>NC_081561.1:126935873-127112025 GCF_022355385.1 Mustela nigripes | reverse complement strand
CGGGGCTCGATCCCAGGACCCTGAGATCGAGCCCCGCATCGGGCTCTCTGCTCAGCAGGGAGCCTGCTTTCCTCCTCTCTCTCTGCCTGCCTTTCTGCCTACTTGTGATCTCTCTCTGTCAAATAAATAAATAAAATCTTTAAAAAAAAAAAAAAAAAAAGAACCAGTTCTATTGTTTTCCATCTACCTTGCTAGTAATGCTCATGCTATTCTGGTATTTCTTTGAGGGCCCACCCAGCAGACATAGCCTCCAAAATTGGCTCCTGCTCCACCATACTGGGCAGGTAGCCTCAGTTGGGACCAGCATCCCCCAAAGTCACTAGTGCTCCACTACACTGTGGGCAGCCCTAGCAGTACTGGCACCACTCCAAAGCAAATCTTTTCCTGAGAAAGGGATGAGCCAGCCTCACCTACCAGCATCCTTGCAATAGGCATGCCAGTCATTGTAGTCAGCCAGACCAGAGGACAGCTCTGCCTACCAGTTTTCCTGCAATAGCTGCACTGGTCATTGCAACCAGCCACAGCAGGAGGCCAGATCTGCCCACTAGTGCACCTGCCATAATCATGTCATTCATTGCAACCAGCCATACTGGGAGCCAACCCTGCCTACCAGTGTGCACACAGCAGTTGTGTCATAACAGGAGAGGACATGCAGCTCACACAGGGGACACTGCAAGGGCACTTGGTTCTGGTGATGAGGGAGACTGGGAGCCCACAAGTTGCTGTCTATATAAGCCCACTCCTTTCAAGACTATTACATATAGTTAACTTACCTAATACATAGAAACAAATTCAGAGAGTCAAACAAAATGATGACACAGAGGAATATGTTCTAAATGAAAGAATAAGACAAAAAAACCTCGGGGAGGGGGGAGGACGGGGGGGGGGAACAAAGCAAAATAGAGATAAGAAATCTATCTGATAAAGAATTAAAAGTAACAGTCATAAAGATACTTACCAGACTTGAGAAAAGAGTAGACAAACTCAGTGAGAACTTCAACAAGGAGATAAAAAATATTAAAGGGGTACCTGGGTGGCTCAGATGGTTAGACATCTGTCTTCAGCTCAGGTCATGATCTCCAGGTCCTGGGATCAAGCCCCATGTGAGGCTCCCAGCTCAGTGGGGGAGTCTGTTTCTCCATCTTCCTCTGCCTCTCTCCTGCTTGTGCTCTCTCTCTCCATCTCTGTCTCTGTATCTCTCTCAAATGATTAAATAAAAATCTTTTTAAAAAATATTAAGGAAGACCAATCAGAGCTGCAGAATATAATAACTGAATAAAAAATACCCTAGAGGAAGTCAACAGCAAATTAAAGGGTAAAGAAGAATGGATCAGTGATCTAGAAGACAGAGTAATAGGAAGTACTCAAGCTGAAGAGCAAAAAGAAAAAAGAATTTTTTAAAATGAGGATGGGTTAAGAGACCCCTGCAACAACATCAAGAATAATGACTTCACATTCTAGAAGCCCCAAAAGGAAATTTCTCAAAAGGAAAAGAAAACTTGTTTGAAGAAATAATAGCTGAAAAATTCCTTATTGCAGGGCAGGAAGCAGACATTCAGGCCTAGGAATCACAGAGAGTCCCAAACAAGTTGAACCCAAAGAGGTCCTTACCAAGACACGTAAAAATTTAAAATGTTGAAAGTTGAAGGTAAGGAGAGAATCTTAAAAGCAGCAAGAGAAAAGCAAATAATTATAAATAAGGGAAATCCCATAAGGTGATTATCTGCTTTTTCAGCAGACACTTTGCAGGCCAGGAAAGAATGAGTGGCATGACATATTTAGTGCTGAAATGAAAAAAATCTGTGGCCAAGAATACTCTACCTGGCATGGTTATCATTCAAAATTGAAGGAGATTAAGAGTTTCCCAGACAAAAGTTAAAGGAGTTCATCCCACTAAACATTAGAAGAAATCTTTAAAGGATGCTTTTAAATGGAAAAGAAAAGGCCATAACTAGAAGTTAGGAAATTATGGGAGGAAAAAATTCACTGGTAAAAAGCAAACATAAAAAAACATAGATGAATTGCTTATTAAACTAGCATGGAGGTGAAAAGACAAAAAGTAGTAGTAAAATCAGCTCTATTTATAAAAATTAGTTAATGGATACACACAAAAAAAGTATGTGAAATAGGACATCATATACATAAAACACACAGGGAGTAAATAGGCAGTGCTTTTAAGATGTGTTTGAACTTCAGCAACCATCAGCTTAACATAGACTGCTATATACAGAGGAAGTTATATATGAGCAACCACAAACCTAAAGTCTGTAAGAGATACACAAATAATAGAGAGGAATCCAACCACAAGACTAAAGGAAGTTTTCAAATTACAAGAGACAAGAGAAGAAAAAAGGAACAGAGAAGAACTACAAAAACAATCAGAAAATAATTAACATGGCAATAGGTACATACTTACCAATAATTAACTGTAATTGAGCTAAATATTCCAATCAAAAGAACAAATGGATTAAAAACACAAGATCCATTCATATGCTGCCCACAAGAGACTCATGTCAGATCCAAGGACACATAAAAACTGAAAGTAACAGGCTAGAGAAAGATATTCCATGCAAATGGAAGTGGAAAACAAAAGCAGGAATAGCAACACTTACATCAAAATAGACTTTAACACAAAGACTATAACAAAAGACAAAGAAGGGCATTATAGTATTGATGCAGGGATCAATCTAATAAGGAGACATAACAATTTAAATATCTATGCTATTGTAACATATCTAAACAACCGTAAATATCTAAATATTTAGGAGCACATAAATATATAAAGCAGATATTAACAGATATAAAAAAAGAAACTGACAACAATACAATAACAGTAGGGGACTTTTATGCTCTATTTACATCAATAGTTGGATGATCCAGACAGAAAATTCAATAAGGAAACAGTGGCTTTGAATGACACAGACCAGAACAATGTAACAGATACATACAGAACATCCCATCCAAATACAGAATACACATTCTGTTCAAGCCCACATGGAACATTCTCCAGGACAGATCACATATTAGGCCACAAAACAAGTCTCAGTAAATTTAACATTAAAATGCTATCAAGCATCTTTTCTGACTGTAACATTATGAAACTAGAAATCAGTTACATGGAAAGAAAAAAAAAAACTGGAAAACACAGATATAAGGTGAGGATAAACAGGCTACTAACCAGCCAGTGTGTCAATGAAGAAATCAAAAGGAAACTAAAAAAATTCCTGGAGACAAATAAAAATGGGAAACAATGGTTCAAAATCTTTGGGATGCACCAAGAGCATTTCTAAGAGAGAAGTGTATAGCTATTCAGGCCTACCTCAAGAAACAAGAAAAACTTCAAATAAGCCATCTAACCACACACCTAAAGGAATTAGAAAAAGAACAGAGCTCAAAGTTAATGAAGGAAGGAAATAATAAAGATCAGAGTGGAAATAGGTAGAGAATTAAAAAATAAAAATTATCAATTGAACTAAGAGCTGATTCTTTGAAAAGATAAACAAAATTGATAAACCTTTAGCCAGACTCATCAGTTAAAAATGAGAGGAATTGGGGCACCTGGGTGGCTCAGTGGGTTAAACCTCTGTCTTGGGCTCAGGTCATGATCTCAGGGTTCTGGGATTGAGCCCTGCATCGGGCTCTCTGCTCAGCAGGGAGCCTGCTTCCCCCCCACCCCTTTCTCTGCCTGCCTCTCTGCCTACTTGTGATCTCTATCTGTCAAATAAATAAATGAAATCTTTAAAAAAAAAATGAGAGGACTCAAAACTAAACTCAGAAAAGAAGAGAATTTACAAACTGACACCACAGAAATACAAAGGATAATTAGAGACTATTACGAAAAACTATAGGCCAACAGACTGCACAAACTAGTAAACATGGATAAATTCCTGGAAATGCAATATTACAAGACAGAATCAAGGAGAAATAGATAATTTGATCAAACTGATTACTAGTTACTAGTCAGTAATAAATAACCCCCAACAAAAAGAAGTCCAGAACCAAATGGCTTCACAGGTAAATTCTACCAAACATTTAAAGGTGGCTAATACCTATCCTCAAACTATTCCAAAAAATACAAGAAGGAATGCTTCAGATTCATTCTACAAGGCCAGCATGACTCTGATACCAAAACCAGACAATGACACCACAAAAAAAGAATATTACAGACCAATATCTCCGATGAACATAGATGCAAAAATCTTCAGCAAAATCTTAGTGAACTGAATTCCAAAAATACATTTAAAGGGTTACTTATTACCATCAAGTGGAATTTATCTCAGGGATGCAAGGTTATTCAATATCTATTAGCAAATCAACATGATAATCACATTAAGAAAATGAAGGATAAAAAACATTTGACAAAACTGTTCATGATTAAAAACTCTCAACAAAGAGGGTGTAGAGGGAACATACCTCAAGATAATGAAGGCCATATATGACAGACCCACAGCTAAGTTACTCAAAGGTGAAAAATGGAAACCTTTTCCTCTCAGATCAGGAACAAGGATTTTCAATTTCACCACTTTCAATCAATATACTACTGGAAGTCATAGCCACAGCAATCAGACAACAAATAAAAGTCACCACATTGGTAAGGTAAGAATGGTAAAACTATCACTATTTGCAGATGACAGGATACCATATACAGAAATCCCAAAGATGACACCAAAAACCTTTTAAAACTAATAAATAAGTTCAGTAAAATTTCAAGATATAAAATTAATATGCAAAAATCTATTGCATTGCTATACACTAATAACAGAAAGAAAAATTAAGAAAACAATCCTATTTACAATTGCATCAAAAAGAATAAAATACCTAGACAAAAGAGATGTACTTTGAAAACTGTTAAGACATAGATGAAAAAAATTGAAGGCAATACAAATAAATGGAAAAATATACCATGCTCATGAACAGGAAAATATTATTAAAAGGCCCATGCTACCCAAAGTAATCTACATATTCAGTGCAATTTCTATCAAAATACCATTAGTATTTTACACACCTGGAAGAAATAATCTGAAAACTGTATGGAACCACAAAAGATCCCAAATAGCCAAATCAATCCTGTGAAGAACAAAGCTAAAGATATCACAACCTCAGATTCAAACTACACTATAAAGTCATCAAAACAGTACGTTACTGGCACAAAAACAGACACATAGATCAACAGAGAAGAAGAGAGAACCCAGAAATAAGCTCACACTTAAATGGTCAATTCATCTATGACAAAGGAGGCAAGAATATACAATGGGGAAAGAACAGTCTCTTTAATAAATGGTGTTGGGAAAACTGGACAGCAACATGCAAAAGAATGAAACTAGATCATTTTCTTATACCATACAGAAAAAATAAGATGGATTAAATACCTAAATGTAAGATCTGGGACCATAAAACTCCTAAAAGAAAATATAGGCAGTGAATTCACGGACATCAGGCTTAGAAACATTTTTTGGATCAGTCTCTTCAGGCAAGAGAAACAAAAGCAAAAATAAACTTTTGGACTATGTCATACTAAAAGGCTTTTGCACAGTGAAGGCCACAGTGCACAAAATGAAAAGTCGACCTACTGACTGGGGAAGCTACTTGCAAAGGATATGTCCAATACCGAGTTAATATCCAAAATATATAAAGAACTCACTCAACTCAACACCAAAAAAACCCAAAGAATCTAATTTAAAAATAGGCAGAATACCTGAGCATACATTTTTCCAAAGAATGGACATACAGACACATGAAAAGATTCTCAACATTACTAATCAGGGAAATGCAAATCAAAACCACAATGAGAGATCACCTCACACCCCTCAGAATGGCTACTATCAAAAGGACAAGAACTAACAAGTGTTGGCAAAGATGGGGAGAAAAGGAAACCTTCCTGCACTGTTGGTGGGAATGTAAATTGATGAAGCCACTATGGAAAGCAGTATGCAGGTTCCTTAAAAATTTAAAAATAGAAATGCTATATAATCAAGTAACTCCACTACTGGGTATTTGCTCAAAGAAATGGAAAACCCTAATTTGAAAAGATATATGCACCCTTATGCTCATTGCAGCATTTTTCACAATAGCCAAGTTATGGAAGCAACGTAAGCATCCACTGAAAGATGAATGAATTTGGGGTATACATGCACACAATGGAATATTATGTCACAATAAAAAATGAAATCTTGCCATTTGCAACAACATGGATGGACCTACAGGGTGTTATGCTAAGTGAAATAAATCAGAGAAAGACAAATACTGCATGATTTCACTTATATATGGAATCTTAAAAACAAATGAATAAGCAAACAAAAAAACAGAAGGAGACTAAAAAATACAGAGAATAATCTGGTACTTGCCAGAGTTGAGGGCATGGGGGAATGAGCAAGACAGATGAAAGGGATTAAGAGCAGGGTGCCTGGGTAGCTTGGCTGGTTAAGTGTACCAACTCTTGGTTTCGGTTCAGGTCATAATCTCAGGATTGTGGGATCAAGCCCCATGTCAGGCTCCATGCTCAGTACAGTCTGCTTGAAATTCTCTTCCTCTCCCTCTCCTTTCTGCCCCTCCCCACTCACGTACACATGCTCTCTCTCTAATAAATACATCTTTTAAAAAGGGGGATTAAGAGGTACAAACTAGTTCTAAAGAAGTCATGGGAATGACAAGTACAGCATTAGGAAATATAGTCCATAGTGTTATAACTTTGTATGGTGACAGATGATAACTTCCTTTGGTGAGCATTTAATAATGCAAATTGCTGAATCATTATGTTGTATACCTGAAACTAACATAATATTGTAGGTCAACTATACTTCCATTAAAAAAAATGATGGAGGTCTCACATGGCCTGATTTCAAAACATATTACAATGCTACAGTAATTCAAACAGTGTGGTATTGACATAAAGACAGACATATAGGGGGAAAAAAAAAAGACAGACATAAAGAGCACTGGAATAGAACAGAAAGCCCAGAAATCAACCTTCATGCAAGTAGCCAAATGAAGGACAAGGGTGCCAGGAATGCAAAAAAATGAAGTTAGACTCTTACCTTACATCATATATAAAAATCAACTAAAATGGATTAAGGACCTAAATGTAGGAGCTGAAACTATAAAATTCCTAGGAGAAAACACAGGAAAAGCCTCAAGAGATTGGATTTGTCAATGATTTATTGGCTATAGCACCAAAAGCAAAGGTAAAAAAAAAAAAAAAAAATCGACAAACAGAATGACATCAAATTCCAAAACTTCTGTGCGTCCGTGGGGGGCTGGCTAGCTCAGTTGGTAGAACATGCAACTCTTGATTTCTCGGTCGTGAGTTCGAGCCCCATATTGGGCATAGAGATTACTTAAAAAAAAAAAAAAAAAAAAAAAAAAAGCCTTCTGTGCATGGAAGGGTGCAATCAACAGAATGAAAAGGCAACCTATGGGATGGGAGAAAATATTTGCAAATGACATACCTACCTGATTAGGAGTGAATTCCCTGAATATATAAAGATCTCTTTCAACTCAACAATAAAAAAACTCAGACCAAACTGAGAAATGGGCAAAGGACTTGAATGGACATTAATCCAGGGATGACACACAGTCAACAAACATATGAAAAGATATTCAGCATCACTAATTATTAGAGAAATGTAAATCAAAACCTCAATGAAATACCACTTTACACCTCTTACGATGACTACTATAAAGAACAAATAACAGGTGTTGGCAAAGATGTGAAGAAATTCAAATCTTTGTGCACTGCTGGTGGTAATGTAAGACAGTGCAGTCTCCATAGGAAACAGTATAGATATTCCCCCCCAAATTAAAAATAGAACCACTATATGATCCACTAGTTCCACTTCCGGATGTATACCCAAAATAATTCAAAGCAGGATCTCAAAGAATTTTACATGCCATGTTCAAAGCAGCATGATTCACAATAACCATGAGGCAGAAGCAACCCAAACGCCCATTGATCGATGACTGGATAAACAAAATATGAGAAGTACATACAAGGAAATATTATTCAGCTTTAAAAAGGAAGGGTGCCTGTGTGGCTCAGTGGGTTAAGCCGCTGCCTTCGGCTCAGGTCATGATCTCAGAGTCCTGGGATCGAGTCCCGCATCGGGCTCTCTGCTTGGCAGGGAGCCTGCTTCCTCCTCTCTCTCTCTGCCTGCCTCTCTGCCTACTTGTGATCTCTCTCTGTCAAGTAAATAAATAAAATCTTTTAAAAAATAAAAAAATAAAAAGGAAGAGCATCCGGTCAACACGGACAGACTTGGAGGACACCATACTAAGTGAAATAAGCCTGTACAGAGAGCCAAATTCTACTTACAGGAGGTGTCTGAACTAATCAAATTCATAGAATTAAAGTAGAATGGTGGTTGCTAGGCGCTGGGGGGGGGGGGGTATGGGGATTTTTTTTTTTTTAAACAGATATAGAGTTTTAGTTTTGCAAGATGAAAAAATTCTAGAGTTCTATTGCAGAGCAATGTGACTATACCTAACACAGCTGAACTGTACACTTGAAAACAGTATGGTCAATTTTATGTTATGTGTTCTTTATCCCTTTTTAAAAAAGGCAGGGGTGCCTGGCTGGCTCATTCAGTAGAACATACAACTCCTGAACCTGGGGTTGTGAGTTCAAGCCGCATGTTCAATGTAGAGATCACTTAAAACATAAAATCTTTAAAGGTGGGGGAGGGGGCGCCTGGGTGGCTCAGTGGGTTAAAGCCTCTGCCTTAGGCTCAGGTCATGATCCCAGGGTCCTGGGATAGAGCCTTGCGTTGGGCTCTCTGCTCAGCGGGGAGCCTGCTTCCTCCTCTCTCTCTCTGCCTGCCTCTCTGCCTACTTGTGATCTCTGTCAAATAAACAAATAAAATCTTAAAAAAAAAAAAAAAAAAAAAGGTGGGGGAGGCAGATCGCTGACTCCAGCTTGCATATGAGTCCGAAGGTGAGGAGTTTATATGAAGGAGAACATATATAGTGGTATTCCACCATGAGTTATTAGATTAATTATAAGTACTGAGGGGGCCATGTTAGTAAGAGAAATAGTTTAATCTTTTTCATATATATATATTTTTTTCATATATAATATACATATATATATATATAATCTGATATAGATAAAAAATTTTAAAAAAAATTTAAAGACTTAGATCCTTAAATGGTTTTGAGAGATGAGCCCACCACACTCTACAATAAAGCATGGCCCCAGGGGATTGTGCTGAGCCCTTGTCAGAGACAAGCCCCAGGTTAGAAGGGCTCTAGGAAAGTTTATTTCTTCCTGGAAATTTAGGTATTTTCTAATGGCCTTTGAAAGCCATTCTGGGCTTCAGTCTGGGGTATCTGCTTTCTTCCCATTAGTTTTGGCATTTGGTAAGGTGAGGAGCCATTAATAACAGCTTTTTTCCAAGCAGAGTAGTACATCTCCTTTTATTTCCAAATCCTCACTTGGCTAATAGGATAATGGCCATCTCAGTTTCTTTGGCTTTTGTCATTCATTCAAAGGCCAAACTTACCCTGCAAAGAATGGCAGACTAATAAACTAATTACCATCCTAATGTTATCATTTATTGGGCACCTACTAACCACATCAGGCACTGTACTAGGCAATTTGCCCATTTAATGGTTTGTTTTTTTCCCCCAAACTGAACTATAATCAAGTATTCTTATGTTACAGTTGAAGCTAAAGAAATTAAGCTGCTTGCCCAAGGCCAAAGCAGGAGATAGCTAGGATTCAAACTGAGCTCTGCCATATGCCTGAGCCTAGTCCCTTTTATAGGACATTACATCACCTCTTAGTCCCAGAAATTTACAATTAGAAGGACTGTCTGGTCTAGTCATTTTATTTCCAGTGAGAAGAAAGATAAAATACTCCCTTTTCCACCTATTTTACTTATTTATTTACTTATTTATTTATTGCCCAAAGAAGTCTTTTCTAAATGTTCTGGCTTATTCTTGCTCTTAATTGGAGAACCAGAAAAATACTAGTCATAACCAGAAAGTTATTCTTAGAGGATAGAAGAATTAGTATGGATATTTATGTAGGAATGTGTTCCTCATAGCGTTGACCACCATTCCTCCTATATACAAAAATCTAATTTCACCACACAGCTCACTTACCTACAGAACAGATAAACACTTCAAGAATTGTTCAGTCGGGATTTTAAGATTAGAACTGAAGTACTGACTAGAGAACAGAAGAAAAAGTCATTTACTTAGAAAACCCATGGATATATTTTCATCTTACATTTCTCATAACAGAAAGTACATTTATATTCATTTTTCCATAATACCTAATGAGAAAAAAAATTGCTTCTTTCTTCTAAAAACCTTAGACTACTCCCTAATCAGTATCTGAAAAACTTTCAGTATTTGTCAATACCAAGAAACAAATGTTTGTGCTTGTTACCACTGCTTAAGAATGAAGGAGACCTGACTTCCTGTTTCTGTGAAGCTGCGTCGTGTTAGAAAGAAGGAATAGACAGGGGTTCCAGGAAGGTGTGATGACTCTGAATTCGGTTTAGAAGCTGCTGTGCCACAGGTTTGAATTCTGTTTCCCACTGGAGTTTGTGATAGTTTTTTAGGTCTTGGTCAAAACTGCCGTCCAGTGCTAGTTCTTCATCTGTATCGGAAAAATTAAAATTACAGCGATTATTTGAAAGTGTCACCCTGCTGGGGAAAGTTTAATTTTTGTTGGCCTACGTTAAACTCATCCTGGGTCATCTCTGATTCCAAGACGACCCAGATATGATTTGGGGGGGTTAAAATGGTTTTGTTTTGTTTTAAAGATTTTATTTATTCATTTGACCCAGAGAGAGAGAGAGAGAGAGAGTACAAGCAGGGAGAGCAGCAGGCAGAGCGAGAGGGAGAGGCGGGCTCTTTGGTGAGCCCGGAGCTGGATGCGGGACTCGATCCCAGAACCCTGGGATCATAACTTGAGCAGAAGGCAGCCACTTAACAAACTGAGCCACCCGGGTATTCCCCTCACCCCCAAAAAAATTTTTTTTAAAAGAAGGAGTTCTTTACTCTCTTTGGCACTTTGAACTATACTTATTTTAAAATATTCATAATCTCTTAATAAAAAGGACAATAATCTTTTCAAAAGAAAAAAAGCCTAGATTGAATTGAGCTCTTATTTTAACTAATCCCTAAGTGTTTCGATGTAAGGGCATATCCAAAAGTCAGATCACAATTTCTCAGAAGAGGCAAAATATTAATAGTTCCTTCCTTATTCTGGGCATTAGAAAAGTTAATTACTTTAGCAATCCACAGATATAAAAGGAGTCAGGAAATCTTTTGGGAAAGTAGTACAGTTGAATTTGATGCTGTAAACTTGACTTGAAAATCAAGGTTGCGGCTTCGAAGTAGCCCCAGTGTGTTGTACTGAAAGGGAATCCCCCATGCCCTTGCCAGTAACAGCGAAGAGTAGGAGACTTTGAGAATCCCAGGGAGTATTAGAATCCCAAGTCACTCTATGTCTAATGCAAAAAGCATTAGTTTAAAAAAAAAAAAAAAAAGGAAAATTACAACCTTAATTTGCTTCTTAGTCCAAGGGCACCCTGAGTTCTGCCAACCTGGAAGTATATCCAACCCAAATAGGAAGATAAGTGGCCACAAAGGTTTCCGTGCCAACCAGCCACCGCATGTTTACTTGTTTTTATGTGGCTTCACACCCCATGGGAAGGATTTTAGGAAAATGCCCTGGCCTGCAGGTCAGAAGATTGACGCTTCTACTTCCGAGGTCTGTGGCCGCAGCTGACTTTGCGAGTGAGAACCACTAAGCCCGAAAGTGACCACAATTAGTGCTTCTTACATAACCAGCAAACTTTTTTTCCACGGGGCCAATGAAAATCCCATTATAAAATGCTTCATTACTGTTGACATCAAATTTTCTGCACTGGATGTTTTCCTGGACCCCGCGTCCTATGGTGTGGTTGTTGTTAGCATCAGCCCGCAGAGTAAGATAAGGGGACCTGAATCCCCAGTTTTCCCCTCCCCTCCTGTCCTCCGAACGAGAGGCCAGCTCTGCGGCACTGAGATAAGTTCTGCACAGACATGAACAGTCACACAAGGTGCTCCACAGAGGCCCGGATCGCCCCAGCCACACGCCAACCAGGGCCCGGAAAGGAGAAAGCAACCAGTGTTTGATGCCTTTGAAGCCCTTCCCACCGGGCTCCTTCCAGCCAAGAGGAGCCGGAGAGATATGGCAGTTTCGGACTTCTAGAACATCGCTCGCTCTTTTCCAGGCTTTCTGAGCACACTGCTATTAGACCATGAGATCTCTTATTCAAGAGGCTCAGGGCCAGCGCCTGCCCAAGCACCAGGCAGTTGGGGCTTTGGTTAGGATTAGTAGGTTTAGTAAATCTCGATTTGGTTGTTTTGGGGCTTTTTTCAATATTAGGTCAAGACTGCTATTTTTCTTGAGGTTTGGCCTCGGATTCGTTTATCCACACTCAGACCCTATTAATTTGTAAAATGAGTTAAAACAGGATAACAAAAGGTGCTAAAGAACTATGGGTAAGAGGAAGGCAGTCTGCAGTTCGAAAGTAGATACAGCAAATACCTAAAAAAAAGTGCCCTATGACGCACCCCCTGGGTGGCTCAGTTGGTAAGGCAGCTACCTTTGGCTCAGGTCATGGTCCCGGAGTTCCGAGATTGAGTCCCGCATGGGGGACCAGCAGGGAGTCTGCTTCTCTCTCTGACCTTCCCCCTCTCATGCTCACTCTCTTGAATAGATAAATAAATAAATCTTTAAACAACAACAACAACAACAACAAAAACCCAGCGCTTTATGACACTTGGTATTAAATTCTGGAACTTTACCACCAAGAACGGCAGAGGTGGATTCAAGAACAGTTGAGATCTGTGATTCTCAAACTCTGGCCTGGGACCTAAAAAGTACACAGGTCATGACTGTACTTGGTGACTTACCAACTTATGTAAAAATAAGAACCATTTCCCCATAGAATGCTTTGCTACATGGGATAGATTCTAGTATTTTCTTTCTTTGCGACCTCATTTTTTAAAGATGTTGGACACAGTGTGAAGAGCACGGGTTTAGATAACCAATCATTCTTAAGCTTGCTTCGTGCACCGCATACTTTTAATACTAGGATTTGAGTGAAGGTGTTAGAAAGGTTTACAAAGGGGTAAGGAAGTCAAAACAGTAAGTTTCTCAGTGATCGTTATAGCACAGTCCCGATTATCACTTAAGTATCCTGCACCACCAATAAAAGCTTCTCCTACTCACTGCACCATCTTCTAGCTGGGGTTCAGCATGAGGGAGCTACTGAGGGTTAATTATTGCCCTATTATAAGGCACAACCCTTATGGTGCATGCTGTTCAGCATGGGCTTGTTAATTTAATCCTTTTTTTCTTTTTTCTTGTATTTTTAGAAATTTATTTTTTTAAGTAATCTCTATACCCAGTGTGGGGCTCAAACTCACAACCCCAAGATCAAGAGTTGGATGCTCCCCTTGACTGAGCCAGCCAGGAGCCCCTTTAAGGTGATCCTTCAACTTGAACACCGGGCCCCACTCTACCTCTTGTCCCATAATCTAGGTGCTAAGTGGTATATACCTCATAATGAACAAAATGCAACCTGTGTCCTTTACATTCACAATAAACTGCACACCCCAATCACCAGCTCCCGGGAAAACAGCCCAGGGTAGAGCAGCACGCCAGGGTACGCCACTTAAGAACTTCAAGATAAAGACACTGCTGATGAGTTCGTAAGAAGTGGCTGCAATCCATTAGAAAGTTCTAGACAACATACTTTTTAAGCCACTTTCCAAAAACAACGTCAACATCCCCATGCCCCAACCATGCTGAGGACCATCAGTTTCTCCTTTTTCCCCCCTCAGTCACCCATCAAGAAAAAACCAATGACTTACATTTCTATATTGATTGCCTTGTCATCATTTCTAAAAATAGCGCTCACACTTTGGCACGGGGCTCAGTGATCTAACGGCTCGTCCTGTTTTCCAAATGGCCAGCTTTTCAGCCATCTTTGGGAAGGAACTAAAACTCCAGCCCACTCTCACCCCCCATCCGCAGGACTTGCTGCTGCCCACTGATCGGACACAGCTACAGCCCTGTCTGAAGTGAGGGTCTGGGGAGGGAGAAACCAGGAAGGAGCCCAGTCCTTAGGCTTTATAAGGAGGGCCTGGCGATCAGGTGAGGATTCGCTGACACATGGTGCCGGTTACTGCGCTCCCTGATCAACCGGCTTTCTTTCTGTTATCCAGCCACAGTCCCCTCCCAGAGGCTGGGGGAGGGGTGGCTGGCAGGAGGGGATTTAGAAAGTTAGCCAGTCCACAGACATCTATCAAGGACCTCTTTCGTAGGAGGCAATATCTTTTCCCCAAAGTTGCTCAAATGGATTGGGGAAACAAGATAAAAGTTACAAAATAATAATACAGGAGAAGTTACATGGGTTCATATTGCTACTGAAGAAGTATGGATTTCCTAGGACCAGGCCATGGGCTTGAAAAGGGATTCGGGAAGGGTCTGCCTGGACAGACAGCACATGGCTAGGCAGATGAGGGGTACGACACCCGCAAAGTCTCAGGGGCTGGGGAAGCAGAAGGAGAGGCCCAACCTGGTTCTAAGGGAAGGTTGGGGGGCGGGGGGGGGGGGGGGGGGGGGGCCGCACGGGGGTCTGGGGGGGGGGGGGGGGGGGGGGGGGGGGGGGGGGGGGACAGGCACTAGGCCTTCTAGAAAGCAGCACTTGCCAGGTTCCGTACCTGCCGAAGACCTGGTCATGCCCATACCTCTTCAAAGGGGCCTTTGTGTCCCATGGCCTAGCGATTTTGCTATTTACAGTCAACAGCCCCGACCTAAGTGCCAGACCAAGCCGGAGAGAGTCTCTGAGAGAGGCGGCTAAACCCGGAAGGGCCTACAGCCCAAGGGAATGATGCTCGGAACCAATCACACCTCTTCCCCCAAGTGGGAGACAAAGAGTGAGGCAAGAGCAGAGGAGACTCACGCTGAGGGCAGCAAGCAGCAGCCTTGACCTAGATGAAGCCGGGACCAAGCGGGAGCCCACGGGAACTTTTTGCATAACAGCCGAGACAGAGCAGAATGACATCTCCAGCTTGGTGGAGAAATGATGGCCGGCTACTGAAGGGGTCAGTCAGGGACTCTGGCTTCATCCAGAACACCCTTCCGGTGCCTCTCCAGCAGGCTTTGGGCAAGGTGCACCCTTCCCTTAAAGTCCTTCATTAACCAGAGTAAGGGTTCTCAAGCTTGGCCTCGGAGCAAATTCACCTGCGGAACTTTGCAAAAAATGCAGATAAAGAGCCTCACCCCAGAGTTCCTAAGTCAGAATTTCTGGGGATGGGGTCAGGACAAGTGTGTGTTTTTAAAATTCCACGCTTGATTCCAATGTTCTACCACACCTGAGAACCGAATTCAGGCAAGTCAAGCACAGCCCTCTGCTCCCGGCAGCCTGGGGAAGCCCCACGTTCTCAGAGCACCCTGTGAACCTCAATCATTTAAAACCATGCTCATTTTTCCCTGACTCCTACACATGCAAGATTATTTTTACCGCAAAAAAGCAAATTTCACATCAGCTCAGCGGTCCCTAGTCTTTCAGGTAACTTCTGGATCTGAGTTCCTGTTTAGTAACTTTGTTACAACACATGGAATTTATAAACCCCCGAGCCTGGACTGTACCAGGCTCTCTGCACACGGCTCTTCTCACCATTCTAACAACTGCAAAGTGCCCATCGACTGTCCCTAGCTTAGTGATGAGAAAAGATACATGTAGGGAGGTTAAGCCCAACACCAACAACTTAGAAGGGCCAAAAACAAGGGTTTTTTGGGTTTTTTTTAAATTTATTTATTTGACAGAGATCACAAGTAGGCAGAGAGGCAGGCAGAGAGAGAGGAGGAAGCAGGCTCCCTGCTGAGCAGAGAGCCCGATGCGGGGCTCGATCCAGGACCCTGGGATCATGACCTGAGCTGAAGACAGAGGCTTTAACTCACTGAGCCACCCAGGCGCCCCCAAAAGCAAGGTTTTAAACTCAAAACTGTCCAGCTGTGGTTGTCTGGTCTTTTCATGATGCACACAGAGGTCTCACGGAGGCTCGCTATTGGCTGGAGCGCGGCAGGGATTACTGTGTCCCCATCATGGGGATGAAAAGACAGGTCCTAAAATTCTCTTGTCAAATCACACCGTAAGAGAGCACGAGGATTTGAATCCATGACTGCTAAGTCACACTGAGCCTTTCCACGTGGCTTTGCTGATCCCACACAGTGGCTGGGCAGTGGTAGGGACATTGCCTCCGTTTGGGAGAAAGGGTTATTGAAAATGCTCATTTACTTACTCAAATCATTGTTTTCAGACGTAACCCAGGATAAAAAAAAATCTCCTAAAGAACTTTTTTTTTTTTTAATTTAAGAAACTATCCTCTTTCGTTTAGTTTGTATCAGGGATTTCCTGCCTTTCAGTGGTCTGAACCCCACTGCAATGTCAAAATAGTTTCACAGACGCTCCTCCACATTATAATTAATATAGTTGCTAATTAAAATGTATGGATCCCGAGGCACCTGGGTGGTTCAGTTGGTTAAGCTTCAGACTCTTGGTTTCAGCTCAGGTCATGATCTCAGGGTGTTGAGATCAAGCCCTTTGCGAGGGCTCCCTGCTCAGCGGGGAGTCTGCTTAAGATTCTCTTTCTCCCTCTCCCTCTGTCCCTCCTGACCCCCAGTGCTCACTCTCTCACTCTCTCTCTCAAAATAAATAAATAAATGTTTAAAAATAAATAAAATGCATAGGTACATAAAAATCATGACAATTCAGAGTAGCTTTTGGCCTTATTTTCTCTATATATTTTTATCTATATATTTTTAAGCAGCAGCAATACTTTAGGCTGAAATCTTGGATTTAGGCAGTCTATAAAAAATGCAAAAAAAAAAAAAAAAGGGAAAATGCTGCAGAAATCATGACAGTGTCCAAGGAGTTAAAGTCTTTGTGTCCCCACTGTAAATAACACTCAACCTCTTCCAGATATCTCCAAATTTACACAGCTACTCAAACACATACCAATCTTTATTCATGCAGGTCACAGACAAAAAAACTTCTTACTCTGATAAAACTCACAGACTCACAGTCTTACCTAAAAATGATGGTAGCAGGACTAAGAGCGTGTTGGTGTTCTCATCTCCAAAACACGATGAAGCACTGGTGATATTTTCACTGAAGTTCCATAAAGTTTTGCAAACCAAGCAGGCCAGCTGCCAATCAGTAGGACCAAAATGTCTTAAACAATTCACCAACCTGAGTTTAAGAAAAGTCAAATTGAGAAGTCATTAGGTCAGAATCTCTCTTATATTTTCAGCATAACGACAATACTCCTTCTGTATTATTTAATAGGTATATGTAATTCAGTGGTTAGTTTTAAAAATTCCACGTCTACAAATTTAAGCAGCTACAAAATAGCAACAACCAACTTCTGAATTATTTTAAGGGTCCAGGAGAACCTAAATTCCCTCTTAAGTAGTAGCTTGGCAGTTCCAAACGTTGAAATACCTCCACACCAGGAGAAGCACAAGAAGGGCCCAGACTCCCTGGGGAAACTGTGAGTCAGGACTCCATGCCTTGAAACTTACTTTTTAATGCCACCTCCTTCTTTTAGGATGACACGCTTTTCTTTATCCACAGTGAGATTTAGAAGAACGCCACAGGCAGAAAAGCATATATCCTGATGCTTGGCATCCAGCAGGGCAATCATGAACTTGTGTACTGGGAGGGCAGAGAACAAATGCAGACCAATAAAGCTTAGGGTTCCCAGCTGTGCCTTATTTTGGAAAGGGGAATAGGGGAAGATGGGGAGTGGCTCACAAAACTGGAAACTCTGCTAGGAGGTTTAATCCATTCTTCCTAAAGCTTTCTCGCCATGCCCAGCTGCAGATTTACCAACATCCACTGCCTCTAGAACTTGCTCCCCAACCCCCAAGTCCTTGGTGCCCATGAAGTTCTGTCTCTGACCTAGACAGCAGCTCCCTCTCCAGGGCAGTGATACTGTCCCTTCTGGTGGAAAAAAAAATCTTGGGTCCAACCACACAGGTGACATTCATCTCTAACATCTGATTCTTCTCAAGGGCCCTTTTGAACGGCCATCAGCAATTTTCTTGAAATACACAACTTCAGGGGAGGAGGGGGGGCTCCTGTTGAGATCCTCTCTAAAGTCTTCCAGGGTTTGTAAGAGAGAACTTGCTCAGGGGCTGGAAACCGGCCTGTAGCAAAGCAGGCCTGCCAGGGTGGGGGGCTGTTCAGATCAAGACAGGCCCCCTAACTTCGAGAACCACTTTCCTTTACTTCCAGGAAATGGAACTCCTCGTCCTGTTGTCTTAACAGCCCCCGCAGAGGTCGGGCAAAGGGTTGGGCAAGGTTGGATAAAGTGTGTGTTCTGCTGCCTCCTGTTTGCCCCCACCTGACAGGTGGCCATCCTGCTCTGACTTTGGTCCCAGGGATCATCAGACACATCTATGCCTGTGTTGAAGAGTCTGAAGAATGGGGGCACCCGGGTGGCTCAGCTGGTGAAGCATCTGCCTTCGGCTCAGGTCATGATCCTCAGAGTCCCAGTCTTTGGCTTGGTCATGATTGGGCGGGGGGAGGAGGTGTCCAGGAATCAAGCCCCTCTTAGGCCTCCCTGCTCAGTGGGGAGTTCTGCTTCTCTCTCTCCCTCTGCCCCTCCCCCAACTCGAGCACATGCGAGCTCTTGCCTCTCTCTCTCTCTCTCTCAAATAAATAAATGATCTTTTTCTTTAAAAAAAAAAGTCTAAATAATGTACATCAAAACATTAACAGTTTATACTCTCTGGGGGAGTGAGATGATGGGTGACAGTTTACTGCTGCTGCTTTTTCTCCCCCCTAATATCTGTGTTATCTAAATTTGCTATCATGGATAATTGGGAATTTTTAGTTATTATTCATACATGAAATATTTGAGACATACAGAGGATGGTTATCTTGGATACCTGCCACTCAGTTTAAGAAACAGTACGTTATAGATCTAATTGATATCTTTGGGCATCCCTTCTGCTTCAAAGGTGACTTCTGTCTTACTATTTTCAAATGCCATTTGTACCTTATACCATTACTAAGTTCGTTACATAAACAATACTCATGATTGTTATGTATGTTCTAGAACATATTTAATGATATTATTCTTTATATACCCTCTTAACATCGGCTTTTCCGCTCCTGTATTACATGTTTGAGGCTAATTCGTGTTGAGTGAATCTCTAGTTCATTTATTTTAATTGATGTAGTACTTTCTTTCTTTCTTTTTTTAAGTAGACTCCCCTGCCTAGGGTAAAGCTCAACACAGGGCTTGAACTCACATCCCTGAGATCAAGACCTGAGCTGAGATCAAGATTTGGATGCTTAACCGACTGAGCTACTCAGGTATCCCAATATAGAACTTTATGTTGTGTGAATATCATAATGTATTTACATTTAAGTTCTTTCCATTTTTTTGCAATTACAAGCCGTACTGTTAGGGATGTTCTAGTACATGAAGGAGAAAGTCTCTTGAGTCCATTCTCAGGGACAATAATGATGTCTATGGATGACCTGTTTCCCTTAAACACACACACGTCCACACACCATCTCGGAGCACTCACAAGGGAGAGAGGAACAGGGAGAACCCCGCCCAGATCTATCTTGGCACACGGAGCTGAAGGCCTTAGGGACGGATGGAACAGAATGTAAAGCATTACTTGTCCCAGAGCAGAGACAAGTATCACATCGTCATGACCCAAGCTCGAACGCTGCTTAGCTGTTTATTGGCAAGAAGAACATGTTTATGAACCTGAAGTGTCATTAACTCACCATTTTTCTGCACAATGAAATCGCAGATGTCATGGTCCTGGGAGAGGTTTCCAAAAACACGCACAGCCTCTAGGATTCCATCCATGTTATTACTCACAAGAAGCTTTATGAGCACTGGGTTTGGGAACCAGAGACATAAATCACTGAATTTAACTTTTCATTTAAAGACTATTGGCCATCAGCATCATACTAAGTACCGATAACTCAAAATTTTCAAGTGACAATAAAATACAAACTATAAGGGACTTCAGCGAGAACCAAGACCTTAACATTCCCCCATATTCTGAATTCTTAGAAACAAATCAGGTTCTTTGATATTTGTACAAGAACTCAGAAAATAGGAAGGACACCAGTTCTGTGTTTCATTAAAAAAGTCAAAATCTTAACCAACCATGCATCTTCCCAAACCCAATTCTAAACCTTACATTCAGCAATATATAGCTTTTTGTCCCGAATGACAGAATTCTTCACTTGGTAGTAAGATAAGTTGTTGATTGTGGCCGTAGTATTGATCACCAGCTCCTCACAATCCTCAATTGACTTGTGTTCTGGAAGAAAGTTAGGAAAAGGGTATGAAAGATTCACTGTGGAGGTAGAAACATGACCTCCTAGCTGCCCCAGCATGCCAGGGTCAAGTTGTCCCATATAAGGTCTGTGCAGGGGCTTTGCTTACTGCTTTACTTCCCAGGACTCTTCTTGCAGGGAAATGCACCAAACACAGGGGACCACTCCTGAGCAAGTTCTAGAACACTCTAAGCTCAATCCCTCCAGTCAGGGCGTCTGGAAAAATTAGGCTGACCTAGGCTCTGTAGTTATAGTCAAGTGCACGTGCCAATGCATGAACAAGCTGAGCTGTGTCTCACCCCCACTGATCTGCGTCTTACCCCCACCAACCTGCGCTGTTCTGAGCTTTCCTGAGGGCTCTACCCTGCGAGTCTGTTCCTCACACCTCCACCTCTCAGCAGAATGACCCTTAGGGCATAATCTGTTCATAACTCCTAACCGTGCGGCCTTCCAAACACACAAGAATCTGATCGCTTCTCACCTCCTCTGCTACCACCCTTAGGGCATAATCTGTTCATAACTCCTAACCGTGCGGCCTTCCAAACACACAAGAATCTGATCGCTTCTCACCTCCTCTGCTACCACCTAGCCCATCCCTCACCTCTTACCTGGCTTCTCCTCTCCCACCTTCCTGCCGGAGTCTATCCTTATCACGATCCTCTAATAGTCAACTAACATCACTTGTCCTACCTGAGCCTCAGGCCCTACCTGGGCAGCCCCAAGTTCCTTCTTTTGTGGAAGGCGTAGCACAGAGGGAAAAGAAGAGAAAAGATATGGAGCAGGCTCCATGCTCAGTGCAGAGCCCAATGTGGGGCTTGATCTCACGATCCTGAGATCATGACCTGAGCTGACATCAAGAGTTGGATGCTTAACAGACTGAGCCACCCAGGGGTCCCTAGGCAGCCCCAGTTCTGACATCGAACTCCTCATTTGCTATTCCAACCCTCACCACACTGGTCTTCTTGCCCACCCACCCCCCTTGTTAAAAAGGTTTTATTTATTTATTTGACATAGATGGCAAGTAGGCAGAGAGGCAGGCAGAGAGAGACGAGGAAACAGACTCCCTGCTGAGAGCCCGATATGGGGCTCGATCCCAGGACCCTGGGATCATGACCTGAGCCGAAGGCAGAGGCTTTAGCCCACTGAGCCACCCAGGTGCCCTCTTCTTTTTTTTTAAACCTATCAGCATGATCCTGCCTGAACCCATGCACCGCTGCTCCTTCTGTCTAGAATATACTATGTTTCCAGTGCCCACTCGGTTCACTCCCCTCATTCTTCAGGTGGTTGTTTAGCTGTCATCTTACAGAACACAGTTTCCTTAACCTGCCTCTATAACATGGCATCCATTCCTCTTTTTCCCTTCCCCTCCTTTTATCTATTCCATTGCACACATAATCATCTGACCTGTTATGTGTTTGATGTTTGTCTTCTAGTCCTAAGATGGAAGCTATGTGAAACTAGGGATTTGTCTGTTTTCTTCATTGTTGTCTTCCCAGCAGCGAGAGCAGACTCTGGCACACAGGAGAGCTCAATAAATAGTTGCTGAATGCAACAACAAGTGGAGGACTGAACCCTTACTCCGCACAGGAGACCCTTGGTCATTCCGTCCCTGCCTTCCACTCAGCCTCCACACTCATCTCCCGGCAGAGGTAGAAATGCCATTGAGGAGTCCTTGTTCCCTCCACCCCCAGACTGATGGCACTAGACCTCGGGAATCTGATTTTTTTCTCTTGCCTTGGGAGAATTCATTAGCTCGTCCAGGAAAAGAAAGGGTAGCTCTTCTGTGTTACCGCCTTCTGTATAGGGTCTGGCATTTAGGCAAGAGGAACTTGCTACAAGGTATCCATCACAACAGCACCAAGGGCTGTACCCGCACATAGCGCCACAAAAACAATGCCTTACATGCACTTATAAGCATTTGAGCCCATAATAATTCATACTCCAAAGGTGCAACTGTCTCAGCTCAGCCACCATAACAAAATACCACAGATTTGAGGCTTAATTAACAGAAATTTCTTTTTCTCAGAGTTCTGGAGGTTGGAAGGATGCCAATGTGGTTGCCAATGTGGTTGGGTTCCGGTGAGAGCCCTTCCTGGCTTGCCGATGGCCACCCTCTTGCCATATCCTCACATGGTAATGAGAAAGCCAGAGCAAGCTCTCTGGCATCTCTTCTTAGAAAGATGCTAATCCCACCACAAGCACCCTGGCTTCATGACCCTGTCTACACCTGACTATCTCCCAAAGGCTCCATCTCCAAATACCATCACACTGAAGATTAGGGCTTCAATATTTGGAGCTGGGGAGTGGTGGGTGCAATTCAGTCCATATCAACCTCCTAATATGCCCATTTTACATATGAGACCACTGAGGCTTAGAGGTGTTCCATACCTTGCCTGACTTCACAAAACCCACATCTGAATCCGGGTATACCTGACTCAACCATGTGTTTTTCTCATTACCTCTCTTCCCGAGTGCCCAGTAGAGCTGCCTGGGGCCAGCATTTGCTGCCAGAGGGCTTGAGAGAGCCCTGTGTAGCTGGCTCTTGGATATAACAAAGTCTAGAATTTGGAGCTGGCCACTAAGGCAGCAAATCTCTAAATCTGGGAGCTTGCTGAAAGGGCCAGTCCTTATTAGAAACATTTTGTTTTGTTTTGTTTTAATTTTCAGTCACTTCTGCGAAGAGACTGGCTTCTAGAGACAAATGCTGGGGCTCCAAGTCCTCGACATATCCTGTGTCGGCCTGGAGGCCGGTGCTTCCATCGGCTTCCTGCCCGCATGCCTGCCATGTCTCCACTGTAGACCCAGAGCTCCTGAAGAGCAGACACTATGTGTTTTTAAGCCTTGCTATGCCCTGAAGGTTGGTATTCCTCTCCAAGTTCATATGGAGGAGCTCCAGTGTGAAGTCACCCCCAAGGTGGTTGAATCTGGGGCGAGGGCCCGCGAGGAGGTGGTGAAGGGCCAAATGAGTCATCAGAATGGGGCCATCATCCAATAGGGCTGCTGCCCTTAGAAGAGGAGGAAAGGAGCATCTACAAGCCAGAAACAGCATCCTTGCCAGACGCCAACCCTGCTGGCACCTTGACCTTGGGCTTCCAGCCTCCAGAACTGTGATGTGAGAAAACATGTCTGTGGTTTAAGCCACCCTGTCTGTGGTGCTCTGTTACACAGGAGCCTGAGCAGACTAAGATAAACCTCTTTTAGCATAGGATTCTTTAGGCACTAAGTACTCAATAATGGATCTTAATGAATAGCAGGGGGCCAAGTTCAAAGGTTACCCCCAAACATCATTTTCATCAGGTATTAATGTTTCTTCTGCAGTGAAAACATCTGTCAGAGCCTGGTAAGTAGTAGCTAAGTTGATCCCTCTGTGTAGTAGTTAATTTCCCTGCACACGGGCGTGCAGGTGTGACTGTGGGAAATGACAAGGCCTAAAAAGTGGAAGGGTCTATAGACTGAATTATGTTCATATGGTGAAGCCCTAACGTAACTGTATTTGGAAATACAAGATTACATGAAGATTAATGAAGATTAAATGAGGTCATAAGGGTGGAATCCTTATCCAATAAGCCTAGTGGCTTTTATAAGAGGAGGAAGAGGGACATCTGCATGGCTCAGTCGCTTAAGCATCTGCCTTCAGCTCAGATCATGATCTAAGGGTCCTGGGATCAAGCCCAGCATCAGGCTCCCTGCTCAGTGAGGAGCCTGCTTCTCCTTCTGCCTGCCGCTCCCCCTAATCATAGCATGTGCTCTCTGACAAATAAATAAATAAATAAATAAATAAAAATAAAGGGGTGTCTAAGTGGGTCAGTGGGCTAAAGCCTCTGCCTTCAGCTCAGGTCATGATCCCAGGGTCCTGGGATGGAGCTCCACATCCAGCTCTCTGCTCAGCAGGGAGCTGCTTCCCTTCCTCTCTCTCTGCCTGCCTCTCTGCCTACTTGTGATCTCTGTCAAATAAATAAATAAAATCAAATAAAAAAGGAAGAGGAAGAGAGAGAGAGAGCACATGCTCTCCAAGGGCACATGCCAGCAGAGGCTGTGTGAGGCCACAAACAGAAGGCTGCCATCCTCAAGCCAGGAAGACAGACTGCACCAGAACCCAGCCATGATGGCCACCTGATCTCAGACTTCCGGTCTCCAGAGTGTGAGGAAATAAATCTGTTGTTGAAGTCACCCAGTCTGCTCTCTTTTGTTACGGCCATCGTAGCAGACTGGGATGGGGGTTGGAACCACGAAGTGGGCTGCGGCTGTACCAAGTACCTAAAAGCGTGGCAGCGGCTTTGGAGCTGGGGGATAACGGGAGGCTGGAGGAGTCTGAGGTGCATGGTAGAAATGAGAAATGTTAGAGGCAATTCGGGTGAGGGTTCAGAAGGAAAAGAGGAGAGCGGGAGAGAGAGCTTCCGTCTTCTTAGGGAACACAACAGTAATCATGAACAGAGTGTTGGTAGACATATGGACATAAAAGGTCATTCTGAGGAAAGGAGAAACAGGTTCCTGGAAACTGCTGGAAAGGTTGCTGTAAGGTGGCGAAAAACTGGCTGAACTATGTTTTCATTCTAGTGTTTTGTGAAAGGTAGAACTTGCAAGCAACGATACTGGATATTGAGCTGAGATCTCAAAGCAAAAGTGTTTGAGGATTGGCTTGGCTTCTCCTGACATTACAGTAAAATGTGAGGAAAGAGAGATGAAGAAAGAATTGTTAAGCAAAAAAGAAGTAGAACCTGAAGATCTGGAAGATTTGCAGTCTATCCCTATGGCAAAAAGTGTAAAAGCATGTGCGAGAGTGAACCAAATGTGCGTTTGGAATATCAATCAATACAGATTGGGGTTCTGTGGGCAGAAACACTGCCAGTTGGAACGGAAAGGCTCTGAGACAGGAAGGCTATCCTTGCATGGGACAGGTCAGGACGAGGGAGCTATTGGGCTGTGAGTGAGCATTATTCTTCTAGAAGAATGGAAATGACCCCAAAGGTGAGAGATCACAACCAGGGCCCCTCCCTCGGGTTCAACAGGCCAGACACCCTCACCCTGAAGCCTTGAGAACAAGACCAGCCTGCAGAGCCCCGGTGCCTGAACAGACAGATGTGGAAGTCAGCCCCCGCCGAGGGGTTCTGGAAGGCAGAACACTGAACCAAAGCGGATGGCTTTCAGGTCTTAAACTACGATGGCATTCACCTGGCTAGCTTGCAGACTTGCCTGGGAACTGCAATCTTTTCCTTTTTCCCTGTTTCTCCCTTTGGAATGGGAATGTTTATCCTAGACCTGCCCAACTCTGTATTTCGGAAGCATGTAACATGTCTGGTTTCACAGGTTCACAGGAGAGGCATTGTTCCTCAGGATGTACCATATCTTGAGTCTCACAATATCTGACTTAGATGATATTTAAATGAGATGTCGATTCTTAGATTTTAGAGCTGATGCTGGAATGAATTAAAACTTTTGAAGTTATTGAAATGGAATAAATGTGTCTTGTGTGTGAAAAGGATATGAATTCGGGGGGGGGGGGGGGGCAGGAGCAGAATATTATTGACTGAATTGTGTCCTCTCTCCCAAATTCATATGTGGAAGCCCTAACCTCCAATGCCATTGCAACTGGGGTAGGGGTTTTAGGAGGTAAAGTGAGAAGAGGTCTTAATGGTGGAGTCCTTATCTGATGGACCGGATTGGAGGTCTTAGAAGAAGAGAAAAAGAGAGAGATCATCCACTCTCTTCCTGGGGCTACACTCCGAGGAACCACACGTGATGACCCGGTGAGAAGTCAGCCTCTACCCAGTTCTCAACCCAGACTCCACCGGCAGGCCCCTCCACCTTGGGCTTCCAGGCTCCAGAATCACAAGAAACAAATTTCTCTGGGTCAAGATACCCAGCCAGTGGTAGTTTGTTATGGAAGAGTGCAGTGGCGAATAATGGGGAGAAATGGGACCAGAGTGACTGGGGCCATAATTACAGGTACTGTAAAAATCTAAGAAAAAGATACAGTCTCATCCCGTGGAGTAACGCAGGAAAAATGAAGGATTTTAAACTGTTTGCGCTTAGTTTGGCCAATTTTTGGCAATTTGATTGGTACCTTCTTTTTTTTAATTGTGACAAAATTCACATACCATAAAATAAACCCTTTTCGGGGCGCCTGGGTGGCTCAGTGGGTTAAGCCGCTGCCTTCGGCTCAGGTCATGATCTCAGGGTCCTGGGATCGAGCCCCACATCAGGCTCTCTCTGCGGGGAGCCTGCTTCCTCCTCTCTGCCTGCCTCTCTGCCTACTTGTGATCTCTGTTTGTCAAATAAATAAATAAAATCTTTAAAAAAGAAAAATGTTTCTAAAAATAAACCCTTTTCAAGGTGTACACTTCAGTGGATTTTAGTAACTTTTTTTTCTTTTCTTTTCGGATATATATGTATGAGAAAAATATATTTTTATGTATCTTTAATGTGGAATTTAAATTTAAAATATATATATTTAAAACATATTTAATACATAGATATATGTACACATACATATATACATATGTGTGTGTATTTATATATATATATATATATTTAACCTGGTTTACTTTGGAGGCAGTTCTGAGCAGAAGAGGGATTTTCCCACCTGCAGCTGAGACGGCTCATTCAAGCGAGCCTAACTCACCACTGAAACCGTCCCCGCGCCCGGGAGGCCACCTGAGGCCTCCTGAGTCCCCTGCAGGCAGCGGCCGGCGGCGCGGGCCTTACCCAGCGTGGTAAGCAGCAGGCCCACGGCCTGCGGGTTGGCGGCCAGCGCAGGGCCGATGCCAGGGTGGATGGCTAAGTTGGCGAGCACCCGGGTCAGCTTGATGAGCACGTCCTCCGCCTGGGCCCGCGGCCTGGGCGTCTGGGGCTGCTCCGCTCCCGCCACCGGCTTCTCCGCACACAGGTCCAGTTTGTAGAATGCATGGAACAATGCCAGCAGGGTCGGGATGCTCCCTCTCTCTTTGGAAAACTGTTCGCGAGCCTGGTTATTCTTCGCGGTCAGGTTGCCGAGAATAAAGACAATGCGGACGACCAAATCCTGCAGTAGAGAGAAGCGGGTTACGAAGGGCAGGACCGGGGCGCCCGGGTGGCTCAGCCGGTTGGGTGGCTGCCTTCGGCTCAGGTCATGATCTCAGGGTCCTGGAATCGAGCCCTCGCATCGGGCTCTCTGCTCAGCGGGGAGCCACTTCCCCTCCCCCTCTGACTGCCTCTCTGCCTGCCTGTGCTCGCTCTCTCTTTCTCTCCTTCAAGTAAATAAAAAAACAAAAACAAAAACAAAAACAAAAACAAGGGTAGGACTAGTCGTGGGAAAGAGTACAGTATTTAATTTATTCCCGAGTTAATTAATAGTAGGATGGAACACATCTGGCTTCTCCTAACGTGTCTAGTATTTGATTTCCAAGATCTGTGCAAATCGACAGGGGAGATTAAAAGCATCTGGCCACAGTGAGCGACTACAAACTGAGGGATGTACTTAGCAGGGGCTATTAACTTCAGATCCTTCATCTGAAATTCTGGTTGGCCTTTTTTTTTTTTTTTTTTTTAAATCCCCCAGAGAACAGTTAGTTGAGTAGGACGGCATCACTAATAACATGTTACGTATAAGTATTGACACTAACAGCTTTCTTGAGCACCTACGTCTTTCACTAAGAGGTCACCTCCTAGGGAAGCACTGTGTTTCCAGAAACCAGGTGTTTTGCACAACGGTTCATCAGACTGTGTTGCATCAGGCTTCCCCAACCCAGGCTCAGCAGACTTCGGAGGGCAGGAGAATCTTTGCTGTGGGGGCTGTGTTTAGCAGGCGGCAACCCTCGCCCCTACTAGAGAAGCCAGTAGTGCCTCCCTTGACATCACAACCAAGAAGGGTTAACCGTTGTTTTAAGTAGGCTTCACGCCCAACGTGGGGCTTGAACTCATGACAGCAAGATCAAGAACTGCACACTCTATGAACTGTGCCAGCCAGGCGCCCCCACAACCAAAAAGGTTTAAACGTCCGCTGGGGGCAAAGTGACCCCCAGCTGAGAATCACTGTGTCATAAATGTTACTCTTTAAAGCAGTACTTCTCGTCTTTGACCAGGGTAGTGGTGACGTGGGCAACCCCTTTATCACAATTTGCTAAACGGTACATGTGTGTTTCATGCACTTTTCTGCAAGTCAGCTATATTTCACAATAAATGTTTCTAAAAATCCCAAGCTGAGAGCAATTATAACTGAACAGGATACAAAAACAATTATGTTCTTAATTCTACAACAACAGACAGATGACGGAATACAGTTGGCCTCCCCGCTACCCGTGGATGGTAAGGGAATTCCTCTGGGAGGAAGAGACTTTATTTTTTTTTTAAGATTATATTTATTTACTTGAGACAGAGAGAGTGCACAAGCTAGGGGGAGGGAGAGGATGAGAGAGAAGCAGAAGCCCTACTGAGCAGGGAGCCTGATGTGGGGCTCGGGGCTCGATCCCAGGACCCTGGGATCACAACCTGAACTGCAGGCAGATGCTTAATGAACAGAGCCATGCAGGGACCCCAGGAAGGGACTTTGAAGAGACACTCATGGAGGGGCTCTCACCGATTTGGATGCTATCAGAGTGCGAGGCGCTGTGCAATCTGACAGAAACTGGGGTTTGTAGAAGCTGCCTGGTCACACAGCTAGTGAGGAATGAGTTAGGATTTGAACCCAGGATTCCCCTGGCCTTTCTACAACCAAGCCCTGACTCCCACAAAGTCTATCCTGTAAGGACCTCCTTTGCCTAGCCTTTTGCAGAGCAGTTAAGAAATTATCTCCTTATAAAATGCAAATGTGGGGTGCCTGGGTGGCTCAGTCATTAAGCCTCTGCCTTCTGCTCAGGTCATGGTCCCAGGGTCCTGGGATCGAGCCCCACGTTTGGCTCCCCACTCAGTGGGAAGCCTGCTTCTCCCTCTCCCAGTCCCCCTGCTTGTGTTCCCTCTCTTTACTGTGTCTCAGTCAAATACACAAAAAAATCTTGAAAAAAAAAAAAAAAAAAAGCAAATATGAGGGGTGCCTGGGTGGCTCCGACCCTTAAGACTCCTCTTGCTTTTGGCTTAGGTCCTGACCTCAGGGTTGTGAGTTCTAGCCCGAAGCTGGGCTCTGCACTCAGCTTGGAGTCAACTTGTCCCTCTCCCTCTGCTCCTTCCTCGCTTGTGTGTGCTCTCTGTCTCTCAAATAAATAAATACAATTTTTTAAAAAAGTAAAATAAAAATAAAATGCAAATACATCACCAGGAGCGATTCCCAGTAAACGCAGCTTTGCTTATCGAATCTGTAGTAATTAGCAGCCTCAACCACGAGGGACAAAGGGCAGAGGCCTAGACCTGTTTTATTCGGGGAGCCAGGTCTAGGTGGGACCTGGGGGTTGGGGGGTGGGCAGCGCAGGGACCACGTGTGGCAGAGAGCGGAGGGTCCCAGACAAAGGACAAGACTTCTGGAATTGCCTGGGGTGACTTGGCCAACACCAACTTGTTCCTGCTTGTTCTTGAAAGAAAAGTTTCCCCTGGCACTGGCCGAGGAGAGGCGAGGCCGCGGCTTGTGCAGCTGGGAACCATCTGTCAACATGAAGAAAGTCGAAGGCTAACTCACCAGCGAGAACTGGAGCTGGTCCAGGAGAGTTCACACTGGGAAAAACCTCTGCTGGGCAGGCAACCCACAGCAGCCAGTCATCCGGTGGGGAGAACCCGCTCCCGGGCCACCAGGACCCGAATGCCAGTCCGTAGATAACTCTCCATGCTGAGGGCCTGGAAGGATACACTCCCAGGAAAAGAAATGGGACAAGGGGCTCTGAAGAGCTTCTAATCCATTTGCGAGGATGAGGCTAACATCTATGGGGTAAGGCTGAATTCAGATCCGTTGGAGGTAATTTCAAAATACGGCTCTCTGGAGGGGAGGCCAGGGCAGGCTGGCCAGTGGAAAGGAGCAGGTCTTGAGAAAGAGGACCTGGGACAGTCCCCTCGCTGGGAACTGAGGTCCCTTTGTCAGTGTCTGATCTCTGTGGGTCTTACATCTCACACAAGCACATGCAGTTCCCTTATAACATCCGTCTCCGCGCGTACAACCAGTGGCTACTTCACATCGTTCCTAGGAGCAGAGGCTCCTCCCTGGGTTCTGGAAGGAAAGCGCCCCTGCGCTCTGGCCACACCCAACGGAAAAGCAGGACGTTTTCCCAACAGGACAGAGGGTATTTCTGAGAATTAGGTTCCTCCAGGCTATTCCGTTGTATGCTTCCTAAGCTGAGGAAGAGGAGCTTTGTGCATCAACTTTGAGGTACGGTGTCTGAGTAAAGACCCGCCACGTGAGTTCTGCCTCCGAAAACTTAACAGTGGTCAGCTGTCATGGTGGTAACAGCGGCAGTAGTGAACCCCGGGCGTGTATGATGGGCCGGGCACTGTGCCAAGCATTCAGATATACAAATTGGTTCAATAACAATAACAGTGATGGCTTGTAGCCCTTTCCTCTGAACAGTCCTGTCCCACGCTCGAGGTAGTCCCTCCCGCACACCCCCCAGGACAGCCGGGTCCCGGACTTCACGCCGGGTCCCAGGTTGCACCCCTCTCCCATCTCCTCAGAAGCATGGTAAGCAACACAGGAAAGGCCTTCTATGTAGAAAGGAGTGGTATTCTTTCTGCTAAATCACATCAGGCTACTCCGTTTACCCTGTAAAGTGTCACAGCTGCCTTTGGAAGGATGCTGGATTATTTCTTCTCTCCCCTCCCCGCCACACCCCCTTCCCAGGACTGGCTGCTTCACCTCTGCCTCCCTGTGTGTGTTTTCCTCCTTCGTAGACCGCAGCAGGTGTCTCTGGCCTGTGCCGTCTCTACCCGTCCTTGCTGACTTGTCAGGAGTGTTTGGCCCAGATCATCCCAGGCTGGAGAAAAAGGCAGCTTTCCTTAACGATCACTGTCCTTCCAAATTCAGGTGACCTCCAGCCCCTGCCGCGTGCGGTCCAATCTGGGGGCAACAAAGTGCTGCTTTTCTTCTTCGGAAAAATTCCCTCGGCCCCTTTGACTTCTGAAATCCTTCAATTCTAATATCTGTGTGGATCCTAACGTGGCACAGATTACCAACGTCCCAACCCCCCACCTGGGGCAGGGGGCCTGGGGAAGGAGGAACTCTAGACTTCGGGGCAGGAAGAGTTAACTCTGCCACAATGCCTCTTTCCCTGCCTTCGCATGGAAAAAGGAGGGGGTGGTTCCTGGCAGCCGTGGTGCCGACTGAAGGATGGCATGCGAGATCAACAAACGGGGATGGCAGATTGCACGGCTTGCGGCACCAAGCTTCCAGCAACTGCTATGCTCCCTGGGTCTGTCCTCTTCCTCGGGGTTGGCTCAGGCAGCTTTTCAGTCCCCCTCCACCACCTTCCTCGACTCTATTCTCTACAGAGCTAGGGAACATGGACGAGGCCGAAATAGAAGCCGTCTCCCAGGAGGCTGGCAGAGGTGGTGCTTGTCTTGACTCATCTGGAATCCCTGAGAGGCCCCGGCGGGCCGTGGCCGGCCCTGGGTGGTCGGCCCTGCGCGGAGGACTGCCCCAGACTACAGCACAGAGAGGTCGTTTATTGTCCCACAGCCCAATCCCTCTCGAGTCCACAGAGTACCCCTTGATTAAATATTCTATAAAGATTTGAAGAATTAGACAAAGGCCCAAAGTAACCACGTGTGGAGACCACGGCTTGAATCCACAGCAGAAAATCATTTCAGCAGAAGATAGGTCTCCTTTGAGGTACAGATTTGCTCCTTTATTCTCAGATTGTCTCGGAGAGCCCCCTCCAAATCAACCCTGAACTTCTGGAACATTTTTAATAAATTTAATACCAGGTTGCAGATTTATACCCCCAGCCATGAATTTTGAAATAGCAAAGTGAAGATGAACCAGGAGAGATAAAATTTTGCTCAAAGAAAGCAGTCTAGTATCACCAGTTCATACGCACTTTCTCGTTGTGCATAAAAATGGACTCGGCGCAGCCACAGCGGTGGCCAACCAGAGCTCAGACAAACAGGTCCATCTCTCTCAAGAGCCCTGACCTCCAACGTGCCTTCCAGTCATGGTGTGGGATATTCTCCTTAGTCTTGGAAATTCTTCCTCACGAGCAAGCACAGTACTCAGTCTCAGTGGGCCCCGTGCTGCTATAAATGAAATTGCTTTAACTGGAAAAAAGCAAGGGGCAGGCATGTTGATGTTGCTTTCCACATGGGAGAGACTGGCCTCAAGTCAGCGAAGGGGACTTTCCTTCTCAGAGACGTGGGCACTCAGGCTTCCCGGCACTCACCGAGCCCCAGGTCCAAGCCCGGTGAGAAGGGGCAGGACTCGGAGCACCTGTGCCTACGGACAGATTCCCAAACTTCATTAGCCCTTCTCATCCTTCCCCATCACCCTCACCTGTCCAGTCCCCCAGACCTGGCCCCACGGACATCTGTGGTTCCTCACTCCCCTCATCAACCAGTCGCCGAGGTCCCTTTGCTCTGCCATCTCAGAATCTCCCGGCCTCTCCTTCCTATGCCTGCCTCCCCCCAGGGAGAGGTCCCTATCTATAGACACCTGCCACAGACCCTTGATGGGGTCCTTCCTCTGGGATCAACATTAACACCGCTTCCTAAGGCTCCTACACCATCGCCTCACTCAAAAACATGCACTGCCTAGTAAATGTCGAAGCTAGCGTCTGATGCACCATCTGGCCCCGTGCGACCAGTTCCACAATGACCTCACGTTATTAGCCCTGGCCACGGGCAGCCAAAGCGAACATGTTCCTCCTCGAGGCCCACACCCTTCCTACCCAGCCTTAAAATAACTGGTGTGCATCACGCCAACCCCAGGGAAGGAACTGTATCAAACTATCCCAGAACGAATAAATCATGGTCAGCAGATGCCACTTACTTAAGAGAGAACCACGTCTAGTGAGTAAAGGAAAACATTTTACAAAGATCTTCATGGTGCCCCATTTAAAACTGGGTTAGGAGTTTCTCATGCAACGTGGATCTGAGAGCTAATTGGGATTTGCAATTTGCCACCTTTACCCAAATTCCCAGCCTCCAATGAAAGGTCAACATGAATCGTCCATGTGAATCAAACTTACAGGTGGCTTGAAGAACAGATCAGTTTTACCCACGTGGCAGGCAGACTGCGTTCCCGCAAAAATGCTAATTAACCCCGGGGTCCTGAAGGTGGGTCAGCGGTTTGCAGAAGTGCCGACCCGTACAAGACGGAAGAATCCGAGATGCTGGAGACTCGAAACCCAGGGTCTAAGTGGACGATCAAACCAGAAGACACCACACGGGATGCCTCAATTATCCATCCCGTCGGCAGCCATTCATCAAGCCCCAGCTACGTGCTCCTGGATCACTCCAAAGTGCCAGGCAGGGCTAGAATTTCACTGGGCTCTGTTCTTTTTAAAGTCCGCAGACATCAATCAGGCGTCCAGGATCCGTGCTGTGTGGGGGAAGAGCCAGTTCCACAAGGGCAAAGCAGCAGGAGCTGGAAAGAATGAACACGCTGAGGGCTTATTGTGCTGCGTGCCCAGTCAGGAGTGCAGACCAAGGCCAAGGCTGAGAAAAGGAGCGAGCGCAGCCAAATGCTAGCAGTACCCACTGGGAATGTGCCTGCAGAGGGGCTGGGAAGAGAGCCACGGGCCCGCTCCTACCAGGCGGGAGGCCGAGGGCGAGCTGGGAGCCAAGTTGCCATATAAAGGCTCCAGGGGAAGGGGTGGAGGTGCCTTCCCCGCCGATCCTCACCGACCCCGCACAAGGTGGAGCGGAGAGAGAGGGCATGCTATCTCTGGACGGCTGCACCCTGTGGTTGAGTTAAGGAGGAAACAGCTAGAAAGACGGCACCCGTGTAAACATTCCAGGTCTGCGATCAACACGGCCATGTCCAAGCATTCCAGATCAGACGGGGCTCACTGTGCGTGCGAGGCTGAACATGACCGCTTCGCCGGAAAGAAGACCACATGGAATGAGGGAGGCCTGACTTTGAAAGCGGCACAAGCAAGGACACGCCGGGCGATTCCCAGACAGTGTTTGTGAGCACTCTGATGACTGGCCTGCCTCTGGAAGTTCCGGTTTTAAAAACAACAACAACAAGAAACTGACCCCATCTAAAAATGGAGAGGGTTAGACAGGCAGCTGCTCGATGGGTGCAAGTGATGGGAATGCAGATAAAGGTTATTGTTTCTGGACCATGACCTCTGTGAAATATTGCCCATCTCACAAAGCTTCTTGGAGGCATTTTACCGGATCTCCTGCCCAATAGATATTTCCAGAAGAAGTGGGGAAAATCCCTTCATGTTCTTCCAGAAAACAAACCCAAGCATACTTTGTGGAGACGCTAACTGTGGTGACGCTGACGTCAGAGGCACCTTCCGAGGTAGGCCCCGGTTTGCAAGGATGCTGCCGACCCTGCTCATTCCTGTGTTTCGAGGACCATCTGTTGGTACATTTGGTTTCTACCAAATGCAGTTTACACCATAAAGCATACAATATGTGCACATTTCTGAAATGAGACGTGTCATTTAATCGAGTTTGGTTGGCATTTGTAATAGCTGCCGTGTTACCGTTTAGCTTTCGGGTGGCATCAAGCTGACTGAAATGTTGTGCTTTGGTCTCCGTGTGTGTGTGGGAACCGGAGTTATGAGTCGTACTGTGGATCTTGGAGCAATTAACCTCCTCAGACAGGAGCCAAAGACGTTTCTCTTGTTCTCCCTGAGAAAGTCCTTTGTAAGAGCTGGGAGGAGTGGATTCCTTTTCTCTGAGACTGTTGAAAAACCAGAAACCCTGGCTGGTACCACAACCGTCCGCCACAGACAGGCCCACCTTGCTGGAGGGCTGTGTGCAAAGAGGGCTGGAGCCAACTTGGCCATGTTTTGTACACACACAAGTCTTCCTCAGATGTATCTGCTGCAAACTTACGAAGTTTAGATATGGGTCTACACTGAACTTTCTCAGAGCAGGACACCAGCAGGAACGTTTGGTGATTCCTTTACCAATAAAATCTGGGGGTGACTTCGCTCAATGCAAATCCGCAACTCAGAGTCTGTCTAGTTACCTGAGGTTGAGGCCATTCTGAGGGTCCTGCAGGAGGAAGCTTGAACTTGCCTCTCCTGAGTGGTTCCCGACCCACGTCTGAAAACTCACCAACACGATGCCGTGCTGTCAAGCACTGTCAGTCTAACTCTGGGAGTGGTCCTGCGATTCCTTTTTTGTTTGTTTTCTTTTATCCAGGACTAGACGTTTTGACACAAGTCCAGCGAGGCAGGGGGGTGGGGGTAATTCATGGAAGCATCTAATAAACCATCTCATTTTCTCTAGCTAAGAAAGCCTTCAGCTCTTGGTGCAAAAAGCGAAAGGGCCGGTTACCCCTGCTTGCTGGGGAAACCTTTCCCGCCAGCACCTGCTTTGTCTTGCGAGTCTGGCTCTGATTTTGCAAGGGAGATGCACTGTCGGTTGCAGGCCCCTCAGAGAAAGACTGACCCTGTGTGGCTGATCGGATTCATCACGTTAAAATCTCTTGAGATTTTATAGAAACTCTCCGCTGTTGATGTTGGAGAAATTGTTTTAATAAGTTATACCACAGGGTTCCCAAAGCTGCTATGCATTTCAATCACTTGACGACCTCTAAAAATAGGCCTTTGGGCCCCATTCCGGCCCAGAACCAGAATCTCCACAGGTGGGGCCCTGAGAATGTGTATTTTTAAAGCTCCCCGGGTGATTCTGATGATCATTTAGGAGCTATTATCAAGAAAGAATTAGAAATCTCTCCATCTTAAGACCTACTGTCTGTTTTTATAATATCACTTTAAAAAATAAAAATCCATGTTCCTTGTAACAGATTTTCACAACACAGATGTGTAGAATATAAACGTGAAACCTCAACCCTTCATTATCACTGACCTGATAACATAGATCAAGTACATTTTAAAAAGACCCGGTCTTATTTGCAGAAGTCAGACTTTACCTTGATAAGAGATGAATATGAATAATGTTTAAAAAAAATAAAAGGAAATTCTTTTGTTTTTAACCTTTGACATTTTCTCGTGCAAAATTTGTTCCTTCCTTCCTTCCTTTCTTTTTTTTTTCCTTCAGTGGGAAAATCAGCAGATATGGGGAGGAAATATTCTACTTCTCCCTGCAGCCATCAGCTCTGGCACTACCTGAGTCAAAACAGAATTTCCCCCTTGCTGGACCATGGAAGTGGCCGACACAGTTTTCTGCAGAGCTCCTCACCAGATTGATAAAATCACTCAAGGAGGTATGCAGAGGGCTCTTTCTTTTTCCTTCCTTTTTTTTTTTTTTTAATTTTTATTCTGTATTCTTGGAAAAAAAAATGCTTAGACATGAACACTCTTTGCTTCAAAAATTAGTCTCAGAAAAATGAAGTCTCTGCTGATTCCCAATGTAGCCTTCAGACTTTTAAGATAAAGTTAATACTGATCCCTCAGAAGAAAGATAAGGTATATAGACTCCTCCTGCTTCTTTAATCGCTTGGTGATAGCTATGTCTATTAAGAGACTACCAGTCTTCCAAAGTATACATCTACAACCTAACTTAGTCTAGGATTTTTGTAAACATAAACAATGAATTCTGGAACACTGAAAAGAAATAAAATAAAATAAAAATTGTAGGAACTAACAATTCTGTAAGTTGCTGGGAGCCTGGTGGGTTTTCCAAAGATTAGTTCAAAGCCTCAACATCCAAATAAATCTCAGGTGTAGCAGTTTTTAGCCACTGCAGATTAATACATTCTCAGCAGAACATGCCTGGTGTGGGTTTTCTAGATTTACTTTTATTTCTAAAAGAGAGGAAATACAAATCATATTCCCCTGATCATTTGGGAACATGAACCTAAGATGCTATCCTGGTCTGAAGTAATTTAAAATCCGTTACTTCTCTTTTAGTCCTCTGTATGACAGTTCACCAATGTGGAAAATGTGGGAAAAAATTATTATTATTTCCTCCTCCAAAGCAGGAAAGGAAAGTAAATATTTAAGGAAGAAGTACTATAATACTAGAAGAAATATTTTTTCATGCTTTACGGATTCCAAAGCATTTCAAATACTCAAAATTCATTCTTTCAGCATTTTGTCATGCGTCTAGTATGCCAAGCATCATCTCAGGTTTATCAAAACAAGGCTTGTGTCCTTCAGGAATTTTCCCAGTAGTGGGCAAGGCAGCTACACAAAAAACAACCATTTGGAGAATCACAAAAGAAATGTTTATAAAGACCTATGGAGTATGGAGCTTTGGGTTAATAATTTTAGGAAGTAGTTGGGACACATAACTACTTCCTTATGGCCTGAACAATTACCCTGCTCTTCTAAATATAATATAAATTATGTGTCTGTTTTTCTTACTAAAAAAAAAAAATCAGAGATCAAAACTGTAAACATTTCATTCTTTAGGATAAGTAAAACACGGCACAGAGTCAATGTAGAATTTTTGAAGAGTTAACAACATGACTCTCATACAGATATAAAATTAACACATTAAAAAAATTACTTATCTCATTAATGAGGGAGCCAATACAATGGTTAAGTTGGCTCCAAGAACAATTAAAGAATTGGGTGCTTACAAGCATTAAAAAGAATGTTCGATTACTAGGTTAGATACGCACCTGGCTAATAGTCCCCAGGGTCATACAATCATAAGTTTTGAGGTTATCTTGTCTACCAGAGAAAAATCTACAAATTAATGTGTACTTTACAGGGCCTGGGTTCTAATCAAATAGTAAATAGCAAGTTTAAACACAGATACATTCTTCTGGAGAATTAAACAGCTCCCCAGCATGGCTTTGTCAGGACATGTAGCCTCCCAGCCCAGCATCTTATTTCTAAGTTTTGAATAATTTTTCTTCATTACTGTGAAGTGGTTAAGACTAGGGACATTCTGCTTGGGACATCCTTAGCTCTGGGTGTGCTAGCTGGGTGTACTGGCTATGTTTGAATCTTTAAAATGATACACAGATGTGGGAGCAACTGAGGGTCTTCAAAAGCTTCATAAGGGAAGGGACACGAGAGCTACATCTTGTACTACTAATTGGCCCTTGAAGATGAGAAATGACAAGGGCTATTGCATCTAAGAGTCCCCTCAGGTCCCCTCATTAAGAGCCCATTCATATTCAATTGTATTTAAGGCTTCTTTAAGTGATACTTTTAACAAGTTTTATTGTGAGTTTCCTCTCCTAACTGCAGGGAAATAATCACAAAATGTAAGTAAAGATTACCAAAGGCAGAGTTAACAATCAGTAGAAAGGGAAGAGAGAGAAATCTACAAAAAGAAGGCACAGACATTTAAAGAATCTCATCAACAGATTCATGCTCCCAGGATGGGAGAGATACCCTCTAGAGCAATGAGTAATACTTATAATATTGACCTTGGGCATCAAGAAGAGGTTAAATTAGGGGCACCTGGGTGGCTCAGTGGGTTAAGCCTCTGCCTTCTGCTTGGGTCATGATCTCAGGGTCCTGGGATTGAGCCCCGCATTGTATCGGGGCTCTCTGCTCAGTGGGGAGCCTGCTTCCCCCTCTGTCTCTCTGCCTGCCTCTCTGCCCACTTGTGATCTCTGTCTGTCAAATAAATAAATAAATGAAATCTTAAAAAAGAAGACGTTAAATTAGGTAGGGATATGGTGGCTGGGTTTGGACATTGGGGAGCGTATGGGCTATGGTGAGTGCTGTAAGATATGTAAGCTTGATGATTCACAGACCTATACCCCTGGGGCAAATAATACATTATGTGTTAATAAAAATTATTTTTAAAAAAGAAGAGGTTAAATTATTTTTAGTACCTTTAAGAAGACAAGGAAATATACAATATATCTGAATATGATTTTTTAAAGTTTTTATTTATTTATATGAGAGACAGAAAGAGTGAGAGAAAGTGAGAGAGAGAGAGAGAAGATGAGCAGGGAGAGAGGCAGAAGGAGAAGCAGACTCCCCACTGAGCAGGGAGACCGATGTGGGACTCAATCCCAAGACCCCAGGATCATGACCTGAGCCAAAGGCAGATGCTTAACTGACTAAGCCACCCAGGCACCCCTGAATATTATTTTTACTACAGTGATAAAAATAATTTAATAAGTTATGCATTTCTTTGATGGTTCTGGAAACAATATGTACCGCACATAGTTTGCAAGGAGTTCTTCATTCTTCTGAACCAAAATAATTTTAATAGGAACACAAAATTATCATATAGATCAACAGAGGAAAAATATGGCTCTGAAACACCAATTTTGCTTTACAGATAACTATTGGTCCAAAGTGAAAAAATAGTTCACTAAGAGGCATGGTAAAAGTTTGTGCCAATTAAACTTTAAGACGGTTCATCCCTTGAATCAGAAAAAACATACTCCTAACTATGTTGACATCACAAGTGTCTCATATTGGCAAGATACCAGGGGATCTGTCTGTTTACTAAACATGGCCATCATCCAAGCTACAGTTAGAAAAACAAACAGCTATTACTAGTAATGCTACAAAACAACAGGGCTATTTGTTAGCACTGAACTGATAGGTTTTCTTCCTTTTTAAAAAATTACAGGTTCTGACATAACTTAAAATCAAACTGTTAAACAGAAATGTTTTCTTTCACGCACTTTTGAAAATTCTAGTGCAAGCAAAGGTGTCCTCTCCAGTTCTAGTTATCTGAATCATCCCTGATCAAAACACCAAAGGAAAAGAGAATAATAAAATTACAAAGAAAGTCCATAAAATAACACTTCAAACAAAATCTATAACTTAACTTTTTAAGTACAGGTTCTAAAAGAATTCTTTTAATGCTATAGTAAAGTATCTTTTCTGCCATTTTATTTTTTTCCTTAAAAAAGACAACCCAGAATAGGAGTGCCTAAGTTTTCTGCTGGAGTAAGTCACTTGTCCAAAGATTACAGTTCAGATAATATATTGTACCAAATTCTAGATTAATAAATGTTTAATGGACTCTTTAATTAATAGCAGATCAGGAATACTTTTGGGTAGATTAATCAAATCGATTCTTCCACTAACATAGCAAATTCTTATATCCTGAAATCGTACAAAGTATATAATTTAGAGAAAATACTAAATATGTAGGGGAAAGCATTTGCAGCCCAAATACTCGGAATCAGAAACTCAAGTGCATATTTGTAAATCACTGCTTAAAAGCTAAATGAAAACTTAACACTTTAAGCAAGGTTTTATCATCTTCAAGATGTAGTCATGGTATAATATGAGCATAGAAACTTCTCTGTCATCTGTATAACCAAAAAGAGACTAGTAACCTTTTAATAAATCCGCTAATAATAGCATCAAATCTGACAAATTTAGTCATTCTCAGCAGAAGTACTGGGCTGGGTAAAAATAAGTTACATGCTATTTGTGGCAAACGGGGATTATATTCGGAGGTGGTTTTGAGATGTCCAATATAAACAAACACAAAGCTTTATATTAAAATGTTCTTAGTATACACATAAATTATTTGGTTTTAAACTTAGTGATTCTGAAATTTTACCATATTTGAAATGAATATATATTGTGTTCATGTATAAAATGTCTCACTAGGGGCAGGTAAAAGTGTATATATAGTTGTTTAAAAGAACAACTGGGTGGCTTAAAAGCCACTGGGTGGCTCAGTGGGTTAAGCCGCTGCCTTCAGCTCAGGTCATGATCTCAGGGTCCTGGGATCGAGTCCCGCATCAGGCTCTCTGCTCAGCAGGGAGCCTGCTTCCTCCTCTCTCTCTCTCTGCCTGCCTCTCTGCCTATTTGTGATCTCTCTCTGTCAAATAAATAAATAAAATCTTAAAAAAAAAAGTCTCACTAAAGAGCTGATGTCACCTTAAGCATTTATAAAGCTGAATAAAAATAAACTGCATTTAATGAATATTCAAGAACTTATAATAAACCTTAATGTTTGTACTATTATGATTTTATGAAGGTGGGGTCATTTGTGACTTCTTCCTTCTTTTAAACAACTATTTATACACTTTTACCTGATCCATTAACCCCAAATTATTTTTTTTCTGATATTTACCTTACTTTGGAAGAATTTCATCTTCTAAATACTAAAGTGTCAAAGAACTAAAGAATTTCAGGGCTAGGAGAATCTTTAGAGTCTACGCATTGTCAGGGTTCCCAAACTGTACTTTGCATCAGAGGTTCCAGCGGTGCTCATTGAAGTGCAGATGGCCAGGCCTCTCCCCACCCATGTGACTCAGCAGGCTGAGGATGGGGCCTGGAAATGACGCCCATCCCACCCCAAGAGGATTCTCAAGTAAGGGTCTATAAATCACTGGGAGGAACGACACTGTGCACCGACCCTCTTTCCTAAACCAGGAATCTTACTATATCAACCATCCTGTTGTAGACCTTTCTGCCTCAAACTACTCCCTCTTCAGCTCCTACAAGTAATAGTCTCCTTGGTCTGCCCATGAACACATCAGATGGAAGTTTCTCAAAGAAACTGGTACCTTCAAAACATAAAACTACCCAACATGAGCTCACAAGAACACACCAATACAAAGACATTCTGAAGAATTATATGCATGAAGAACTGACCTGTTTCTTCTGGTATTTGTTTATCAGTTTCAAAAACAAGGCGTAACATCTGGAGTAGTTGGCCAAGGCTACACAGCAGTCATGGTAAGAAGTAAGTTTGCTGCAGAAATGCCAAATGGGAAAATAAAAATAAACTTTTTTTCTCATTAAGTTCAAATATACATATGGTTACTCCAAATGCAGATGTTCAAAGGGTTGCTCGTGCCTGAAAAAGAGGCTAGAAATACTCCGCACGCCAGTCCAGAGAAGACACAAGGAGGCTTGCTGTCTGCTCTCGTCTCTGGGGGCATGGAGGTGGGGGCCAGGGGGGATCCTTCGAAAAAGAGAAACCCAAAGTCTCTGATACATGTATTCAGTGTGAATTTACACCATACATGTGGTTCAGAAAACACAAGCTAAGAAATTTACACAAATTCTGTTTAGATACCAACCACTGAATCCCCTGGGACCCATAAGAAACAAATGTTGAACTGTTCAATAGTGATACAGCGATAAGAGGCAAAATGTCCTGAAAGTTAAAAGCCTTGAAAACAGCTTCAAAATTTTGAAGGCATGCAAACAAGCAACCAACCAAAAACCACAAGGCAGTACTGACAAACCTATATCAACTTGGGAGATGTTCCTAAATCTCTCATTAAGTGATAGATTAATAGGTAAAACATCATCAATATTGTAAAAACGTGACCTTGTACGAGGCCATTAACAAGTCTCAGTAAATTTTCAGAGAAGTGTCTTCGAGCTTATATTCTCTGGTCAAAGAACAATTAAGTTAGGAAATCAACGTAAGAATACATATCTTATGAATGGATAAAGAAGATGTGGTACATATATACAATGGAATACTATGCAGCCATCAAAAGAAATGAAATGTTGCCATTTGCAACAATGTGGATGGAACTAGAGGGTATTAAGCTGAGCAAAATAAGTCAGTCAGAGAAAGACAATTATTATATGATCTCTCTGACATGAGAAAGATAATTATTATATGATCTCTCTGACATGAGGAATTTGAGAGGCAGGGTTGGTGATTTGGGGGGCAGGGAAGGAAAAAATGAAACAAGCTGACATTGGGAGGGAGACAAACCATAAGAGAGTCTTAATCTCACAAAACAAACTGAGGGTTGCTGGGGAGAGGGGGAGTTATGGAAAGGGTGGTTGGGTTAGGGACACTGGGGAGGGTATGGGCTACGGTGAATGCTGTGAAGTATGTAAGTCTGGCAATTCACAGACCTGTACCCCTGGGGCTAATAATACATTATATGTTAATAAAAATAATTTTTAAAAAAGAATACATATCTTAGAAAACTTACTTTTGAAAACTTAAAAACATAACTTATGGGACGAAGAAACATGTTTAAAATAAACACATTTAAAAATAAAAGGTTTAAAAATAAAACACGGAGATCCGAATAACTGAAAAAAAAAAAACAACCCACAAATCAAACTTTGTGAGATACACCATTTAAAGCATTTAAAGGAAATGCTTTTTGGCACCATTTAAAAGAAAATTTCTAGTCTTCAGAAGGATTTTAAAAAAGGAATGAAATTTCTAACTAAAATAGAAGAAAAATATAATATACCCAAAGGCAGTAGAAGAAAAGTGTTGATACAGATGAGGACAGAAGGAATATAATAGAAAACAAACATACAATGAATGGATTGGATCAAGAAATCTGCTGATACTTTACCAAAATTATTAACATTAGCAAACCTTTGGCAAGACTGACCCAGAAAAAAAGGAGAAACATCATATGCAATCAAAAGGAGTGAAAATCAGTATAAACAATGCAGAGTCAGCGTGACCTAATGCTTAAATATACGGCTTCCAGAGCCAGACAGATGGCCTGGTTTGATTTCCAACTGTGTGATACTGAGAACAGTACTAAGCCTCTGCATGACTCAGTTTCCTTATATATGAAATGAAGACAATAAGGATAGTACCCACCTTTAAAGTTGTTATAAGGAATAAATAATTTCATATTTGGAAAGTGCTCAGAACACTGCCCGGCACTTGATAGCCGTTATCTAAGTATTTCTTAAATAATATTAGTAGTAGGGGTGCCTATGTGGCTCAGTGGGTTAAGCATCTGCCTTCAGCTTGGGTCATGATCTCAGGGTCCTGGGATCGAGCCCCACATCAGGCTCGCTGCTCGGCAGGGAGCCTGTTTCCCCCCTTCTGTCTGCTTGCCTCTCTGCCTACTTGTGATCTCCCTCTCTGTCAAATAAACAAATAAAATCTTAAAAAAAATAATAGTAGTAGTAAATATTATTAGTTAAAGAATAAAAGGGGACATGATTCAAAATGCAACAGAGATTATAAGGATAATAAGATAATATTTGGAATGACTTCATGTTGTTTGAAAACTTAGATAAAATGGACAGATTCCTATAAAAATATAACTTTCTGAAACTAACCCCAGTACAAATAGAGAATACAACAAATATATAACCATTAAAGAAAGTGAATCAGTAGTTAGTGACGATCACACATGAATATGCAGACACACCTACCAGGACAAAATAGATTTTCAAACAAGTTCTACAATTTTTTCAAGAAATAGGTAAGTTTCATTTTCACAAATTCTTTTAGGAAAGAAAAAAAGTGGGAATATTTCACAACTCATTTTATGAGGCTGGAATAAACTTTGATACTAAAACCAGACAAGGACAATATGAAAAAGGAAAAGTACAGGCTAATCTAACTCACAGATGAAAAATCTTGAATAAAATATTAGCCAGTTAAACTTAGCACGTATATAGTGGCTTAACATGAGAAAATCTACTAATCTGTGATCTACTATATTAATGAACTAAAAAAAGAAAATCCACATAATCAAAATAGATTCAGGGCAAGCATTCTAGAAAATTTAACATCCATTAGTGTGAGAAAATTCTTCCCTAGCCTTCTGAAGGGTATAGACAAAAACCTACAATAAATATTACTTTTAATTGGTAAAACCACAAAAATATTTCCTTTGAAGTCAGGAGCAAGGCAGCAGGGCCAACACTCTTACAGCTTTCAATGGGACATCCTGAGCGAGGTGGTAAGGAAGAGGTGGGACAGCAGGAAAGAATCGTAATAATTGGGGGAAAAATAACAAATTATTTTTATTTGCAGACAAATTGTCTAGAAAATCCAAGAAAATCTACAGACTAACTCTTGGCCCTAAATTTCAAGATTCCTTGGTAAAGATTAATAAGCAAACATCAATACTATTTATATAAACCAGCAACAACCTATTAGGAAGTATTTTATACACGTATTATATAGTCCGCATGTGCTACTATGTTAATTTCAGGTATATGACATAGTCATTCAACATTCTATACATTTATAACATGTTGACCGTAAGTGTAGTCATTACCTGTCTCCATACAAAGTTATTATGAAATTATTGACTATATTCCCTGTGCTGTACTTTTCTTCCCTGTGACTTATTTTATAAATAGAAATTTGTACTTCTTAATCCCCTTTAAAAATATGTTTAGGGGAGCCTGGGTGGCTCAGTGGGTTAAAGCCTCTGCCTTCAGCTCAGGTCATGATCCCAGGGTCCTGGGATCGAGCCCCGCATCAGGCTCTCTGCTCAGCAGGGAGCCTGCTTCCTCCTCTCTTTCTCTGCCTACTTCTCTGCCTACTTGTGATCTCTGTCTGTCAAATAAATAAATAAAATCTTAAATATATATATATATATATGTTTAAAAGACTGTATTCATAGTTGCAGCAAAAGCCATGAAGGGATAAATCTAATAAAAGATGTACAAAATCTTTTTGGAGAAAATTATAAAATTTTATGGGAAGATATAAAAGAAAACATCATAAATGTTTATTGGTAGAAGACTCTGTATCATAAATGTGTCCGTTCTCTTCACTTGCATCCCAGTTGCTCTACATACCCAGTGTTATTCCAAGAAAAACCCTAAAGTTCCTACCACAAACCTTAGCTGATTCTCCAACTCTTGAGAAAGAGGGAAGAATTGGATCTTAAAGGAGAAAAGGGGTGAGGGATTCATCTTATCTTTTTTTTTTTTTTTTAAGATTTTATTTATTTATTTGACAGACTGAGATCACAGAGAATCAGGCGGAGAGAAAGGAGGAAGCAGGCTCCCTGCTGAGCAGAGAGCCTGATGCGGGGCCTGATTCCAGAACCCTGGGATCATGACCTGAGCCGAAGGCAGAGGCTTTAACCCACTGAGCCATCCAGGCACCCCAGGATTCATCTTATCTTATAGCAAGCAAGTCTTATAGCAAGACTTTAATCTATAACAGTAGAGACAGTGCAGTACTGATCTGAGGATGGGCCAGAATGCCCATAAACAGGCCTACAAGTATATGGAATCTTGTGTTTGAATAACGAAGCTCTTAGAATCACCGGTGGGGCGGGGGAGGAGTTGGGGAGAATGGTATATTTGATAAAAGGTGCTGGGACAACTGACTAGCCATATGGGAAAAAAATTAAATTGAATCCCTGCACGCCACCAGATATAAAACCAAAATGTAGGATTTTATAGTGTTTCAAAAATGGGAGTGCTAAGTACCCAGAAGGGAAAGCACAGGGCTAAAAAAATCAAATCTGGACTCCCATCCTCATCCCAGGGTCAGTTACCGATGGGTCTTCAGAGAATGTTCTATTTTACTAAACAACTACAGTGAAGTTTAAAAAGGCCCAGGTCTCTTGAGAATGATAATTATGTAAAAACATGGGCAAGGAGCAGTGAGAGAGGAAATATAAATGCATAATTTAAAGACAGTTCTGAAATTTAACATCTTGCTTTGAAGCGACCTGGATGCCGACGGTCCTCACTTCTGGCTTGAAGTGTAAACATGACAAGTGAGTATATGAGCCCAAATTCAGTCGCACAAGTGAAATCAAATAATCAGGTCAGATCAGACTTTCTAAGCAATGCTGCCCTTTCTGAATTATAGTCCTTAAGTGCTATTTCCAAGTATACTAGAAAGTTCATCATGTTTTGTAATATAGTTCTTGATCTCCAATAAGCTAAGAGGAATTTTTGTTTATCCTGTAAAAACCCCAGGATAACTCACAACTCACCAAAGAACTAAGGTGACTTACAATGGATGAGTTTAGAATCACATTAGGAATAAACGGGAAATGGGGTCATTAGTTTTACATCATTTATTTTGAACATGGACCACTAGATTTTTTTTTTTTTTTTTTGCTGGGGGAAGTAAGAAGCAAAAATAGGATTCCTTGCAAGCTGCACACACACAAATATTAAAGATAACCCCAAATTTAAGCCTTAGCATTTGTTTAAGGTTACTTCATTTTCCTAGTCCACCTACCTGAATATTCTGGCAATATTGGTGCAGACATCCTTGTCAGCCATGTACTGTCCCATCACCGAGCAGAGCTGGGGAAGGGCCCCGATGCTCAGCAACTTACTTCTTGCTGGTGGTGAATCAACCAAGTTTCTCAGTGTAGCCGTCATCTAGGACAAAAGCGTGTTTGCGCCATTTTGGTTTTTTAATTGGAAAATACAGTAACACAAATCCGTACCACAAAATTCATCCTACAAGCTTCATTAAATCAGTAGTAAAACCAAGCAAGCCCCTGTTAGGCATCTCCTACCAGACAACATGGGCCTGAGGACAAATGGCATGAATTAAAAAAAAAAAAAAAAAGATTGCAAAGAAAGCCTACTTTGGTTCTAAGGCAAAGAATGAGAAGTTCATATTAATAAGCAATTAGTACACCAAAACCCTAGGGTTAAGTAATCATCATCTGGGTGTGTTAGCTGTCTCTCATAAGACTTTCACTTTACCCTGAGACATGACACATCAGTTCCACAGATTAGAAACCTCTCATTCTATAGGTTTAAGAGTAGCATCAAATAATGTTCTGGCCAAAGGATATTTTTTAAAAGATTTTATTTATTTTATTTGTCAGAGAGAGAGAGAGCGCAAACAGGGGGAGCAGCAGGCAGAAGGAGAAGCAGTATCCCCGCCTAGCAGGGAGCCCGGTGTGGGACTCTATCCCAGGACCCTGGGATCATGACCTGAGCTGGAGGCAGATGCTTAATGGACAGAGCCACCCAGGCATCCCTGGCCAAAGGAGATTTAAGACTGTTAGTTTCATTCTCTTCCAAGAGACAAGTACTGATTTCTTGAAATTTTGTCTTTTTTTAAAAAAAAATTATTTATTTATTTATTTGAGAGAAACAGAATGAACAGGGAAGGGGGCAGAGGGAAAAGGAGAAGCAGAAGCAGATTCCCCACTGGGCCAGGAGCCCGACATGGACTAGATGCCAGGACCCCAGGATTATGATCTGAGCCAAAGGCAGACGATTAACAAACTGAACCACCCAGGCACCCCCAAATTTGTCTTATTTTGTAAAAAATGCTCAGGAAAGCTATCTTTGTCTGAAAGTGGAGAAGAGAATGGGGCGCCTGGGAGGTTCAGTCAGTTAAGCATCTGCCTCTTGGTTTTGTCTCAGGTAATGACCTCAGAGTCATGAGATCAAGCCCCATGTGGGGTTCCACACTCAGCTCAGTGGGGAGCCTGCTAGAGATTTTCTCTCTCTGCCCATCCCCCTGCTTTCTCCCTCTCTCTCTGAAATAAGTAAACAGGTTGCCTGGGTGGCTCAGTCCGTAAGCCTCTGTCTTTGGCTCAGGTCATGACCCCAGGGTTCTGGGATTAAGCCCTGCATTGGGTTCCCTATTCTCCCTCTCCCTCTGCCTGTCTCTCCCCCTGCTTGTGTGATCCCTCTCTCTCTCTCTCTCTGTGTCAAATAAATAAATAAATAAATACATCTTTAAAAATAAATAAATAAAATAAGTAAACAAATCTGTGAAAAAAAGTAGAGAACAATCCCATAAATCCAATTTACTAAAGGTAAAGGTCAGAAAAACCAATGTTTCAGTTCTCTAATACTTTCGACACTTAGTGTGCTCTTTCCTCATGGAACAGGATGAGGCAGGCTCTTGGTGAAAAAGAGTCCGCTCAGGGGTGCCTGGGTGGCTCAGTGGGTTAAAGCCTCTGCCTTTGGCTCTGGTCATGATCCCAGGGTCCTGTGATCGAGCCTGCATGGGGCTCTCTGCTCAGCAGGGAGCCTACTTCCTCCTCTCTCTCTCTCTGCCTGCCTCTCTGCCTACTTATGAGCCCTGTCAAATAAATAAATAAAATCTAAAAAAATATATTTTTTTTAATCTGAAAAAAAAAAAAAAAAGAGAGAGTCAGCTCAGGATCTGGACACCTGGTCAAACCCCAGCCCCAGCATCTACTAGCCTCGATTAGCAAGTGAACCTCCCAGGGAACCGTTTTCTCCTCAGAAAAGTGGGCATGGTGCCAGCTCCCTGGAGTTGTGAGGATTCGACAAGACGAGATGTGGGAAGGGCATTGCCAATCTCCATCACCTAACAGGAGTCAAACATCATCAAGGCTCCCCTCTCGGTGTTGTGCGACTTTACACCCAAAATGCAGAAGAGGGATCACGGGCCTTCGAGTCAGATGACAGAGATTCGAGTCTTAAATCTCTCTCTGGTGACGTGACTGCGGCCCCCACTCAGCGTTCCTCTTCTCCCACTTTCTCACCTGTGAAAAGCAGCTACGGTCTCTGCTCCCCTCCTGGTGTGGTTGTGAGTAGACAATGGAAACATGTAACAATGTCTCTGTGTACTGTAAAGCCTTATGTAAATATAAAGCTTCATTATGGCCATCATTAATCAACTTTAAAAACAATTAAGATACATATGTTTGATTACTTTTCCTTTGTCACCACAGCAAGATAAATATAACTGACTCCCTTAAAAGCAGAGAAAATAAAAATAATGTTTCAAGTAAATGTGTTCGGGTCTTTTGAAGTCAGTTCCATTATATAGCAATTCAGTAAATTACTCCCGAAAGCTTCAGCATCCAAAATATCGGAGGGGAAAACAAACTTCTCGAGCATTCTACTTAACTGTGGGTCTAAAGCACGGTTTCCCAGCTAAGGAATGGTCTTCTGGGAAGGCTAATACGTCATTTTAGGCTTTTCAGGCCATCGCCACCATAACGTGGAAAATTCTCATCATCTGACCCTGGCTCTACCTGTTCTCCTTCTCTAGAGACAGCTCGGTGGTCAAGTGCAACTGGATTACATCAATCCCAGGAATGACTCACAAGTGTCCGCACCAGGAGTCCAAAGAGCCCAGATGCCCTTGTGAATCCTGACCTGAAGTCAGGCAGCCGGAGGCCGTGCAATACCCATTCGAAACACCACACACAGAAACCCGCCCTCTTCCCTGGTTCCCACGGCTTCACGGATTGGGGACTTCAATCTACAACCATCCTTTTGCTCCCCACAGTCTGGCAAGGCACCCTCTCAGCAAAAGGGATGGTAGAGCTCTCAGGAGGTTTTATTTTCTTGTTTCGACCTCGGTTTTTTCCTCTCTTTCTACTATTTTTCTCATCTCATTACAAAAAGTTAAAACAGGGCGCCTGGGTGGCTCAGTTGGTTAAGCACCTGCCTTTGGCTCAGGTCATGATCCCAGGGTCCTGGGATCAAGTCCTGCTTCCGGCTCCCTGCTCTGTGGGGTGTTTGCTTCTCTCTCTCCAACTGCCCTTCTCCGCTTGTGTTCTCTCTGTCAAATAAATAAATAAAATCTTAAAAAAAAAAAATAAAGAAGAAGAAGAAAAAGAGGAGGAGGAGGAAAGGAAGGGACAAGGGAGCAGAAAAGGACTTTCTCCTTTAAGAAGCCTCTGGCAAGAAAGGGCGGGCGTGGGGGGTGGGGGCGGGTGTTGGTTAGAAGAGGCCTGAGCTTAAAGCCCTGAGGGCTGGGGATCAGGAGGAGGTCACCAGGCTGAGGCAGCCTAGCAGGCTCCCCATTTTGAGAGGCGGGCTGAGAGCCAGGAATCTCACTGCGGGGGTGGACGGGAGGGGGGTTCTGACTGCCAAGCACAGACAAGGGGCTGTTTTCTGGGAAAAATGTATAAAGATCGGTAGGAGGAGAGTCTCGTTAAATACTGTGGTAACAGTAAAGACGAATTTCTAGTCAACCCACTTAACTTGCAACCTTGCTCCCACTTTTAACAGAGATACATTTGCGGAAATCACAAATGAGTTTTCCTGCCCTCCCCCTCCCCGCCAGGAAAGCCCACCCACTGGGCCTGCCCCCAAAGCAGGAGTTCACCAAAGTCCAAGCTTTAAGCTTGCAGAAGTGGACAGGGCTCTTAACTTTCCATTCGAATTTATATGGTTTCTAACTCTGCTTAGTTATGTACTTTTCTGTTTTACTGTCTATAAACTTTTAAATCGTCTCAAATCCTTTAGGACCGAAGAAGAAATGCGGGTTAGATGATTTTATCGATGTCTGTTGAGCTTCCAAAGGGCTCTCTGGAGCAGTTTCCACGTGTCATCCCACCAAGAAAGAAAAAACAGAAAAGCATGTTTCTGGGGCCCCTGGGTGGCTCAGTGGGTTAAAGCCTCTGCCTTTGGCTCAGATAGTGATCCCAGGGTCCTGGGGTTGAGCTCCCCTCTGCTCAGTGGGGAGCCTGCTTTCTCCTCTCTCTCTCTGCCTGCCTCTCTGCCTGATTGTGATCTCTGTCTGTCAAATAAGTAAATAAAAATCTTAAAAAAAAAAAAAAGAAAAAGAAAAAGCATGTCTCTTTTTTTTTTTTCCCATCTCCTAATGCATGACTGCGTGGGGCAGCGAGGCCAGTAGAGGGAAGAAGAGAAAAGAAAATACCGAACTGATCATTTACAAAGATGGCTGATGGGAATTTTGGTGTCCTTGCTTCTTAGCAGCTGTTAGAGGATGTCTGAGGCATCACCCTTCATTTTCGGTATAAGCCAAGAAAGAAGCATTGTGGTGGGATTCTGGTTATTAATCTGCTCCTGAAAACAGACCAAGCTACACTGTAGAACTTTGTGGTGCTCATCTTTTTGCTGAGGCAGCTTCTTCTTTCTGGGTCCCCAAATTTCCTTGGTCACAAGAGGTACTGGGCCCCACCTTCAATCAGAATTTCTAAGCAAAAATGTCCGAAGAGTTTGACAAAAACCCTAGCTTTGAAAGTTCTCACTGCATCCTCAACACTGGGAGATGCATTATAAAGGGAAGAATTATACTGAGAAGTGATTAGATAATTCATCAAGGCTTTTATAATTTATAAACATCATTTTAGTATAGCAAAATTAGAATTAAAAAGCATCTGTTTTTTTTTTTTTTAGATTGATTATAGGCATTTAGTTATTGATCTCTGATTGTGTTTTCAACTATTAATTAAAAAACCTGTGGTGTCTGGGCGGCTCAGTCATTAAGCGTCTGCCTTTGGCTCAGGTCATGATCCCAGGGTCCTGGGATCCAGCCCTGAGTCGGGCTCCCTGCCTGTTTCTCCCTTTCCTACTCGCCCTGCTTGTGTTCCCTCTCTTGCTGTCTCTCTCTGCCAAATAAGCAAATGAATCCTTAAAAAAAAAGAAAAAGAAAAGAAAAACCTTAGCAGATGCAAGAAATCGTTGTCTTAAAATATGAGACCCTCCTGATCGATATCATGAGACTTAAGGATGGCAAAACAAGCCCGGCAGCTGGGGCCCCATTCCGGCATGTTCTACTGCAGTGGGATGGGTGCAAGGCAGGATGGGCGCAAAGTGGTTGATTTGAGCCTCTGCACACTGCTCATTTCCAGAGTGGCTGGCCCTCTCTCTTCCCTTTGCATTTTTCCTCTGTCAGAATCCTCAGTCTCCAGGGAGCCCACCAGCTTCTGCCCTAGAAGGCATTCAGCCACCAGAGCTGCCCCAGAGCACTAAGGGCTTGGAGCTCACAGCTCACCTTAGAACTCCTAGTTCAGTGCATTACAAGTTAAGCAGTCTTTTTTGGCTAGCCTAAGAACGTCACCATCAATCATGATATTGTTCCTTGGAGGAACATTTTCCCAATTTCAGAAAACCAGCTTTCAAAGAAACCTCTGGAACATAGTGCAATTAAAAACCGCACCATCAATAGTCTGCAAGTTATTATGTTTTCCTTTCCCAAACTCAGCACGAGGATTCAGTTTTATTTACTTTTATACATTGAATGTGATTATGGAAAGAATTTGAGCCGCTTTATGGTTTATAGAGCTACCCTGTAAACTTGATCTCATTTGCTCCCTAAATCAGGGCCATGAGGCAGACAAGAAAGGTATTATGAGTCCCACTTTTCAGATGAGGAAACCGAGTCTCAGAAAGTCCACCAGCCACCAGGTAGGTGGGCATTCTAAGCTCTGATTGATTCCTTGTCTCTTGTCTCCTCCGTTCCACTTGGCTGTCTCTAAAAGCATTCACTTTATTTCTCAATCATCTGGAACATCCATAACCAAAATCCCTCGAGCTTTATCTCATCCTCACTGCCAACTGCAAAATGCTTCACTTCCCACTGATGATGTGAAAGAATGAATACAGCCACCAGAGACCGCAAACAGTGTCAAATGATTTAAGAACCAAAGCCACACCATTTTCCAACCTCAGCAAAACCATCTCCCTCTATTAATAAAAGTGCACTCATTTTCTGGATCTGTGCCCATGTGCGACCACATATATGCCCAAACCAGAGCCTCTGTGGTAACTGGAGGAGTTTCGTATTGTCTCATGGATGGTTCATACAGTTCTGGCTGAGACGAGAGGGAGCAACGACAAGATGCCACCGTACCCAGGAAATTCCTAAGCTAGCACCCTAAATTCCTAAGCAATTTATTGGAGTTAAGATCTATGCATATGAAATTAATATTAACTCATAATCCTTTATAATGCTTGGCGCCTGGCCGTGGAGCCCATTTGGCACCTTCCTACTATGGGGTCCTACTTCCGCAGGAAATGGTTCTGTCCTCCTCAGACCCCCAGAGCCCTATTCTGGGACTCTCTTCCATACTTGCCTCTGTTCGTTACTCTCCAGCTCCTGCGGGAGGGAAATGAGTCTGAGAAAGATAACATAATACCGAGAACTACCAAGTACTAACACCGATTTTCTCCGATTCCATGTTAAAGTCACTGACATTTCTTTATTGCCACAACTAATTCGTCTACAACGAAGAGACGAGGTTGAACGGTCATGACAGCAATTAAGAAGAAAATGTCTCTCCCTGGAAACAACAGGCATAGGAAAATTTACTTCCCAATGCTTGAGGCTCCTTGTGAAGAGATATTCTTAATCATGATACTCCTGGCCACCATCGTTCCTCACTTCCTGACTGCGGAGTATGAGGTTCTCTTCCTTGCTCCTCCTGGGGCAGAAGCATCTTGTGATGGGGGGGGGCATGTCTAATCCAGGGGTTCAGGATGAGAATGGCAGCCTGCTTCCTCTATAAATTACAGCTTTCAATGTGGTGATCATCTTCTCCCCCACCCATTTGCCTTTGTTTCTCTCTTATTTCCAAGTTCAAAACCCAAGGCATTACATTATATGTCTGGGGTGTCTGAGTCTCCCCAGATCTTTAGATATGCCATCCCTAGAAAGTTCGAGGGGAACATGAGTTACCTGTTCACAGGCCCTTCCCAGGAAGGGGAGGAGACGTGGAGAGGAAGAGCCAGAGCTCTGATTGCCTACTCTCTCATGCTAGCTGGGTGAGGAAGTTCTTAGCTATAGAACTATACCGCTATTCCTTCCAGAAAAGAAGCTTCCTACTTAGCAAATAGCGGTCCCCTGCCCACTAACAAGTGTATCATTACAAAATTAGCAAGCCTAAGAACCAATACCAAAGATTAGGACCAAGAAAGTTGTATCCCATCTCAAAAACAATATACTATAAGCAAAATGAGCCAGAAATAGTACTCTAGTCAGCAACATTGTACAATTTGCTGGTTTTAATAATGTGCTGTAGTTATGTAAGATGTCACCATTGGGAGAAACTGGATGATGGGGACACAGGACCTTTCTGTACTATTTTTGCAACATCTTGTGAACCTATACTTAGTTCAAAATAAAAGTTACAAAAAAAAAAAAAAAAAAGCCAGACACAAAAAAGCACACACTGTATGTTCCATTTATTTTAAATTCCAGAACAGGCAGCACTTATCTATGGTAAAAGGGATAAAAAAAAAAAAAAAAAGTTTCCCTTTGTGGGGAAGGAGAGTGGGAATTAATTGGAAAGAGGAGGAAGGAAATTTCTGGAGTGATAGAACTCTTCTGCATTTTGATAGGGGTGTGGATTACATAGCTGGATGTTTTTGTCAAAACTCATCAAACATATAAGACCTGGGCATTTCACTGTATTAGAAAGTATATGCAATTAAAACAACAAGAAAATAAATGACCTCATTTCCTATTCAAACAAAATCTTCAAAAAAGATGCTTTAAAAATATTTTTTGTTTATTTTTTAAAGATTTTTTTTTTTTTATTTGAGAGAGAGAAAAAAAAAAACAAGCAGGGAGAGGGGAAGATGGAGAAGCAGGCTCTTTGCTGATGCGGGGCTCAATTCTGGGACCCTGGGATCATGACCTGAGCTGAAGGCAGATGCTTAACCAACTGAGCCAGCCAGGTGCCCCTAATTTTTTTTCTGCTTAATCATCAAATCTCCAATAAAATTAGAAGAATTTAAGAAATATTTTTAAAAAAGAATTTAAGAAATATAACTATGGGAATATTTGCTCTCATAGGTATGCAATTTATTTCCTCCAACAGCCAGAGAAAGTTTCCATCAGGTAGAAGTTATTGCCTTGGTTCTGATTTTATGGTCTGAGAGGTAGGCTTCCCATAGGCAAGGGTAAGCCAGAGAAAGGGAGTTAACATACTTTCCTACTTAAGTCTGCACACTCATAATAATTAACTACCTAAATATGTATTAATCTCTACATTTTAAAACTACAAAATGTAACTAAAGAAAGATTTAAACTGTACAGTTGTTAATTACTAATATAAGGTATATCACTGCTTCATTGAATCTCCAGACTTTAGTCAAAGGCATCTCTTAAATTTCCCAGAATCTTGGGGCACCTGGGTGGCTCAGTGGGCTAAAGCCTCTGCCTTCAGCTTGGGTCATGATCTCAGGGTCCTCGGATTGAGCCCTGCATCAGGCTCTCTGATCAGCGGGAAGCCTGCTTCCCTCTCTCTCTCTCTCTGCCTGCCTCTTTGCATGCTTGTGATCTCTGTCTGTCAAATAAATAAATAAAATCTTTAAAAAAAATTTTTTCCCAGAATCTTGAAGCGGGAACAGTTGGCTCTGAGACTTGGGCTCCATTAAGTACCCAGAATCCCAAGCTGCTGATACAATACCCCCTTCCAATTTTAGTTTCTATTCAGTATGGTTCTCCACATACATTCTCAAAGACAGAAAAATGAAAAAGATCCTACATTTGAGATTCACCTCTAACTCTGTCACCTTAATTTCTTGTGCTTAACTTTTTTTCTCCTCAGAAGAAATGGTTCTTTGAAGCTTCAGGTTTTGGTAACTCTGATCTTACTTTGTTTAATACAAATTTCTGCTGAATGCCAGCTTGTACCAGCTGTGGGCCATGTCCTATTCTGTAGTGCTTTCATAGGTCAGTTCATTTAATTTTCCCAACTACTCATGAAGATGGTCCTTCATCTGGGTGACTCAGTAAAGTCAGCTCAGGTCATGATCCCAGGGTCCTGGAATCAAGTCTACCTCAGGTCAGGTCATGATCCCAGGGTCCTGGAATCAAGTCTACCTCTGCCCTTGCTCCCTGTGTGTGCTCTCTATCTCTGTTAAATAAATAAATGAAATCTTAAAAAAAAAAAAAAAAAAAAAAAAAAAAAGAGGGGCCCTTTTTTTTTTTTTTTTTTAAAGAGATTTTATTTATTTACTTACTTGAGGGGTAGAGAGAGAGAGTACCTGTGCACAAGCTGGGGGAGGGGCACAGGGAGAGGGAGAGAATCTCAAGCAGACTCCAAACTGAGCCCAGAACCCAACTTGGGGCTTGATCTCATGACCTGAGCCAAAATCAACCAGATGCTCAACCGACTGAGCCACCCAGGCACCCCTCAGCTGGTCGTTGAAAGATGAAGGAAGGAAGGCTCAGAGACTGAGAAGCACTGCCGGGGGCAGAGCTGAAAGGCCAGCTCGGGCCTTTCCCCTCTTCACTAGGGAGCCCTGTCTCGATAGCAGGTAAGAAGCCAAATGGACCATCGGGCTCTCGAAGATGCGGTAGAGGAGGAGTGGGACACAGAATACAGCAGCAAATTCAGATCAGTCAAAGCAGGGACTTTATGCTAGGCTTAGAAATGCTTTTTAAAAATCAACTGTACCAGAACACCTTTTAATTTAAAGACGCAGAGATAAAAACTCAGGCAAGCTTCAAAGAGAACATGGACCACTAGCAGCATGACTCCATCCCGCCCGCCTGCTCAAACTTCTCCACACAAAGGAGCAGAAGTCCTCTTCCCATGGGTACCATCCACAGCATTAGCCAAAGCTGACCAATCCAATCCGTGCTTTTAAGATCTCTGCTCTCCTATACATTGTCCTTTCTTCATTTTCTGGCTACTTGTTTTTTTCACATTCTACAAATTTGGCCATTTCATAGAATCTGTTCTCAGCCCTCCTCTAGAATCTTTCTATATTCTCCCCTTGAGTAGCTGCATTGCTTTCTTGACTTCAACTATTGCCTCCATGCAGATGACCCTACATCTGTTTTCTTAGCTTTACTGTCTCTGCTAAGCACTAGTCTCTAATTCCAGTCACTTACCGGACCGCCCCACTTGGCTCTTCTGCCGGCATCTTCAAGTTTTCAATGAAGATTAGTTATGTAATTTCCTCCTCTCACCAAATCAGTTCCTTGTATAACTCTCTAATTTCTCATGGTAATAATATCATTTTCTGAACCATCTAGGCTCATAATGTCTGACTCATCTCTCTTTGCTTAATTCACTTTCCTTTTCCCCAAACTCAAGCCAAGGTGAAGGAATGGAGCAGGGAGTGACGAGGGCCAGGGTGACCGACATCACTGAGAAATGTCCTCTTAGAAAAAGGAAGAAGATGACATGGGAGATGTACTGAGCAAAGGAGGGGGAAAGATTAGGATCAGAAGGGCCCTCTGGGGGACGGTTGCAGACCTCAAGAAGTGAGCCCGGCAGGAGAGGTAGGGAGGGAAATAAAACCATGGTATCTGGGTGTTGCAAAACAGTCTAACTTCAAAGATGTATCTGAAGCAGGGTAAGAATATACTTCTCTAAGGATTGAACTCAAAATCAAATGAGGCAGGCTGTAAAGAAGAAAGGTTGGGAATACAAAGGAATAAAAACATAGGAATGTTAGTTCAAGACAATCTGGGTCTTACCAGTTACATTATATATCTATAAATGACCTAACTGCAAATGTGATACCTTGAGATTTTCTTCAATAACAGTAAAGCAGCTTCCTGCATGGTGTTCTCGAAACACCAGAGGACAAAAGAGACACTAGAGGAATCAGGGGTTGGTTGTGATGATGAATTATACAGAAGGTCTTCTCCATTCCCCTGGTACGGGGCATGAAGGAGACGACAGCAGACTTTCTGATGGAGGCGACTCCAGCCATTTTCCTGTGTTACAACCTTCCCAATGTTAGCCTCAGAAATCAGAGAGGAGCCCTGACACCTCCTGATAATCCATTCCAGGACACTGACAAATCCCTGCTTCTGTCGGTCACCTCCTGGGGTGATGCAATCCGTTACTGTCCTGTAGGGGGCTTTGAGTTTTACTTGGCCTTTCTTTTTCTCCCAGTTTTGGGGAGCTCTCCTGAAATTCTAGTATTCCAGAATTCAGTAAATGTGCACGGTTTAACTTTCTTCACTCTTGCAATTTTACAGACAAAGTCATATCTCCAGACTGGAAGTATTAATACTTCCACTTGGTGTGCAGGTGGTGGCCCTCAGACCCCCCAAGCAGCAATACTCAGCCTCTTAAAATGCTATTACGCATCTGATTGGCAGAACTTAAGGCAGCAATGCACCTGTGGAAATGCCATGCTTTTGTAGAAGAACAAGGCATCAGAATACCATAATCTGGACACAAGAATCTCCAAAGAGTAGGCCCCTACTGGCACCTCTCTTGTCCTCCACTATCTTTCTCACTACCCAGGATACGCTTGGCACAGAGGAGCCCCTCTCCCATCATCCGTGAAATGAATGTCTCTTGATTTCGGCCATACAGTGATAAACACAAACACGAACACACAATTGTGTGTGTGTGTGTGTGGTGTGTAAAACTCAAGGCCCCCTACAGGTCACAAGTGTGTGTGTGTGTGTGTGTGTGTGTGTGTGTGATAAAGAGAGCCTTTAACATAGAAACAACATAAAGAAAGAAATCTCAAAACTTCAGTATTTTTTCCTGTAGGTCGCGTTAGCTCAGGTGCTGTGGAGGAGCTTGTCTTCCACACCCATTCCTGGACCTCATTCCTTTAGCTCTATGATAATCTGCCTCAAATCTAATAACTTAGCAACACTTCTTAACTGAGGCTACTGTGTGTGAGATCTTAGCCTTCCAATCTGTTCCCACCCCTGATACATTCTCTTCCCATCACTTTTCAGCATTTTGGTCGTGATCAGTTTCCTGTCTCATGCACAGTCATCCTTCTGCCGCTCTGATCTCACCTCCTCCTCCCGCCACACCCACTTCCAGCGACTTCTCCAAGTCCACACTGTACGGCTCGGTGTTTGAGACTCAGGGCTGTGGCCTATGAATCTCACGGATTCTCACGGAACCCCTCTGTTCTGGACTGACCTACCTCCTCAGTATGCCCCAAACACACCTTATCTCTTTCCCTTTGTGCCGGTTTCCCAAACCCTATACAACTTTCAGGCTCCAGCTTCCAGACGTCCAAAAGGGCAGCTTCAGGGAAACACAGTGACTCTAGCATTTGCCCCAGATGCTGGAGTGTACAGTTTTGTAAGAGGAGGTCCCCAGAAAGTACGCTAAAGTTACTGAGGTTCTCCAGGTTGAAAGTCATGAAAGAGAGGCTCTCACAACTGGCCAGTGTTGCCTGTCTTTGTCTTTTTGGCCCTGCCACGTGCTCTCCGGCTCATAGATGTTTTATTGGTATAGCCACAATAATTAACTGATTTTTTTCTACTGAACAAAGTTGCTTTAAAAAAATGTCTCACGAACTGGAGTTACTGAGTTCCACAAACTGGTGTGAACAAACAATCCCGCACGTGGCCAGACCTGTTTGGTCACATGTGCACACGAGTGGGCTAGTGATGAGCCAGTCAGCCTCACACATTTACAGGAGCAGATTTTCTTCTCGTGAACACACGTGGCTTACGTCTCATCCATCATGTGACACGAAACAACTTTTCTTCAATTTCATGAAAGAGGAGGGAATGTCCAAGTCAGGGGGCCCTCCAATGATATCTCCCCCAGGTCTGTAAACACACACACACACACACACACCCCACACAAAGTGACACTGTACAGCTGATGCAAATGGGGCTTGGTGACCATGGTGGGAGCCCGTTCTCAGGCAGTGGCCCTTCCTCCTGCTGGACTGTGCCCCAGGGAGAAACCTCAGGCACGTACAGGCTGCCCAAGCCAGATCCTTGGCAGCTTCAGAGGAAGCCTAGAGACCAGGACAGTGCCTGGTGAGTGGTGGCGGGCAGGGAGGAAGAAGTTACTGCAGTGTCCCTTGTCACACCCCCTAGAGGGGTACATGGATGTCAGGAAAGGAGAGGGGTATTTAACCCAGTGAGTCAGTTTGCACTTAAAGATGTTGAATGGGGGAAAATGGGAGGAAAGAGAGGAACACGGGGAATAGGACTGTACTTACGGCTATACCAGAGGTCCTAGCTCTGGACCGGATGTATTTTAGGTCACAATAATACTCAATGTTTCTTTATACCAAATGACCTTACTTCTACATATGGTATGTTTTATTATAAATATATAAATAAATGTAAATATAAAAATAAATTAAATACATATATAAAAATAAAGTTATATTTATTTTATTTTTATATGTATTTTATTATATGTGATTTATTATACATTATGTATTTTATTATATTTTATACATATATAAAATATATGTATAAAATATAATATATATTTTATATGCAAATGCATATGTGCAAATATATGTTTGCATATATATTTTTATATATGTATATAAATGGGTTGGAAAGAGCTTTTTTAAGATTTTATTTATTTTTCAGAAAGAGAGAGAGAGAGCACAAGCAGGGGGTGCAGCAGGCAGAGGGAGAAGCAGGCTGAGCCAGAATCCTGATGCGGGACTCAATTCCAGGACCCTGCGACCATGACCTGAGCTGAAGACAGCTGCTTAACCAACTGAGCCACCCAGGCAGCCCTGGAAACAGTTTTTTTAATTAAAAGCTGCTGCATAAAAATGAAAAAGAATGAACACCCCAATGAGAGAACAGTTCAGAATCTGAGGTATAATCTTAACGTAGAATATTAGGCAGTCATTAAAAAACGTAAAATGAATCTGCAAGGGGTTCTTACTGTGTATTGTTACAAGAGAACACAGAAGTGCATAGAATATCCCATTTTTGAAAACCTATGATTGCACTAAAAGGTGCTGAGCACATCAGCGCGAACAATGTGGGCTAACTGGCTAGAACAGAAGAAATGAGGAAGGAAGAGAATAATGGAAAATAAGCAAAGCAACTATTAAAAATAAGACAGTCCTTGATAAAAATCAAGAATTATATAAAATTATGCATATGTGAATATATATTTGCATGAAAATGCAATGGAAGAATGGTTATAAAAATGTTGGAGGTGTGTTATCTCAGGGTAAAAATATTTCAGGGGATTTTACATTCTTCCTTGTACTTTTTTACATTTTAGTAAGTAAATATAATAATTATATAACCAAAGTAACAATATTCATTGAGGAAAAATTTTGAATAACTCACTATCACTGGTAGCATGAAAATGAGGTTTCTAAGTCTTCATAGACAAAAGATGGCATATCTAGTAGAATTCTGAATCATTCACAACTAAAAGGGGTTTCCCAATCTTTTTTTTCAAAACAGAGACAGACCACAAAGTCCAAAATTAATGATCACCATAAACACTTTAAGCATCTTTAAGGCAGGTCTTAAATCTAATTTTTAACACACTCTCCCAAAGGCTCCAAGCACTCTGAGTGCTCAATCAATCCTCATTAATTGACAAGCACATTTCAAATCTCATGAATTATTACATCAAAGATGATATTATCTGACATACAAATGCTATTAAAAAGTAAAATCTCATCTAAAAATGAATATGAGAGCTGAGGCAGCTCCAGTGAAAACAGTTTAACTATGAAATTTAATCTGCCACAAAAGAAGTAATAAAAGTAACACAGAACACATTTTGTTCATCTTGCCCCTGGTCATATTAAATGTATCTAGTTTTGCTACCTTCATTACTGTAGTCTCAGGCCTGAAGGTCATCTATGCAGCCCCCAACGGCCGTCCACTCAACGTCATTAACTTCTACGTTTTACGGCAGATACAAGATTCATGACATTGCCTGCCCATCCTCATGAATGATACCCAGTCTTTGAAACTCTAAAGATTAAAACTCTGCCTGTTAAAATTCTGATGATAGCATGAAATCATTTTGCAGAGAGATGCTCTCCTTTTATTCTCCTAGGCCTGCTTCCCCTGCAGAGTAGCAGAAATGGATGTTGAAGCTGTGCAGAGAGATGCTTGGTGAACAGCCATGAAATAGCCTTTCCAGGGGACACACACATGGGGTGTGGGGGGGCAGTGGCTGCTTCTCTTGATCCCTAATGCCAGGTACCCCCCACCTGGCTGTAGGTAACAGCCCACCTGTTCCCTGTTACAGCCACCTGGCAGGTAATGGGTATGCGGGAACATGAAAACCCATTTGACACATACAACCTTTTCAATTAAAATACTTACTTGGACTAGTAAGTGGCCTGAGTTAGGCAAGCAGGTGCCACATTTCTTGGTGTCATCGTTTATCTGCTTGATCAAATTCATCAATATTTCCACAGCACCTTTGCTGATCATTTCATTGAGAAATCGTGGATTTCCAGAAATGAACTTGATAGCGCCCATACAGTATAGGAAAGCTTCCATGTTAGTCTGTAGCTCCTCACTTCTCAGGACCTCCAATAATGAGTCTGCCAAAAAGATGAATTATTACAAATGTGTTAACGACAGGAGAGAGATTATTTTAAAGCACTTGTGTGTGACCGTCAAACACAATTTGTAAAATGTCGGTCAATATTACATTCAAATGCATGTTAAGTGTTATTCTTGTGGGATGAAGAGGGAAGCGTATCTGCAGCAGAGACAAATCTCTGTAATCATAATGACAGCAAAAGGTTGGGAATATTAATTTACAAATAAGAACACCTTCTTTTAATCAAAATGCCATTTCTTGCCTCTTACTAATATCTACCAACCTTTATTTTTAGTCATAAAAAAGTTGAGTTATTATAGAATAATTGATAGTTGAAACAATTTAGGAGTGAAATTTCTTTTTTTTTCCTTTTTCTTTTTAAAACATTTTATTTATTTACTTGAGAGAGGGACCAAACAAGAGCGAGAACGAGCAGGGTGAAAGCAGTGGCAGAAGCAGTTTCCCTGCTGAGCGGGAAGCCCAACGTGGGACTTGATCCCGGGACCCTGGGCTCATGACCTGAGCCAAAGGCAGATGCTTAACCAACTGAGCCACCCAAGAGTTAAATTCCAGCAAACTTTTGAGGACATACTGGTTGCTGTGTGAATGGGAAATTAATCAAGACAGGGTCTTTTAAGAAATCTCAATCACCACAGAAAACGATACTTCTAAGATAACATCCACCTGGTTCCGGAGACAACTTAAAAACATCCATCTGAATAGCTACAACTACTAGATTTTAGGGGTAACCCAGGCAATTCTGATAAGGTGGATCATGCCTCTTTCCCATTTAATTTTATTAATGTCAGTGTGATCATTTGTCAGAATCTTTCTTTGTCCCTGTCTGCTGGCGTCAAAAAAAGAGATCATTCATCCTAGGTCACAAAAAAAAAAAAAGAAAAAAAAAAAGAACTCAGGGCATTTTCCTTGTTGCTGCCTTGCCTTAGATCAGCAATGCGAATTCATAAAAGATTTCTATTGAGGTAACTATTTGAGCATCTTTATTATTTAAGGGTGTACCAAGACTCAAACAGTATTAGTTAGGAAGGCAGCATGTAATCAAATTTCTCTATAGATCTGAAATACATTTGAGACACTCTGATGTCAAACGTCTACAACAGCCGTCTTCCAGTTTGTCTTCCAAGTTTGAGTCATTCCTACTCCATCAAAAGCCCCCAAATTTCAATTATGTCAAATACCATTATATGCATTTCGTCTGATAATCGATCTGAGACCAGGAAATGGATTTTTAAGTAGGGAACACTTGCTAAAGTCACATAATGTTACTACAGGCATTTAAAACAAACAGCCAGGGGCACCTGGGTGGCTCAGTTGGATTAAAGCCTCTGCCTTCAGCTCAGGTCATGATCCCAGGGTCCTGGGATGGAGCCCCGAGTCGGGCTCTCTGCTCAGCAGGGAGCCTGCTTCCCTCTCTCTCTGCCTGCCTCTCTGCCTACTTGTGATCCCTGTCAAATAAATAAATAAAATATTAAAAAAAAATAAAAAAGTAAAACAAACAGCCAACAATCCTTGGCTCCAAAGATACACATTAAACAGAATGTGGAAAACACAGAGAAGGACAGAGCAAAACTAGGCATCACATAACTTCTGGATATTAGGAGAAAATTAAGTATTCTAGCCACCATTAATGACAACTTCACTCCCCAAACTTCTCACTCATACGCAAGGGCCCCAGGCGCTGAATGATACTCACCGAGAATGCCGTCATTCTCAAACAGAGAGTCATTCTTCTCACTCCTGCTGATTTTAAATATAAGTTTGCAGACATTAAGAAGATTCTTTCTACTCACTTTAAGCTGCAGAGAAAGAAAACACGTTTTATAGATAATACATATATACTCATATATACTCATTTTTCAGACTATATCTGGAATGCTGTGAGATAATGGCAAATAGTGTTAAAAATTTAAAATTACCTTCTAAATCAGACAAAAATAGTCAAGTACATTAAACACAGGGACAATAAGGAAGCATACTTCTAAAAAAAAGACACAGTAGAGGGGGATTAACTACATCAAAGAGTCTCAATTCGCTGTATTATTTATCTAAAGTAGTAAAAATTAAAAAATATCCTCAGTGTTCATCATTAGGGAATAATTTAATAAATTGTGGAACAATACCATTTGTATCAAGCAGTCCCAGAAAGTGTAACTATGAATACCATGTTTTAAAAAAAGACATTTAGGAGCACCTGAGTGGCTCAGTGGGTTAAAGCCCCTGCCTTTGGCTCAGGTCGTGATCCCAGCTTCCTGGGATCGAGCCCTGCATCGGGATCTCCGTTCAAGCGGGGAGCCTGCTTCCTCCTCTCTCTGCATGCTTCTCTGCCTACTTCTCTGCCTACTTGTGATCTTTGTCTGTCAAATAAATAAATAAAATCTTTAAAATAAATAAATAAATAATAAATTTAAAAAGGCATTTATAACTTATTGTAAGATGGAAATATTATAAGCCCTCATCGCAAGAATGTAAAATATGTTTATAGGAATGAGGTCATCCGAACAAATAAGTATATCTTATTTTATTTATCTTATTTATATATTATATATATTATATATTATATATATTATATATCTTATTTATTTATATTATTTTATCATTAAAAAGCATCTTAAAAATTACCTTCAATATTGTTTATTAATGACTTTCTAGTTAGTTTAAAAAAAAAAGAATGGAATTTGTTCTTAAAGTTTCATTGTGGGGGCGTCTGGGGGGCTCAGTGGGTTAAAGCCTCTGCCTTCAGCTGGGGTCATGGTCCCAGGGTCCTGGGATCGAGCCCCTCGTCGGGCTCTCTGCTCAGCAGGGACCCTACTTCCTCCTCTCTCTCTGCCTGCCTCTCTGCCTACTTGTGATCTTTGTCTGTCAAATAAATAAATAAAATCTTAAAAAACAAAAAAAGATTCATTGTGTGTTTGATCCACAAATATTACTTCACTCCTGCTACGGACCAGGCACAGGGCTGTTCGCTGTAGGAGATTCGAGGGTGAGCACCGTCAGCCTGGTGCCAAGGGGCAGAGGGGGGAAGCTGTTCCCACACAGCAGTGTCCATCTGCCTCCCTGCTTTGGGCCCTGGACAGGTTATCTCAGAGCAACCTCAAAAAAGTAGTTCTTTCCGTTTTGCACCTGGGGAGTCTCTGTAAGTATTAGAAATGCAGACTCTCGGGCCCCAGATAGCTCTGCTGGATCAGAATCTGCATTTTAGCAAACTCCCTGGAGATCAGGGCTTGTGCAAGTCTGAGACTGTTGGGGAAGCATCGGAAACTGTTACATGTGGCAGGATGGCCACTCCTTCTGTTCTCAGGAGGGAAAAGGAAATGGGAATTAGGAAAAAAAATGGAATGCTCAAGGGTTTCAAAAAAATTATTTAAAAACCCAGAAGATAGGGGCACCTGGGTGGCTCATTCCTTAAGCGTCTGCCTTCAGCTCAGGTCATGATTCCAGAGTCCTGGGATGGAGCTCCGCAGAGCATCGTTTCCCTGCTCAGTGGGGAGTCTCCTTCTCCCTCTCCCACTCCCCCTGCTTGTGTTCCCTCTCTTGCTGTGTCTCTCTCTGTCAAATAAATTAAATCTTAAAAATAAAATAAAATAAAAACCCAGAAGATGAGCTGACTAAAGAGAGTGGAAATAAATTCTCTATCAGTGGAAATAGATGTTGTTCTTAATACTTGAGAATATATTTAATCAGTTAACCATCTTCTGCTATACTGTGAACCTCCGTGTGTGTGTGTGTGTGTGTGTGTATGTGTGTGAAATGTAGCACGTGTTCTGTGCTTAATAAAACGTGCTGAAGAAATGAATGACGACAACTAACCTCAATCTCTGCCCAAGTCTTCTATTTTTAGTAAAAAGTAACGAAGGGAAAATGACAACAACTCACGTCCGGGTTTTCATTAAAGATCAAACAAACAAAAACCCGACGATTTCCAAGCCTGCTATAAGGTCAGTTTACATCCAAAGCACATTCCTACACCTTCTCTTTTGGTAACTATAAAATTATGACTCTGAGACATGAATATATAGTAAGATACTAAGTCACATGCAAGGAACATGGACAACCTTACATAGAAGAGCCCTTCCTCGCACCCAGACCAGTCCCTGCCCTATGCTTCACGTTCTGCTCTCAGCAACGTGCTGGCCCCAGCTCCCCACCCCTCATCCCTCCCCACCCCACCCCTACCCTTGCCATTTCTCTGCATGTTCACAGCCTCTCCGGCTACATACAGCGCCAGGAGGGAAGACAGGGAATTTTATTCACTTGTATTCCCAGCATCAAGAGTCCCTGGCACAGAGTATGTTCTTGTACTGGGGTAGTTTACTTCTTACATTAAAAATAGCAGTCTTGGGGCGCCTGGGTGGCTCAGTGGGTTAAGCCACTGCCTTCGGCTCAGGTCATGATCTCGGGGTCCTGGGATCAAGTCCCGCATCCGGCTCTCTGCTCAGCAGGAGCCTGCTTCCTCCTCTCTCTCTCTCTGCCTGCCTCTCTGCCTACTCGTGATCTCTCTCTGTCAAATAAATAAATAAAATCTTTAAAAAAAAAAAAATAGCAGTCTTGGGACGCCTGGGTGGCTCAGTTGGTTAAGCCGCTGCCTTCGGCTCAGGTCATGATTCCAAGGTCCTGGGATCAAGTCCCACATTGGGCTCCTTGCTCGGCGGGGAGCCTGCTTCTCTCACTGCCTCTGCCTGCCTCTCTGCCTGCTTGTGTGTACTCTCTCTCTCTATCTCTGGCAAATAAATAAAATCTTAAAAAAAAAAATAGCAGTCTTTTCTATTCCAAGAAAATTTGGAAAATTAAAGAGAAGTTTAAGAACACTTACACTACTACTACTATATATAATCACTCTTGACAGACTGGTGGGGTTTCTTTTCTGTTTTCTTTTTACCCCCTACCTAGAGTACCAGATTTTTCCCCCCTCCTGAATATATAGTTGCATTCATTGCATATATGTTTATACTTAAAAAAATTCTTAATACAGACTGATACATTTTTGTAAGATCCTTTGACACAAAGTTTAAAATTATATGACTGTCTGGCAAAACCTCCAACTAACTTAACCAAAAAAATGCAAGAAAGCAGAAGAACTGATATTATACTCCCTGAATGTTTTTAACTATAAAATTTTTTTTAAAGATTTAATCTATTTATTTGACACAGAGAGAGAGAGAGCACAAGCAGGGGGAGCTACAGAGGGAGAGAGAGAAGCAGACACCCCACTGAGCAGAGAGCCTGATGTGGGATTCGATCCCAGGATTCTGGGATCGTGACCATGATCGTGAGGGTCAACTTACTGGGCCACCCAGGTGCCCCTTAACTATAAATAATTTTAAATGTCTGAACTTTAATACTAAACTGGTAGTATTAGCAGAAACTAGAGAAGATATTAAAAACACCTTAGTTCCATATAACTATATATTATATACTATAATATATAATATAAAAAATATATAAAAATATATATTTTGTTAGTTAGCTTTTCTTTTAACTTTTTATGATATGGTCTTTCTAAAACTTATATAGAATTCCATCACCAAGGCCTATGCAAAACAATGTCTTGTTTGGAACATTAAGGAGAGATTCAGGTAGCAGGTGGGAAGTTGGGCTGGATGGCCTTGAAGATCCTTCCTGACCTGATTCTGTAGCTAATCAGAACGGACAGCCTGCCCATGTCTGCACTCTGGAGTGTAGCCTGCTCAAAATCACCCCTGATTCTGCAAGGCAGTCAACGCCACACAGAGAGCTTTATCTAATCAAACTGAGTTCAGGATGGGATCACTGCTTGGGAGATGACCTAGCCTTTTACCCTAAAATAGTTAAATAGTATCATATATCTAATTAATTTGAATGGCACCTTTAATAGCCAAAATTATATTCTCTCGGGAAAGCACTGATGAATTCATGACATTTTCCTTCTCTGTCTCATTTATCTATTTTTTGGCTTGGTAGGGAGCAAAATGTCTGGGATCCAGATGAAAAACCAAAAATAATGGATTGCTCAGCAGCTAAGAGCTTCGGTCTCCCCAGGGTAGCTATGCTGGTAGAAACTTCCAGCCTCTCACAGGGGCTCTCCTGGGCCTAGGGGGCACCCCAAATCCAGGGCCAGAGAGGAAATGGGGCAAGCATGCAGATACCTTTTCACCTTTACCCGTCAGCTTTTTAATTCTTTTTTAAGTATTATTTAAATTCCAGTTAGTTAACCTAAGTCTACCTACAGCTTTTAACTTCAGCAATCTCTGTGGCTTCTGCTCTTTTTTGTTTCATTAAAGCTAACCGATCAGTTACCCCCAGTGAGGGGATCAAAATACATCTCAAATCACCATTTCAAAGAAGTATTGCTTTCTGAGTCATATATCATATCACAGTGTTTTAGAAGAGGGTGAACAGTTTGTGATGACAGCTCAGTAAAGGTGTAGCTTCTCCCCCCAAATTACATGGAGTATGTAGTCAGGATATTTTGCTTTCATGAAAGACATCAAAATAAGGAACACTGGGCATTCTTACTGAGTTCTTAGTAAGTATGCCAACACTTACCTTCCCTGTGTACTTTTGGATTTTAAATTATATGAATTATGGGTGTTAACATAATAGCTTTTACTTTTATGAAACCAAGTAAACAAAGCTTCATTCATTTGTTTTAGCGGCTCTTTTAGAAGGTTCTCTAATAACTCTGTCTTATCTTTTGTTTCCAACCGCTTATGGCTGTGACAACAAAGTGTTCCCCTCAAACAATGGTATCATTTTGTCCGAGACAGAGCTTATCCAAACTTTTATTTGGTGTCTGGCTTTTTCTTCTAACACGTCCCGGGAGCCTTCTGTTACCGCCTTCCCATGACCACAAGCAGCTGCTTCTCTGTTTCACACTGGTTCATAAGGCACCTGGCCAGTGTGCCCACGGTCCAGGGTATCCTCGGTTATTTATTAAATCATGGAGCAGAATCAAGGACCCGGCAGAAACTGTAGGGCAGAAACCACAAGCTTGGGTTCCCTGATACCGATCTCCAGTCAAGTTACTTGAGAAACTGTTTTGAATGTGTTTGCCTATTGTCACCTTTTTTTTTTTTTTTTTAAACCTACCCACAGTCCAAATATAAGAGCTTATTTGAACATTTTCCACGATCTCAGCCTCAGACAGTGTTCCTAGTCAAATTCGGAGATGGCAATTTATTACCCTGATTTTTTTCAAGATTCTAAATGAACACAATACATTTCTGATCTCTGTAAGACTTACAAATAAAGCATTAGATAGAACTTTTATGTGCTATAGTCTACTAGACCAGAGGAAAGAAAAACTTACTGCTAGAATAATTTTTGCAAGTTTAAGGCTGAGCAAGTCTGAACCAATATCAACTAGTTTATACAGGGTCTTCAGGAGAACACTTCTTCTCTTAAATTTATTTCCAAGCATGTTTCCTTCCTCTAAAGCGTGATGAAGTTGTGTGCAAGCAGCACAAATCGTTTCAATGTTTTCTTCTGTCAGAGCAAAGAGAGTAAAGCGGCACTTACTAATTAAGGTCAAGTCTTCAAGTGTGTCAAACACAGTGTAAGTAAAACCCCCTAATTCTTTCCCCAAACATCTTCAAATTCCTGAACTATGTTTTTTCCCTTCTCTTGCAGTTTCCATCTACCTGTTTGTTTGTTTTTTTTTCCATCTACCTCCTACATGTTGACTTATTTACTCATCAGTCGGCTTATCTAGAACACACAGTCTTTCAAAAGTGTGTTAAAGAATAGAACTGTACCGATCCCAGGTGACTTGCTTTACTCCCCAAACACCCTCTACCTCATGGTGTTCCCTTCAGTCTCGGGGAAGCACACCACAGTGTCTCCACCTCCAGCCCTCTGGGGCATAGTTCCATTGGCCCAGAATGTTCTCCTCTCCTTCATTCCTACTGACTTGGGTCCATCAAGGCTTTGTTTACATTCTGGCTCCTCCAGAAAAGATGTACCTTTCCACATTCCATGAACATTACTTCGTACTGTGTTTTTCCTTACGTATCTATGGATGCCGTGTTCCATGTCCAGTGCCCTCGCCCAGATGTCACGCTAAGTGAGGAGGAATCTTGTCTTTGTATCTTTGTATCACCAGAACATGGTTCAGTGAGAATACTGTACTGACAACCTATAACATAGTTTAATAAATACTTGTTTTCTAATGTATCTGGTGACAAAAACAATGATCCATATTTTTCTGTGAGAACAACGCTCATTATCTAGGAAAAGAGGGCTCCAAGGGGACAGAAATCTCACCAGTGTCACCTCAGCCACTATTACTTGCAGGTGGTTATTACAAGAGAGAAGGATAAGAAGACTGTAGTTGGGAAATGGGAGAATCCTAGAACATTTTATTTTACGGTGAGAATTCTGAGGACAGCCATCTTTGAATGGGGTATCCATCCCAGTAGGCATATGAAGAAGAAAACAAGCACACAAAGCGGAACCTGAGGGGAAATCTAAGAATCCAAGTCTGAGATATTCAGTTGAAAAATATTATCTGATAGATCCCATCACAAAACTTAAAATTAGGAAACCAATCTTAAATAAATACCATAATGTGCTCTTAAAAGCCCACATAGAGGAAGTGTGCGCCTGAAGAAGGAAATGACTCAGGCCATTTTTAGCTCTTTTCAACAATAACATCTAAGAAAAAATGTTAAACCTCAATAGCTTGGTAACCTTCAATGGCTTTCGGTTATGCACTTAAATAAATGAATTTTTGGGAAATGACTTAGACTCACTTTAAATAAAAGGAAAAACCTGAGTTCTATTGTAAGAACACTTTTGTTTTGTTGTTTTATTCTTCTGTTCCTGGCAGTTTCTTCACAAACCCCAAGTTCAGGCCGTGGGCCACTCTCTGGCCATGGGGAGATCTCAAGGCATTTTTCTAACACTTCCCTCTGCAAACTCTTCAGCCTGGTGGATTCAATGAGGAATAGCTGCCTTAGTTTAAAAGAAACTAAAAAAGGAAGTTTCATGGGTCAGATTTTAAACTGTTGATCAAATTAACTCTTTATGTCAGTCGGCTTGTTGTAAAGGCTATAGAGCCTTGAAAGACAACTTGAACTTAAGAGCTTTCAAGATTCTCAGGGGGCTAAAGCTAGTAGGTAAAAGTTGGAGAAGTCATAGAAAGCAATGTAGCCACAAAGTCGTGGCTCCCTATAAGATACTTATTAATTACAAAGAGGAAAATAGTAACTTTAGAGTGGAAAAACCTGGACACCACCTTCCCCAAGTGATGGAAATTCCCACCCCCAGTAAGAGACCAGATGAGCATCACGAGCCTACCGCTAGGACGCACTGAGAAGGACACAGCACCACGCCTGCCGCGTACCTGCCCCGAATGCCTCATCCCGGTCTAAGTGTGAGAAAACACCAGGCCAAACTCCTTTGTGGGGGCAGTATATAAAAGAACTGGCCTGTATTCCTCAACTGTGTCAAGATCATGAAAAGAGGACAAATAATTTGAACTTGTGATCCAGGGTTTTCTTTTTATATAAAAGGAATTATAAGGATAACTGGCAAAACTCAATAAGATTTGTGTAGTAAGGTATGGTAGTATCCAGATATGTGACAGAATGTCCTTGTGTCTTGAAATATATGTTAGAGTACTAGGGGTATGGGACATCACTTGGCAATTTGTTCTTAAATGGTTTTCTTTAAAAGGAAAAAAAAAAAACGATGTTAATGTATGGAGTGTGTGTGTGTGTGTGTGTGTGTGTGCGCGCGCGCGTGTGTGTGTGGTGGGGGCTACAGAGAAAATGAGAGCAAGAGGAAGAGAGAGAGGAAGTAATGAAGCAAATGTGGTAAAAGATTAATATTTGGGGAATCTGAGGGAAGGGCATACAGGGTTTCTTTGTACTACCCTTGACACTTTCCTCTAAGTCTGAAATTATGTCAAAATAAAAAGGAAAACAAGAAAGAAAGAGCCTCAAAGGCTCAAGTAAACCCAGTCCTGCCACCATTCACTGTTCATAAGTTGATGGGAGAGAAGCCATGCTTCAGGGCCCCCAATCCTCTGAGAAGGGAGATTCATCCACATTCCAGATCCCAAACTCTGGTTCCCTTTTCTCTGCTGGTGTCCTCAGAGCTCTCTTAAAGTCCTTCAGACTGAAGACTTCCTCTGGCCCAGGCCTCCGTGTTGCAGGCCTTCCTCCGCTAGCATGTTCTTCTTTTGAACCTTTGTTCAGACTGACTGCTCTCCTCACTAGTTTTTGCACACGTCTCCTAAAATAAAGGGCCCCAAGTGAAGCTGAGGGTGGAAATCAGGAACTCCAGAAGGAGAAAAGTCATCCACTGGGGTCTTGAGCTGTGGTAACCTTAGGAGAGTAGGACACATGCATGTAGATCTAGAAAACCATGGGCACACCGCCCAAGCATGCCAGTCCATGAGACTTAGTCAAAGTTTCAGGGGCCTGAAATCTGTTTTAATCTTTCACTTTCATGTATTAACTGCCACGCCAGAGAGCTCAAACCAACATTTTCTGGGCGGACAGAAGGTGATAGTTAATATGTATTCCATGGGGAGTTTTAGAAGCAGGCTCTCCTCCTGAATTTTAAGTGTAATTTTTACTCACTAAACATCTTGTTTACCTGTATTTCTTATGTACATTAGCGTGTGAATATAGAGATAACTTCGTTTGTTTCTGAACACGTTTGCAGAAATGGTAGTCAAAGTGTACTAAAAATATCAGGGCAATGGGGAATATAGAAATAAGCACAGATATTCTCAATTTAAAACAAAAACTTTTTGTGTTACCCTTTTCTAATTGGTGCAAAATTGGTACGATCCTGGTATTCCAAAAGACTTCATCTACTTCTATTTCTGTCTCCTTTTCTTGCACATCAGCTTTTGAGGCTGCAAAAGAAATCCGGACCAGGAGAAAGCAATGAACAAGGAGGTACACCAGGAGTACCTCAAGTCTTTGTTATTCATCACCAAAATTAATCAGCTCTGGAATTAAATTATACCTTGCCCCCCAAGCCCAGCTAATTCCAATTAGAACCACTGTCTTTTCATCAAATCACCCCCCATCAAAATCAGGTAAGGTCATGTAAAGAAATCAGAACTTGAAACTCTCGTTAGGACACTGCATGATGTCTTAAGCTTTGTAAGTGTTGGAATTTTTGTCATAAGGCAAATGATTGTTTTTGTTTTTTTAAGTAGGCTCTACACCCAATGCGGGCCATGAACCCACGACCCCAAGATCAAGGGTCGCATGCTCCACTGACTGAGCCAGCCAGGTGCCCCCATAAGGCAAAGAGTTGGAGTTATTTTTTATTTAAGCTTACTACTCTGTAACGTGGAATTAATAGGAAACTATAGATATGTAAAGAATAAGGATTCTGAAAACATTCAATGAAAACTTTTCTCAAAGGAAGGCCTGCAGAGAGGCTTTCTTTCCTATAGGAAATGAAATGGACACATGACTTCAAGGCCATTGTCATCAGCGCCAAGTGAATTTGTGAATCTCAGTCCGAATCGCAACCTTGGTATAGATGCCTTGGTTGCCCGGGGGTCTGGCTTCTTACCCTTTCTGAGCCTCATCAGTGAAACAGAGATGAAAATCTTTGCCTGTGGGGCTCCGAGAATTAAAAGACATGATATAGGTAAAGCTCAGTTCCCAGCGTCTGGCTTCTTGTAACAATAAATGTGAATTTCATTTTCCTGATTAAAAAACAACAGGCCACCGCTGTCTGACGTTCATCCGGCGGCACGATACCACTGAATCAATGAGATTAGATGCTGCCCTGGAACGTCGTAGGTCCTAGAAGAGGAATGGTTGCCACTGGCTGGGCGCTGTAAGAGGCCACGTGCCTCTACTTAAGTTTTATAGCATAATGAGGAGGTCCTCAAATTGTCTCCATTTTCCAGATGAAGAAAGTGGGGTTCAGGGGCATTAAGCTACCTGCCCAAGGTCATACAGAGCCATAGCCCTTGCTCTTGACCTCTATGCTACTCCACCCCACAGCAAAATCAGTAAACTGAGAGGTGACTTTGGAAGGCAGTGTGAATCGTATTAGAAACTGCAAATCACGATTACATTTCACACAGGAAATACCCCACTATCTAAAGCACAGACTGTGTAGCCGGAGAGTCCCTCCTACCCCCACCCCAGTGCGGACTCTCAGGAGCAGCTAAAGACACATTCCTCAGTTTCCCTTCTCCCTCCCGCTCCCTCTCTCCCTCTCCATAAGACCCTCTCATGGTGCCCAGTCTATACTGGTTCAGAGTCTGTACCTGCTCAGAGTGGACCTGGTACCAATCAATCAAATGCCCACCATGGGTGCCTAGATCCCAAAATGTCCCCCAAAGAGTTAGAAATAATAGAGAAAATCAGGGTTTCATAGAAAGAGGGGAAGAGAGTGAGCACAATGAAAAGGCATATGGCCTACATATTTTTAGGTTATTATAACTCGGGGCGGGGGTCGGGGTGGAAACCAGCTGACTAGCGAGGCTCATTAAGAGTTCTAGAGTCCGGGGCGCCTGGGTGGCTCAGTGGGTTAAGCCGCTGCCTTCGGCTCAGGTCATGATCTCGGGGTCCCTGGATCGAGTCCCGCATCGGGCTCTCTGCTCAGCAGGGAGCCTGCTTCCTCCTCTCTCTCTCTCTGCCTGCCCCTCTGCCTACTTGTGATCTCTCTCTGTCAAATAAATAAATAAAATCTTAAAAAAAAAAAAAAGAGTTCTAGAGTCCTAAAAAAAAAAAGAGAGAGAGTTCTAGAGTCCTAAGTTCTAAGGTTCTGGAGTCACTGTGTGGGTTTGAATCCTCGCTCTGCTGGTTGACTGTGTGCAAGTTGCATCACTTTCCCTCTATAAAATGGGGTAACAAAGGTCATCTCCGAGTACTGGGATTATGGGTCATTTATTTTGTGCGCTCCACATTTTCCAAAACCTCTCATTCATTTGTGCTACTCTTGAGAAGGAAAAAAAACATACAATACGTATTAAACTTCCCAAGCATATGGTGATGATATCACCCAGGAGAAGCAGGAAAGCTATGCGATTTATCCATCCCCTCCAGTGCATGGGCCCCCCTCTAACCCTGCACACTAGAAATTCCACCCCCCCAGAACCAAGGGACAGTGAGTCCAGGTTTGCCTTTTCTCAAACCTCCCTGGCACCAAAAGGGGTCCAGGCACACTAGGCATGAGGAGCCCTTGAGCAGAAAAAGTAGCCAGAGGGTATCAACAAAGCTGTAATTCAGTAGTATAGGTGTGCTGTCTGTAGTTTTAATAGCAAAGTTTCCCATCATTTGTCTAACCCATAAGGAAGAATTCATGAAATGCATGGGTGCCTTGTCTTTAGGACAATGTCAATCCGTATCAGTACAGGTTCACAATCCCTTAGCCAAAGCCTTTGGACCAGATGTGGCTAGGGAATCCAAAAATTTTGGATTTTAATGAGGCAATAGGGTGCACATGCTGTGTGACACACACAGCACCCTGAGTAGGGTCTTCTGGGGCGGCACCCTGTGGCAGGGTTCATGCAAATTCACACGAATGAAACAAAGATGACTCTTGGCTTCCCATCAGCTAGGCTCAAGCATTGCCACTACATGAGTCCGAAAAACACTTCAGCTTTCCAAGCCTTCCCAAGCTTCAGTTTGGGGATTTCAGAACTGCAGATAATGGATGGAAGACCATCATCTCAATCTTTTGGGTCATTACTTTTATGAGTCTACCCTAACTTTGATAAATTATAGGTATGGACTCAAAAAGTAAACCTGAATATTCAAGCAACCCTAACCCATGGCTAGTCATAGTCCCAGGTACATGACCAAGTCTAGAACATGTGAATACGGTCAGCATATATCAAGGTAAGTGAAAAGCCAGAAGATAGTAAGTCAGATAAATAACTTAATCACCAAATATTTACAGCACACTTAAAATTTACTAGAAATACAGACTCCAAGTCCAATAAGTTCAAATCAGCATTTTTACCTTCTAAGCAGTATGCACTTTAATAGAACAGCTCTATGAGGAACAATGATTATCAATCTGTTTCTTAAGGCAAACAAAATCAATAATGCGCTCACCCCGGGAAAAGTGAAATTACAGGGGTGAGCCAGAAATCATAGAGCACTTATTTAACCTTGGCAAAGGAAAGGCCCTTACAGGCCCTTCTGAATGGTTCTAAGATTGTTCCTTCTCAGAGCAGAAGTCAGCTAGACACTGTGGCGTAAGGGTTCCCTTTCAACCCTCCGCCAAGAACTGCATGGCAAGTGGTTGTGTCCAGCCATGACCTTTCCACGCCTCCACCCACTCAGGCACCCCCTCCAACGCTGCTTTCTGCAGAAATCCCATTTTATATAACTAAACCACTCTCCACTCCAGCAACTGGAGCATGGAATCCTGTGATTACTCCTGAAAATCTACAAAAACTAAATAAAGTTTGCCTCAGTCTTGGGCAACAACCTAATATTTTAGAAAGCACTTTCATCTAGGTTCACAGTTTGCTAAATATAAAAATTATGATTCAACAGGAAATTGGGTAAGTCAAGCAGAAATTTCAGCATGTTTTTGACGATTTTGCTGTCTCAGTGGTTATAGTTTTTAACCACAGCTTTGAGTTCTGGACACAAAAACTTGACACAATGTTTATTGGCTGATGTTTTTAGCAAGTGCATGTAAAATCCTTAGCAACAATGCTGATGCGGAAATTAGTCTAAGATTTTCCTGAGTGTTACAGAAACTCCTATTGGCCACAGAAGTCATTTTAGTGATAAGAAATTAGTTTTGAAAGTAATAAAACATTTTTTCAATCTGATTTTAGTCTGGTTTTATAGAATGTCATGTCTGTAAAAAAAAAAAAAAAGTGTGAAAAACTAACAAACACCTGTGTGTCCACAAATAGTTTGGTCAAATACTAATGGTATTTTTATCCTCCCCTTTATTTCAAAGAAATAAACCTTACAGATACAGTTGCCTCCCCCTATCCACTTCTCCTCCTCCCTCTCCTTCCAAGGATTACCACCATTCTAAATCAGGTGGTTATTTTTATCATGTTGGATTTTACATGTCACCACATAGATCTGTATCCATAAACAACATATGTCACTGTTTTTGCAACTTAACATTTTCACGTAATATTGTTTGTACTCATTTCAGTTGATATTATAAGCGTGACTGCTATATTACATTGCATGAATACTTGTTGCCTCATTTCTAGCCTGTGACTAATATTGTTATATATATTTTTTCTCAAACAGATTAAAGACCTCACAGGCTGTCTTCACACAATTAATATACCTTCACTGAAGTGAGCAATGATTTTGAACTTCCAGTTAACTCAAGAATTATGTTAATGTCAACTTTTGCAACTTTCTGAATGCTTTTACAAAATCGTTTCATGCTCACTAAGACCATGATCTATAAATGTCTGAGGCCCCAGAGCTGGATAATGGTAAGAATTTTAAGACTGTTGTAAAAACAATAAAAATTTCTAAAAATAAATGTTGATGCGTGGCCAAGTTGGAAGAAGTGACTGGAGTTTTCAAACAGTGAGTCAACATGAGACATCTTGGGTGCAAATGTTTTTCTTACAAGTGGAGATGCTGAAGGTGAAGTTCTGGGGCCTCGCAGTGTATGTGCACCTCACCTGCTCTGGTTTCCAGTCGGCTCAGGTCTGAGCTGTTGAAACAAGATGAGGCTCTTGAACGCCTCTTCCCCTGGTCCCTAGGAGGAAGAGGAATACAACAATGCTCAGCATAAAAACCAGAGCATTTCTCTTTCTGCGAGTAGCATCAGCTATTGGCAGATTGGGAAGAAAGCATAGAGGATTACTTAGAAGATGGAGTTTCACACTCTACAGTCCTTTAATCAAGGTCTGATTTCCAGCTTAGATTTATCTATCAAAAAACAAGACAGAGGGGTGCCTGGGTGGCTCAGTGGGTTAAGCTTCTGCCTTCGGCTTTGGTCCTGATCTCAGGGTCCTAGGACCGAGCCCGCATCGGGCTCTCTTCTCAGCAGGGAGCCTGCTTCCTCCTCTCTCTCTTCCTGCCTCTCTTCCTACTTGTGATTTCTGTCTGTCAAATAAATAAAATCTTTAAAAAAAAAAAAAAGACAGAGCAGCTTCATAGTATTAAATACAGTTACTAGAAACAACAACAACGAACAAATCCCAAATTTACTTCGTAAATCCAAAAAAAAAAAAAAAAGAAAGAAAAGAAAAAAAACCCAAACAAACTGATGAAGGATATATACCACAAGAGGTCACTGTTACAATAAGAAAGAACTCAGGTCTGCCGGACCCACAAAAGACTAGCATTTAAGAGCTGGAAGGGACCCTTTCTCTCTGTCTCCCTGTGCACAAGGAAGTTGTTCCCAAATTGGTTGGATGTGCCCCAAGTCACAAACCAGCGTCAGATCTGGAGCCCCGATCTCACGATTTCCAACTCACAGCTCTTTCTACTTTGTCACAGAGTGCCCTGTTTCCACTTTTAAAAATGCGTTCAGTTAATATTCTTTGAAAAATTCCTTATTTTTCCAAATAATTGAAATGTGAAAAATTGAAGGTAAATTCACGCAGCCTCCAGATGACAAATACTTTGTGTTCCAAATAAAAGAGTAGCGGTTGGCCAATAGTAGGATTATATTGCCAGGTTGGTTTGGATTTTTGTTTTGTTTTGTTTTTAAGGTTTTATTTAATGTAGAGACTGCCCAAGAAGGATACAACTTTCCTATAACTACAGCTGACACTTAAAAGTACTTACATTTAAATACCTATACACTTGGGACGCCTGGGTGGCTCAGTTGGTTAAACAGCTGCCTTCAGCTCAGGTCATGATCCCAGGGTCCTGGGATCAAGTCCCACTTCAGGCTCCTTGCTTGGCAGGGAGCCTGCTTCTCCCCCTGCAGGGGAGGCAGGGGAGGCAGGGGAGGCAGGGGGAGAAGCAGGCTCCCACGTGCGCTCTCTCTCTTAACAAATAAATAAATAAATAAAATCTTTTAAAAAAAAAAATAAATAAATACCTATACACAATTCCAAAGTAAAAAACACTGAGTGCAAGTTTTACAACAAATTTTTGTCATCAAATAAAAGATTTGCTCTAACAAAATCATAAAGAATGCATATACATGGGGCCAGGGTCACTCACAAACACCCACATGTGTGGCCCCCACACTTGCGCCAATGCAGTAAGAGCCTGGGGATAGACCTAGTGCTGTGTCTTGGCCCTTGGCTTGTACTGCTGCCCAAGGACTAGCTTCTTCAAACACCATTTTTTCCCATAAACATGCCCCCTTTTTAAACACTTGATTTAACACTTCATATCATTTAGTAGAGAAAAGATCAAGTTAATCTTTCCCAAAATGTGCACTTATTTCATACTATGAAACAATTGCCTTATTTTTACACAATGTAAAAACATAGATCTGGTACCAAGGGGTCCCAGGCCAATCAAAGGAAGAGTATGTGGATGGGATCTAGTGCATCAATGCTCTCAGAGTTGAGATTCAAATGGAACAGATCTAATCTACCCCATGAGAAGGTAAAATACCAAGTTTGACAGGATGTGAAGCCAAGGAAGTTCTTGCACTTCTCACTCCTAGATATAATAAGAAAGTCAGAACAATAGAGGCAAGGCCTTCTTTTCATTATTGTCCTAAATAACTACTGAACACCAGCAAGCTAGTTTTCAACTCATGGCTTTCCAAAGTCACTGGGCCACTCTTTCAGAGTCAGGGATGTTGATGAGGTTGCCTCCCTATTTAACACATTGTGTATCCCAATTATGGAAAGGGGTAAAAAAAAAAAAAAGGAAGAAAGACGAAGGGTCCTTCTTAGTATATACCAAAGCTCAGCAGTGCTGGGTCCTGCTGGTTCTCAAGAAGAGCACAGGATTGGGATATACAAACACTCGCTATGATCATCTTCGTACAGTTGTTGAACTGGTAAGCTCTGAACCCAAACTACCGGGTCCTGGGCCAACATTTATCAGCTGGGTAGATTTGGGCAACTTACTTAAGCTTTTGGCCTTGGTCTTCTTATGTTGACATGAGGGCAATGCCTCTCCTTAGTACAGTGACTGGTACCTCTGAAAAAGTTCATAGTCAATATTGGTTTTCTCTTTTGTTCTGAATCAACAAGAACCTGTCTGAATAGTCCAGGGCTGGATGCTGTTGTGATAAAGAATGTACAAAGCATTGCCCTGAAGGAGTCTAAAAGCTACTTTGAGGAGCTCAGCAACTTTTTAAAATGGAAAGTTCCAAGGAAGTCTCTAATCAAGGGCTAGATTGTGAAAGCCAGCAGGTTACAGGAACTAGAGGGATGCCGAGAAGGAAGTGATGAGTGAGAGGGAGAAACAGGCCATAGAGCAGGTCTTAAAAGAGTAAAGCGGGACCAGCAAGTGAAAGCACAACCCTCAGGAGGGGAGGATCACGAGTGAAGGCAAAGAGGAATGTGAGCAGCCTGAGACTCGGGGCAGGGGATAACTTCACAGGGCCAGCAAGGTAGGAATAGGAGATTTCTGCTGAGACACGTGGGAACTGTTGGCCGCAACTCAGGGGAGGCGATGGCCCCATCAGATGGGCAATGAGGAGCTGTCATAGGTTCTAAAACAGGAGATAGTGGGCTCTGGAGTTGTGACAAGAGAATTTAGGAGACTTGGAAGCACGTAGCAAGAACTAATTCTTGGGGGGTTGCCAATAGGACTAGAGATAAAGTTGAAGAGATCTTGCAAATGAGCAGTTGACAGGACTAGTGGTTGATTTCAGGCAGAAGAAAGAGCAGAAGGTAGGTCTGGAGGAACAGGAGAGCGGGGTTGCCATCAACAGAAATGGGAAGGTTAGGGAGTAGAACAGTTTGAGGAGTGAAGCACGTGCGACGTCTGCCATATTGAGTTTCGGATGAAAAATGGAGGATCGGCAAAGGAGCTGTGGAAATCAGGGAAAGAGCACTGTTAGAGGTCCAAGTGGTACACAGGGGCTGGAGTCATCAGGTTTGTGGCTGAAAAGACCAGAATCTCTGGTCCAAGCCTTGTTAGATGTTCATGTAAAGGATAGAAAAGGGGAAAAGAAGTCCAAAGGAAGAGGAGAAATAAAATATATTCTCACAGAGCCCAAGCATGCTGGGAAGGCAAGCATGATTAACAGGTCAAACACTGCTAAGAACACCGAGGAAGAACTACCGCCTGACCAGAGTAAGCCCCACAAGGGTGTTTGGGAAGCAGGACAGCTGAAGTCCCACAGCCAGAGTGAGGTGGGGAGAGAGGCATCAAGAAAAGAAAATCCCCTCAGCCAAAGAAGAGAACAGATGCACTTACAGTTAATGGAAATCTGTTCTCCCAAGAACCTTCTCAGTTCTCTGTACTAATTGAAGCCACAGGAAACAAAGATTTATCCTCCTTCTTCTCAATAATTCTCCACATACTTAAAAACATGGTGTTCACCACTTAACGTCCTCTCCTAGGGTTTAAATCCCATGGTTTTATTAGCTACGTTATCAGCTAATTATGATCGCATATATTAGCTGTGTGACTTCATGCCTGTTTTTCACCTAAGCTTTGGTTTCCTCACTTACATCTGAGGGAGTGGTAAATTCTAGTAACCCACTCTATACGGTTGTTGTGAGGATCAAACGATAAAATGTGGAATTGAATTGCTAGCAGAATTCCAGGTGCCTAGTAAGTACTCAGTAAGGGTTTATCATTGCCAGTGTCATCACTGATGTCACTGACAAACTTCTACTCCTCCTCCTAGGATGTGGTTTCAGATCTCTTTGTCAGCCTGTTCAGTCACTCTGAGCAAGTATCACTCTGTCTGGATCCCTTTTAAAGTCTGGAACCCAGCACCAAGCTAAAGATACGGCTGAGGAATAGTGAAGAGAGATTCTGAATAACGCAGCCTAAGAATAGGTTAGTGGTTTTGGTGGTCACATCACAACATTAGTCAATTCTTGTTTTTTCTTTCATATGCAACTAAGGCAGATTTCTCCCATCCATAGTGGACTCATTAAATTTCACAGTGTTCTATTTGGCAAAGGGTTCCTGTCTATCAGACATGTCTAGATCTGGATTCAGTCATCCAATATAATTCTTCTTCCCAGCTTCCTGTTCCAAATTGTCAGACCATAATTAATTTTTGTGCAATGATTTTTGATGTCCAACAATAAAATAATTCTAGAAATTATTCTTTAAAGCTCTTTTGTGAACTTCTTCTTAGAGGCAGAATAACACCATTTAATTAGTTAGGGTATCTTCATCTACAAATAACAACAACAAAAAATTCTAACAGACTTAACCAGTAAATGAAATGTATTGGCTCATATAACCTAAAAGTCGAACACTAGGCTGGATTTTAGGTATAGTGTGATCAGGGCGTTGGCTCCATCCTTCTGCAATTCTCTCAGTTCTGCCCTTCCTTCAGTGCAGGTGGGATCACTGAAGACGGCAAGATGGCTATGGCATTCCCAGGTCCCTGATCTATTGCCAACATGTTTCAGAGCAAAAGCAACGTCTTCTCTTCCCAATTACTTATAGGAGTCCCACATTTCACTGAATAACCAGAACCAAGCTCTCTAGCCAAGGCAATGCCATACACAGACTGACTGAGTCACTAGTGCTCATCCACCACTCAGTCCTTTAGGCAACGTCTAATTCTGGACCATATATACACGGAAGAAATAAAGTATATTTCTTTTAAAACATTCAAAAACTCAGATTTTGCTATTTAGACAGTTTTTCCAATTATAATGATTAAGTCAGAGGTCAGCAAACTTTTTCTTAAAAAGCCAGACAATATATGTTTTATACTTCACAGGCCGGATGGCAAAATGGAGGCTACCACGTAGGTACTTCTGTAACCATTTAAATGTTATGACTTGGGGTACCTGGGTGGCTCAGTCGTTAAGTGTCTACCTTCAGGGTCCTGAGATCGAGCCCCGCATGGAGCTTCCTGCTCAGTAGGAAGCCTTCCTGTCCCTCTCCCACTGCCCCTGCTTGTGTTCCCTCTCTCACTGTGTCTCTCTCTGTCAAATAAATAAATAAAACCTTTAAAAAGAAATAAATGTAATGACTTAAAAATGTATAAATCGTTCTTGGCACAAGGGATGTAAAATGAAACAAGGCGGGTGGCCAGCCAGATGTGGCTCGCCGGCCTGACTTTGTTGACTCCTGCTTTAAAGCAGTAACTAGAAAGACATTAAGAAGGATTTGGAATTAAGGGGGAAAAAAAGCAATAATTTTATTTCCATTTGGAAAAAAATTTCATGTATGAAAACGGGAAAGGAAGTCTTTTTTTTTTTTTTAAGATTTTATTTGTTTGTCAGAGAGAGCGAGCGAGAGCGAGCACAGGCAGACAGAGTGGAAGGCAGAGTCAGACGGAGAAGCAGGCTCCCTGTGGAGCAAGGAGCCCGGATATGGGACTCGATCCCATATGGGACTCGATCGTGACCTGAGCCGAAGGCAGCTGCTTAACCAATTGAGCCACCCAGGCGTCCCGGGAAAGGAAATCTTAAAGGTATATTTAAAAATTTTAAAGCACATTTAAATTTTAAATGGATTCGTTATTGTAAGCATAGGATAAAAAGAAAAATTTAGCAGATTTGAGCCAAACTTTCCCTTTCTCTAAGAAAAAGACACTTCATTTTTAGAATTAGACTCAAGTTGAATAGATTCAAGTCAGGAAGTAAATATTGAGGGCTTTGCAGCCGTACAGTCTCTAGAGCAATTCAGCTCCACTGGTAGGGTGCACACAGCCACAGACAACAGCTGAATGAACACGTCTGTCTTCCAATAAAACTTTATTAACAAAAAAAGGTACTAGGCTGGATTTGGCCCATGGGTTTTAGGCTGCTTACCCCTCCCCACTTCGTCGCCTCTTAAGATTCTTTGCGGGTGAATTGAGAAGGCCACACCAAGGAATGGTGCTGGGGTGGGGGGAAGGGGAGGTCCCTTCATCATGTCTTTGTGGCCCGAAGCACCAGATACATAGTTTCTAGACATATTAAGAACATTGGCATTCTGTCTTAATAACAAGTGTTAAAAAATAGAATTCTACTTAAACAGTTACATATAAGCCCAGTGAAATGAAAGAATATGACTTCAAAATAAGGCTCATAAGGTCAAAATTTTAAGTCCTCCAAGGTATCTATAGCATTGGGTTGCAGCCCAAGATTTTAAAATTCCATAGTTAAAAATTACACCTATAGCCTTAGTATCTTTTTCAGTTGTCATGAGGTGGTTATTCTTCAACTCTACTTGCAGAGACCTGATTCGACATGACTTTGTAGCTAACCATGTTTGCTTCACTTAGTTAAGCTCCAGTTCCCTTGGCTTCCAGTACAAGCCGATGGGTTCATGCTTCCCTTAACCTTCACAGCCCCACAGCCTCAAGGCACTTGGTGTGAAAAGCCCCGGAACTTGCCACTGCTGCTGTCTTCCTCATGGGGAGAGTGGCTGAGACTGCCCTCTTCCCCAGCGCGTTAGTGTGGACGCGGGCCCGCACCTCTGCTTCTCTCCCTACCCTCCCAATGGGGCGCTCACACACTCACCATCTTCCACCAGAACAGCTGCAAACTCTGCTTCCCAAGCGGCTCCTCTGGCCCGGGCTCTCCCCTCCCCTGGCCCTTCACTCCACTACCAGACTCAGTCTCCCCCTGGAAACTTCCCAGTGGCTCCCTGCAGCCTCCAGCCTCAGGACCCAGGCTCCGGCCACACCAGCCCATCTGACTTTCTGTCAAACTGCCACCACCAAGTCAGATCAGATACCCCTCGACCTCTGCAGCTCCTTCAGCAAAGAACACCATGTCCCACCCTGTTGAAAATCGCCTCGGGAGGCATCTCAAACCCATGGACCTCAGGAAACCTCCCCTGATCTTCAGGTCAGAATGAGGTGCTCTCCCACTGAAACTCCCAGGGCACGCGCTTTCATTCGCCAGCTTCAGAGTTAATCACAGAACAATGCTTTCCCAACTTTCCTGTGCGTTCATATCACCTGGCTGTCTTATAAAAAAGCAGATTCAATCCCCTAGGTCCAGGATGGGGCCTGAGATTCTGCATTTGTAGCAAGCTCCCACATGATGGGTGTCGCAGCTGTTCTAGAGGCCACCACACCTAAGCAGCAAGCCGGCTGGGAGGCAGCTGCGGTGAAAGCGCCTCATGGGAGGGATCCATTTCTCTGTCTCCCACTCCCTGAGCCCTCATAGGGCTCTGCTTGCTTCCCAAGAAATGCTTGTTAAATGGAAACGGCCGAACAAGGTGGGATTCTGCAAAACCATTCTGGCCAGTGCTTCTCTTTTCTGAACGAAAAACGGTTTCTCAGCCACATTACCCTTAATTGTTTCAAATAATAATGACTTCATTTTTTTTTTAAAAAAATGATGTATTTATTAATTTTTAAGGCCAGACAATATAAGAAAGTACAAAGAAGATATTTTTTTTAAAAAATCATCCAGGATCCCACCACCCAGAAATAAATACTAATATATGGTAAACATCATTCCAGACATATTTTGCACATATTCAGATGAAAAGAGAAAAGAAAAGAACAGAGGAGTGATTTGGAGGGAGGGCAGGCAAAGGATACATAAAAACAGAATCATACCATACATGTCACTGTAATTTTAAAGTATTAAGTATAAATTTTACTTGAATTTGACAGAGAAACAGAAATTGAGATGAAACTGAAGGAATTGTAGAACTTCAGATGAATGGGTCTTCCCAAGAGATATTAGTTTCTAAAAGATCTCTCTGAAGTTAAGAAAAAAAAAAATAATGAAAAACATTAGAATGCTGAAATATTCTTTTTAAAATTTATATTTCAATTTCAGACTGTAGCTACCGACAAATCTATTCCCTCTTATCAAGTGAACTAATTGCACTGCCTCCCAAGTACCAGTCTGGGTTATTTATATTACTATTACATCATTAAGGTTTCTGTTCCATAACCATCATTTTCAGAGTTTTAGTTCACTATGAAAATAAGGTCAATACTCACCAGGAATGCCTCCTCATTTCTGAATTTTGACACATCATTTTGATGAAAAAGAGTTTTCTAGGGTCGCCTGGATGGTGGCACAGTCAGTTAAGCATCTGACTCTTGGTTTTGGCTCAGGTCTTGGTCTCACGTTCAAGAGATGAGCTTCCAGTGGGCTCTACGCTCAGCACAGAGTCAGTCTCCTTCTCTGCTTCTCCCCCTCCTCTCTTTCTCTTTCTCTCAAATACATACATACAATCTTTTTTTTTTTTTAATTTTTTTCTAGAAAGTGCATGTATGATATAGTTCCCAAGTTCAATCACATTTGGAAACATCTATCTGTTGCCTTTTTACTGAGCAACACCATGGCTGGCAATGCAATCTTGGATTACTCTTCTTAGGACTTCAGAGTCCTTTCTCCACTGTCTTCTGACCCCGAGAAGTGCTCTAATAAAGCCAGAGGCAGCCTGCCGTTTTCTCCTTTGATGTGACTTGCTTATTCAGCCTGGTTGGCCATAGGATACCTTCTTCCATGCATCCACTCCATCAACAGTTACTAATTGAGGGTGTACCGTCCCGGGTAGTGTTCTCCTGCTGAACATGGCTGTGAGTACTTGGTGTGGAGCATTCCGTGTAAAATTTAGTTGATATGTCCACTGAGCGTCAGATTCAAACTGCTATTTCAGAAACTTGTCTCTTCCATTGTCAGTTGGTTCTTGTGAATATCAAATGAGTTAACACATGTAAATTGCTTGGAAGAGTGCGTGGCAGGGAGTTGTTGAAAGTGAGCTCGTACTAGGACGGGCTGTGGGGCAAGGAGGAAGACCGCGAGACTACAAGTGCCACCACGCCTCCGGTATCTATCCCAGTTGCTTTAATCATGTTCCCATCTCCGCATCTATTTCTTTTTTGTCGGATTGCTTCCAGCCTGTACACCACGTCTCATTGCATTTTCAACTGTGTTTATTCTCACTTTATTTCTAATACGACTTTCCTCTCCATGTTTATACATTTTTCTTTCACTTCTTGAGAACTGCACACATATTTTTCATCTCTTTAGGGGGCTTAGAATCTCGAATTTGAATTCTTATAACCCAAAGAAGAGCTCCTTTTTCCTTTTTTCTTAAAAAAATTTTTTGACACTATGGGGACGCCTGGGTGGCTCAGTTGGTTAAGCAGCTGCCTTCGGCTCAGGTCATGATCCCAGCGTCCTGGGATCGAGTCCCACATCGGGCTCCTTGCTCCACAGGGAGCCTGCTTCTCCCTCTGACTCTGCCTTCCACTCTGTCTGCCTGTGCTCGCTCTCGCTCGCTCTCGCTCGCTCTCTCTCTGACAAATAAATAAATAAAATCTTTAAAAAAAAATTTTGACACTATGGAAAATTGTTTTAATTCTTGTTTTAGAGGGCAATTCCTTTTGTGATCCATTTTCTTCATCTGTCTTTTGTTATGTGTTTTATTTATCTGTGCTCGAGTTCTATGTTAACTCTTGTCCTATTTATTTATCTTTAAAACCGAGCCATTTATTTGCTGGAGAATAAACAGGAGCCACAGAGGGGGAGAATCAGGTGTTCTACAGCTTCAACTTGAGTCAGCTTCCTTGAACATCCATTCACCAAGTCTGTCATTTTTCTTGACCTGAAGCATGTGGCCGCTGGGTCTGTGTGTGGCGTACTACTGTGACTCAAAGGAAAAATCTGTTCTGTGATAGGCTCCTAGAGTTCTAACCTAGCAAACTCCCTCCCCTGCCAATACACGCACGCAGGCACACACGCAGGTACGCATGCAGGCACCAGCTGGCCTCCAGGAAATGAGGAGATCATCACTCTCAGCTCCACCCCCCTACCCTTTCACCATCTAGATCCTGAATGAGGTCTAAACAGGGGCATCTCCACATTTCCCGTGGCTGGCCCACACCCTCAAGTCTCTTTTCTTGAATTAAAGACTACTGGCGTCCACCTGTCTGAACTGAGAGACTCACTCTTAGTGAAATCTGTCTCTTGCTCTAGATCTGAGGAGGTCAGTGTGTGCTCTCAAATGACCCCTTGTTTTCATCTATACTTCGTAGAGTCCAGCAGGTTAACAAAACACCTGCTTGCACTATTTCAAATGACAAAAACCTAATCTGAAATACTACATGCTGTCCCTGTCAAAATAAGGAAAGGAAGGAAAGAAGAGGGAGAAAGAAAGAAAACAAGGAACATAGTGGTTCACAAAACAGAGCAGTCTGTGATGTGGACATGGTGGCCTCAGGTACTGCTAGATCTAGGGGTATCTATGGATCGTCCTTGAACTTGGTCACTATCTCCATTTCTTTAGCTCTGTTTATATCACATCCCCCCTCAAAATCACCCTCTACAAGGCAATGAAATAGCTACTGTTGGCTCTAAGACCACATCATCTTTACAGCTTATGAACTTAAAAGAGCACTTTCCTCAAAGGCTTTGGCAAAAGGCCCAGAGAGGAATTCAGCTGGCCTGTTTTGGATCATGTGCCCACCTCTGAACCAACTGCTGTGGTTGGTGGATTGGAGAACTCGGAAGGCCAGTCTGGGGCCACATAATTACCCGGGGCCCCCAGGGAAGGTGGGCAGGGAAGATAAGATCAGCCCTTCTCTAAACCTGGAGTGAGCATGATGCAAGACAGCTTGCTCTCCAAAGGCAAGAATGCCGGGTAGACAAAAAAAAAAAAAAAAAAAAATCAAGCCCACGCTGCAGTATAAAGTTCGCTCCATGTTTTGCCATTTTGGATGGAACAGGTTTTCTGCTTCATTGATGGCATTTATTTTTGTGTTTTTCATTCTTTGCTGCTTGTGTGCAGTTTCTGCAGAATGCCTTTGTTTTATCACCTTTTACCAGAAGCCCTCTTTTCTCCTTTTTGATTCCAAAAATACTATTGGCCCTTGACAGTTTACAGATAAGGCTTTCAGGCCTTATTAATCATCCCACAATCCTTGGCAAAGGCTGGGGGGAGATGGGAGTGAAGATGCCCAGTTATTTCCATTTTACAGATTAGAAAACTGAGCCCCTGAAAGAGGTAAGGGACTTGCCAAAAAGCATACAGGTAAGTCAAGTGGCTGAGAGTGAACCAAGCCTAAATCCAAGGATCATGATTTCCAGCAAAGAGTTCTTGGACTATCGCTTCTGGGCCTTTTGGTTAAGATCAAATGAAGAGTTCTTGGGCTTTTCTCCTGAAGATCACATTTCCGAACCACAATAGTTCGAACTGTTTTTACACTGAAAGCCTTAGAAGGTTTTGAAGCAGGAATACCAAGGGGTTCATCAGATTGAACCACTGGATGGATGAATGGCTAGGTGGATAGACATATATACACATTCATATTCTAATGGAAGCTTTATTGTTTTCAATCCACATGGCAACACAAAGTAAGAGAAAATGGAGTGTCCCTAAGGAGCAAGCCGGCCAAAGCTTAGATGGGCCCTTAACCGGACACAGCGAGAGTGTCGGAGGTGCAAGACTGTTTGAAGATGACAGCTGGGTAAGTTCTTCAGAGTATATTCTCTTTGGGAAAGTTACATAGTCCTCCAAGATCTCTTTTATGATGCTAGCTTGCTTAGCAAATCCTTTTTCTTTTCTTTTCTTTTTTTTTTTTAAAGATTTTATTTATTTATTTGACAGACAGAGATCACAAGTAGGCAGAGAGGCAGGCAGAGAGAGAGAGAGAGAGAGAGAGAGGGAAGCAGGCTTCCTGCGGAGCAGGGAGCCCGATGAGGGGCTCGATCCCAGGACCCTGAGATCATGACCCGAGCCGAAGGCAGCAGCCCAAACCACTGAGCCACCCAGGCGGCCCAGCAAATCCTTTTTCCATCACGACCAGCATAAAGTGAAACTCCAGTCCATCCTGGGTCTGAGCTATCCATACTCTAAATTAAGGGGGTACAAATCAAAGCTACTTCGCTGGAATAGACCGCTCCCTTCTCTACCCAGCCCAGAAGCAGGCAGCGTGAAGGTGGTCACATCCCCCACATTAAGCAAGTGGGTTAGGACCCAGCACCAGCGGGGCGGGGCGCTCGTCCTCACTTCCACTTTCCCCTGCACGAGGGGGGCGGGGCGCTGGTCCTCACTTCCTCTTTCCTCTTTCCAAGACCCGCTTGTGCTCCTCCTCCAGCCAGTGTCCTCTCAAGCCTCCTCCTTTTCTAGTTCTTGCATTCCCTACCCCTCCTACCCCCCACCCCGCCAGCGGGGCTCACTGACAAGAGTCGTCATTTACCACATTAGGGATTAAAGACGGAAAAATGTTAATTGAGTAAGGCTTTGGCATCAAAACTGGGACTACTCCACTGCATAGCAAAGATAATTTCTTGGAATTCTTCACTTAAATGTTTACGAGAAACAATTATCAAGTGTCCCAGATTGATTCACAAATGTAATTAATGACAGAATTGCTAATAGTTTCCATTTTCTGGTTTGTTTTAATCCTACTGTATAAACTGTTTTTTTGGCACCCCGTCAACCAAACTCCATCCGTGATTCAAGGAGGTAAAGACTCATAAAGCAGACATGTAATTGGAAGTTAAACTCGCCAGGGTGCCTTGCAAACTCGACTCAGACACAGTCATTACACGACGCAAAAGCCATCCTCACCGAACAGAAGGAAAACAATGAGGGCCGCCAATGCCTCATAATTTGGGACAGTCAGGAAGAAGGGCTTCCAGTCCCTAACTGATTTCTCCTTTGCTGTTGGTGGGATAAAATATGCAACTGAAAATGCCCTCCCTGATCCCAGCAAAGGAAGACAGAATGACCTCTGGCTTGCCAGATTATTCTGCAACATCTGAAGGTTTGCAGGAAAAAAATAAAATAAAATAAAACGGCTCTTGTCTGGTTTTTTCCTAGTCAACTTTAATTACTGTAAGGATGGGTGCAGCAAGATAAATGTTTCTTTTTCACTTCAGCGCTGAAGAAACTCAAGCTCTCCCGTGGTCTTTTATGTTTAAGCTCTGAGGCCTGCAGCCCATTCTTAGTCACCAACTGGAAAAGATCGGTTGCAATGGCCAGTCTGATGTTTTGTGCTCAGCTCCCAGAGTCCCAATTTGAAGTCATTCTCTTCCACTTAAGGAGTTATTTCATTTTTCCTTTAATTTAAAAAATGTTCTGAATGCAAAGCAACATGACCAGGACAAGTAGGTTGCCTGATATGAATTCCGTGTGTGTGACACTCTTCGGGCTGCGTCTGCAGACAAGGTCAGTTCAGCTAAGCTAACCAGCTGCCAAGCAGCCGGTTCCGGGAAAAGTTTTAAGCACACGGCGTGTGTTCCGAGCCAAAGTCAGACCCAAAATCAAAAGTGAGGGCAACAAGTCCTCGGTCTTAAAATGGCTCATGGAATTTAATCTTATTAGGCAAAGCGGAACGGGGCAGTTGTCCACAATGACCCAATGGAAAGTCCTAGAAAAATAACTTTAACTGAATGACCCAGGCGAGTCCAAGACCTTCTGCATATCTTAGCCTCGTTATTGGCCTGGGGCTAGAGAACAGAGGCTGCCCTCTCTACTCCCATCCTCCACCCCAGTTCCCCTTCATTCGAGAGACTTCTTTAGGAAAACACAGGGCGGGGGTGGTGGGGGGCGAGAGAGGGGACCGGAGAATTCATATGGTCCGTACAGTGAACATTTCTCCACAAATCTTACTATGGTAAGAAAATTGTTCCTCAATTTTCTAGTGGAAGCCCTAGAAAGCCCTGTCTAGGAACATGGTATGAAATAAAGTAATTCCCAATAATTAATTTTGTGAGGGATTAGGAGAGGGATATCACGGACAAGAGAAAGGTACGGGATTCTCCTGTTTTAACTATTTACCTGTTTGCCAAATAAGTATTTGAATCCAAGTTTCTACATGGGAAAAAGGAAAGTGTCTACTCTTTGGTGGAATTAACAGCTTGAACTAATCCAAGGAAGGGAATGTGAGATTCCAGGCCAGCCAGGAATCCCAAATAACCCACAAACAGAGCAATCACTCATCACTCGAGGGCTGGCCGAACAGCCTAACTAAAGCAAAGACTACTCTGACAGGCCCATCAACGCAGCGTTCGGTGGGTATGAATAAATGTTTTCCTGAGGAGTAAATAGGGAATGATGTAACACCAACTCCATTTAGCCATGAGAAAAAAAATCTTTCCTATTCATGCGTCATTAACTTAAAAATGTATTTGTATAAGAGGGAAGATGCAAATCAATCATCTACATAAGATTAGGAAACAAACTAGTATAGGACACAGTTTATCCTAAACAGAAAACTAAATCAAAAGAATACTGACCCTCCACTTCTGAGATGAGATGGCAAGGTGGTTGTCCCTTTGAGCATTTCTTGCTTCTTGATTTCACTGAAGCCTCCATCATAAGTTAGCTGAAGTGGGTGACTCTTTAAGCGGCCAACAGCTCTTGATTCTGTTAAATAAATCCCGTTTATTTTCACCATAGGGTCCCCCATCACAACTGTTTCCTCGGGTTCCACCGTCGTCTTTGCTGTAGAATCAAGGAGATGTTTGGTCAAAGTGTTTCTGATTTTTGGAATCATTCTTTCAATATTTTTCTCAATCTAAGAATTTATACAATTTAAAATTTTTTATATTACTTATAATCTAGTCTGGAATTGTGTTGCCAAAATCTACAAGACCTTCCCACTACTTCAGGCTTGGCAGCATTGATTCATTAAGATGAATGGGATCTTCTCTCTGCTCTCTCAGAGTCTACATGAACTTGAATGGAGGTTTATGACTAACCCAGTCCACAGAAATACTTCTGCGTCCCAGAACAATGACTCCTTTTCCTGAATTTGATCATGTTAACAACTTTTCATTCAAAAAATACTGAGTGCTACGGCATCTGGTGACTCAGTCGGTTAAGTGTCTGACGCTTGCTTTCGGCTCAGGTCGTGGGTCATGGGCTCAAGCCCCACATCGGGGGTTCCATGCTGGGTGTAGAGCCTGCTTGGGATTGTCTCTCTCTCCCTCCCTCCACCTCTCTAAAATAAATAAATAAAATCTTAAAAAAAAAAAAAAAGTACTGAGTGACTAGACACTGGTCTAGATACTTGGGAGGTATCATTGATGAAACAAAGATCCCTGACTTTGTAGGCTTATATCCTAATAGGCATAAACAGATAATAAATAATATACCACAATAAATGAGGTCCAAGATATAATATAATAAGTACTATGGAAATAAAGCAAAAGTAGAAAAATGGAGAAAATTAAAGAGGGTTGGGGATGGGGGTAGACAGCAGTTTTGAAGAGGGTGGACATGGTAAGCAGTGGAGGTGAGGCATCTAGCCACTGGTTGACAAGGGACAGAATTCCCTGCAGAGGGAAGGGCACTCTTAAGGCAGGAGTGCGCCTGGCATGCTCAAGACGCAACAGGAGCGGAGTATGTGAGGGAGAAGAGGAAGAGAGCTGATCAGAGGGACAGCACCCAGATCGGGGAGGACCTAGACACCACTGCCAGCTGGTAGGAAGAGGAAGGCATTGGCTTCTAAGTCTTTCTAAAGAGGACTAAGAGGATAATAGTTGCAAACAGAAGTCCAGTCTCTAAACTAAACAACTATTGTGTGTATGACTGCAGATTCTTAGACCTATGATACAACACTCTTTCTTTATCAGCCAGTGGCCATTAGGAATAGCTCATTTGTGATGCTGCTAGCACACTTGAGTCTCTGATAAAATGTTTTTTTTTCAGGGGTGCCTGAGTGGCACAGTCAGTTATGCATCTGCCTTCAGCTCAGGTCATGATCCTGGGGTCCTGGGATGAAGCCCCACCTCAGGCTCCCCGCTCAGCAGAGAGCCTGCTTCTCTCTCTGCCACTGTCCCTCCCTCTGCTTGTTCTCTCTCTCTCTCTCTCTCAAATGAATAAATAAAATCTTTTTAAAAAAATTTTTTTTCAAAGGGGAATGTAGGGAGAAAATACTGCTTTGCAAGCTTCTCCAGGGCAACTCAAAGTTTCCTTTTTTGCACTTGAACAAACCAATAAAAACCAACAAAACCACTTAGTCCACTCCGACTAAGCTCCCTGCTTTCGAAACAATGAGTTTTAAAGCTGAAAGGAACCTTCAAGATGGCCTAGTCTAAACTTAATTTTTCAGATGAGAAAACTGAAAACCTGAGTGTTACATGACCAGTCTAAGTTCACAGAGCAAGTTCAGGGCAGGCTGGGACCATACAGCTTGAAGAGCGTGGGCTTTGCATTCCATCAGATTTAGGGTCAAGTTCTGGCTGAGTGAAGCGGGCAGGTCACTCAACTTTTCTCTCACCTTCCTCAGTGGTTCCCACCTCTTAGGGATGTGCTAAGAATGAACTGATATGGTCTAGTAAAGTGATTTATTACAAACATAGAAGTTATTGTCAGTATTACTAAGGAAACCCCAGAATCCCAAATTCTGGTTCAGGGCTCTCTCTGTGGCACCACGCTGCCTTAAATACCTTGACTACTGAATTACAAAGCCCAGATTTTGTCTTAAGTAATGCAGTTTTAGCCTATTCCTACATTTTAGCATTGTTTTCCTTCATTCGTTTACTCCAGGAATAGTTATTAGGTACTCGCTGCCCTGTGTTGGGTGCTGTTCTGGGGGCTAGCGGTCTAACAGTGGGGGAGAAGCAGGGAATCCCAGCCATGCAGAGCTGCTGCTGTAGGGGGTAAGTGGACCCATACTCAGGGGCGGAGTTGCTGCTGTCCCTCTGACTTCACAGTCTACTGAAGGGAGCCTGTCAGTTATTACTGCAGTGAGGAGCTGCCCTGGGCTCCCTCTGACTCCCCCGATGGAGGTCCACAATAAAACTGAGCATGAGTACCAATGCCCTTTGTGTTCCTGGTAAACGTCCGTAGCACACTGTACTAATTTCGTAATGGATCATGGGTTAAACTTCAAAAGTCTACAACAAGCAGGGCTACCATGCGGAAACAGTTCCATTTCACAGATACTGCTTTGGCACTGACCATATACCAGTCCCCGTTTTAGGTTCTCAGGCTACCAGTAAAAGAAATCCTCTTTTCCTATTGAAGTTGCTGAGTCTAATAGGGGAGACAGAGACGCAGAAGTGTTAAAGAGAGAAATGTCATACAGTGTGGCCCAGGGCCAGGTAAGGGCAGTAGAGAGAACAAGAGAGTCCCGAAGGGTTGGGACTGGTCAGGGAAGGATTCATAGAGGAGGCAGAGCCTGAGAAGTATTCTGAAGGATTAACAGGAGGCCAAAAGGAGTTCTGAGAAAAAGGAACAAAAGTCTGGAGTCAGAGCTAGCTTTGTGTGTATATAAGCTGTACAGTCAAGCTGGGTCCCTTACTTAGAAGGGCCCGGCATTTGGTTGAATGCTTTGCTGTTGCCATCTTGGAATTCTCAATAATTTTTGAACAAAGAGCTCTGCATTCTCATTTTGCACTGGGTCCAGCAAATGATAGAGCCGATTTTGCAAGAGGCTTGAAGTAGCAGGATAGGTCCGGGGAACTGCAAGTGCCCAGGCTGTGGGCAGGAGGCAAAGGAGAGTCAAGAGAAGGGCCTGGAATGTTAGTCTGGGGCCAGATCGCCAGAGAGCTGTGCATGCAGAGGAGTAGGGACTTCATCCCCTCCAGCAGGAGTCAGCAAACCATCCACTGAATCTAGCCTGCCCCTTGTTTTTGTATAGCCTGCGAGTTAGGAATGGTTTTTACATATTTCAATGGCTGGGAAGAACTCAAGGGAGAACACTATTCTAAAACATGTGAAACTGAGAAGAACTTCAAGTTTTGGGGCCTATCAATCGGTCTATCTTGCTTTCCCACTACAACAGAGTTGTAGGACAGTTGAATAGGTTGAACAGAGACTATATGGCCCATTTGGTCTGAAATATTTACTCTTTGGCTCTTCACAGAAAAAGTGTGCCAGCTCTTCTGCTAGGTCAGTATTTCCCAAACTGCATTCTTCAAAACACAGATTCCCCCGTCAAGGACATTTGTAAAATGCTAGGTTTGAAGGGTATCATGGCTCTTTCCACAGTTTGGCGACTATGGCCATTGCTGCTATTAACATTGGGGTACAGATGGTCCTTCTTTTCACTACATCTGTATCTTGGGGGTAAATACCCAGTAGTGCAATTGCAGAGTCATAGGGAAGCTCTATTTTTAACTTTTTGAGGAATTTCCCACTGTTTTCCAAAGTGGCTGCACCAACTTGCATTCCCACCAACAGTGTAAGAGGGTTCCCCTTTCTCCACATCCTCTCCAACACTTGTTGTTTACTGTCTTGTTCATTTTGGCCATTCTAACAGGTATAATGTGGTTTTGATTTGAATCTCCCTGATGGCTAATGATGATGAACATTTTTTCATTGTCTATTAGCCATTTGTATGTCTTCTTTAGAGAAGTGTCTTTTCAAGTCTTCTGACCATTTTTTGATGTGATTATCTATTTTTTGTGTGTTGAGCTTGAGTTCTTTATAGATCTTGGATATCAGCCTTTTGTCTGGAGTGTCATGTGCGAATATCTTCTCCCATTCCGTGGGTTGCCTCTTTGTTTTGTTGACTATTCTTTTTGCTGTGCAGAAGCTTTTGATCTTGATGAAGTCCCAAAAGTTCATTTTTGCTTTTGTTTCCTTTGCCTTTGGAGACATGTTTTGAAAAAAGTTGCTGTGGCCGATGTCGAAGAGGTTACTGCTTATGTTCTCCTCTAGACTTTGACAGATTCCTGCCTCATGTTGAGGTCTTTTATCCATTTCGAGTTTCTCTTTGTGTATGGTGTAAGAGAATGGTCGAGTTTCATTCCTCCATACATAGCTGTCCAATTTTCCCAGCACCATATATTAAAAAGACTGTCTTTTTTCCTGGATAAAGAAGATATGGTCCATATATACAATGCAATGGTATACCTCCATCAGAAAGGATGAATACCCGACTTTTGTATCCACATGGACAGGACTGGAGGAGATTATGCTGAGTGAAATAAGCCAAGCAGAGAGAGTCAATTATCATATGGCTTCACTTACTTGTGGAGTGTAAGGAATAACATGGAGGACATTAGGAGAAGGAAAGGAAAAGTGCATTGGAGGAAATCGGAGGGGGAGACGAACCAGGAGAGACTGTGGACTCTCAGAAACAAATGAGGGTTTTCAAGGGGAGGGAAGTGAGGGGTTGGGTGAGCCTGGTGGTGGGTATTAAGGAGGGCACGTATTGCGTGGAGCCCGGGGTGTGGTGCATAAACAGTGAATCTTGGAACACTGAAAAAATAAATTTGAATTTAAAAAAATACTGACCACATTGCCCACCCTTAGCCACTGCATAGTAAATATTTACATGGAAATCAATAAATGAATAAATGAATAATGAATGAATGAATAAATAAAATGCTGGGTTGAAGTAAGATGAAATGGGCATCTTTACCGACCCTCAGCTAGGCCCATGTGCTCTGGGGCTCTCCACGAGAGGGAGGAAGCAGGCAGACCGATCTGAGCACTGGACCCCTCGTCCAAGGGACAGCTGGGACTCAGTTCGGCAAACACTCCTTCAGACACAGGGAGCCCTCCAAAGGGTTTTCAGCAAGAGGATGATGCAATCTGATTTTTACTTGCCTCCTGCCCCCTTGCCCCATATGGCGCGCAATAATCGTTGTTCACGGCCCACTGGGATGAAGGGATGAGGCCGCCGCTCACGGGCGCGTGCGGTTGGCAGCTTGGTTTCTCCCGGCTCTTCTGGCTGCTCCCAGGGAGCGTGGTCCTCGGTGCGCGGAGGGCGGAGCAAGACAGGGACGCCAGGAGACCAGGCACGGTGAGGGGGGCCGACAGCGGTGCGGCAATGGTGGCAAAAGAACGTGCAGAGCCAGGAGACGCTTCGGAAGCCCATTTCGGGAGCCTGTTGAGGGCTTGGCGAAGGCCAAGAGGACAGGGATGGTGAGAAGGGGGAGACGGCCCTGTGGCCTCTGTCCGGCTCCAGCAACTGGGCGGGGTTAGTCACACTGCCACCTCCAGCCAAGAGGCCCACGTGAACACACAGCAATTACACTGCGGGGCCTCCGAAGACGGCCACACGCGTCCCTTTCCCTTTCCTTTTCTTCAGTCAGAAATTCCCAACCTGCCACCACACCCCTCTCCCTGCCTGTGCCAGAGTCAGCTACAAATGACTTCATGCGAAAGGCAGGCACACACCCTCTGTCTCCCCGCTCAGCTGCCTTGAGAGCCTCAGTCCCCCACCGAAAGGCATCTTCGCTAGACAGCACAGACTCCAATACCAAGCCCAGGAGGCCCCTGCACGAATGACAATGGTGCTGAGGCTGGAGTCTTAGAATATATATATATATTTCAAGATTTTATTTATTTATTTGACAGACTGAGATCACAAGCAGGCAGAGAGGCAGTCAGAGAGAGGAGGAAGCAGGCTCCCCGCTGAGCAGAGAGCCCGATGTGGGGCTCGATCCCAGGACACTGAGATCATGACCTGAGCCGAAGGCAGAGGCTTAACCCACCAGCCATCCCCAGGCACCCTGAGTATATTGGTTTTAATGGGGCAATGTGTGCTTTTAAAATGACAATGACTTTTTACTGTCATTGTCTCATGAGTGCTGACCCCGACTTCGACCTGGACCTCGGGGATGAGGAGCCCTGGACACCTGCGAACAGGGCAACAAGAATGGCAACAAAGACATGCTTCTGGCCCTTCGGGGAGCATGAGGACGGTCTCAGCGCTGGGAAATGGCAGCCACAGTGGGTGTGCAGACAACAGCCAGGGAGTGGGGGCACAGAAGGGGAGGCGCAAAGCCCCGAGGGAAGCAGAGATGGTGAGGATGGTGGGGGAAGCCTCAATCCCTCAGTCACCCGCACAGACACCCGAACAGCTCCGTGAGCCTCAGGGCGCTCACCTGAGAGCTACCAAGAGTTAAATGCACAAAATGCCTAGGCGGCATCCAGGCTCAGAAGCAAAACATCTAGTGAGCGACACTACCCTCACACCAGCCCTGCCACCCCCGTTTCTAAGGAGTTCCTAGCGAGGTCTGACCTCACTCCCAACCCCGGGCTCCAGATCCTGTGCCCCTCATAATGACAAGGACTTTGGTCCTGTAATCCCCACTCCTCTCTGATGTCTTCAGTCTGACGGGGTCCCCAGGGAGGGCCCATTTGAAAAGCTCCTCAGGGGATTCTAAGTGCAGCTAGAGCTGAGAAACTGAAGTCAGAGGAGGTCTGTCCCTTCCTTAAACCCTGCGCTGGCTTTTCAGGGCAAGCAGCACAGAGTGTGGGCCATTTGCCCCTGCCTGGCCCATTGGGGTGGTGGCTCCCTCCATGTCCCCAGGGTAAACCATCTTCCAGCCACAATGGCCTCGGGTCCTCCACCACCTGAGTGACCCTCCTCCTGTCTCTGAGCCTCCAGGTCCCTCCTGGGCTCGTTGTCCTCAGCTTTCACCATGGCCACCTTCTTCTCACTGGTCACATTTCAACTCAGGGCCACCTCCTCAAGGACACATTCTAGTGCCACCGGATCTCACACACAGTACTCCTGCCGTGGACATTCTCCAGCCCATTATCTCACTTATCTTCCTCACCATCCTTATCAGGACCCAAATTATCTTATTTCCTTGTTTTCCTACTTACTGTTTACAAACCTCACAAGCTGTTTGAGAGCAGGACCCTGTGGGCCGAGGGTGCGGTCTGGCACTTAGAAGGGGCTCAGTTAGTATCTGATTGCACTTAGAAGGGGCTCAGTTAATATCTGATTGCCTGACAGAAAAGAAACACACTGGGACACCTGGGGTAAAGCAAGTTGCCTGATCACACATCCTGCGACAGCACAGCACCGTAATGGTGTGATCTGCACACCCTGTCTTGCCTCTTTGTCTCTTCCTTCCTTCTTGATTCTACCTCCTCGGCGATGTCAGGGTTCACGAGGGATCGGAGGGGTCAGGAAATGAGGAAAGCAGGCTGGGGAGACATGGGGAGCCGTGGCTTGTACTCTGGGCTAACGGGGGTGGGTGCTCCCCGGAACGGGGGCCCAGTGTTGCCAGGTCTTCCAGTTTCCCAGAAGAGGTTGTGAATCTGGATTCTTCCATGAGGTCTTCTACATTTAAACGTTAGTGACTAATTAAAGGAAAATGCTTTTATGTCAAGCAAGTAGGATCCTTGGGCAGTGACTTGGAACTTTTGGGATCCGTCTTCAGATAATCTCCTCTCTACATCTGTAAACCTAGCCTTCTTCCTCAAGCCTTATTGAGTGAAGGAGAGCAGGGGTGGTCAGCCCCTGGTAAAGCGGTTTTCCAACGTTATGACTACATAGAATAATAATAAAGTCACAATATAGTTGAATATAAATATGTAACAAATTTGTAATGCGACCCTGAGTACGCATGTACATGACTATAGTAGGCCTCCTTGAAGCAATACTTAGCTTATTGTCTGCGATTTGCCCTGATGTTCTCCATTCTATTCTACTTCATTTTTTTTTAAATGCTGGTGATCCACTAAATTGATTGCCATCTCACTAATGGGTCATTTCCCGTAGAATTTGAAAAACTCTTAGTATACTCTGGCAGGGGTGATTCCAAAGGTTGGGGCACACCTTAGAACTTGAGGTTTGTAGCTTCTTTGTTTCCAGGTTTAGAAATCTACTAGCCATTCTGTGGAAAAGAACTAGGAAGGCCCCATCCAACTTTAGCTTCACCGTCCCATGGGATTGGAAAGGTATTTTCAAAGACCTCAGCTCAGTGCACATCGTATGAATCTTAAATGTGCCTAATGAAATTAACAACTGTTTGAACTCTGATTTAAAAATCATTTATTTCCAACTCAGGTGAACCTCCTCGTTATTAAACACTTACCCTAATATTCTTTTCCTACCAAGTAACTTTTTAAAACAAAACAAAACTGGCCATTTAGGTATTCTTCTTAAATGCCCGGAAAAATATATGAACCCTGTTTCTTAACCAGGTTATAACAATAACCTGGTGAATAACAATATTGGTGAATAACCTGGTGAATAACAATATTCTCTAAGGGTTCATTAATGTAAAAATCCTGTAGGGTTTGAAAAAAAAAAAATCATGTAAAAATAGCTTTTGTGTGCCCATTGAAAAAAACATGCCCGCCCCCCAGATTTCAAAGGAAGTGACCCAGCCTTACACTCAGCAGGAGGCAGGGTTCTGTCCGGCAGCAGGGCCCCCTGGGAGGCCGCCCTGAATAAGCGAGCCCGGGCACTGCTTAGTCTTCTGATCTTCGCTGGGTCCACTGGGGGCTTGGGAAAGGCAAGGCAAGGATCCTCCTCCGTGGTGGGAGATGCCGGAGCTTTCGGTTTCTGGAAAGAGATTTTTCAAATGATTAGTGAGCATTTCCGTGTCTCAAAGAAAACTCACCCCCCTACCCCACCACCCCCCGGCGCTGGTATTGATACTTCTGGATGAGCACAGGGCTCACTGCTTCGCTTGGCCTCGTTCTGGCCACCCAATTCTACACCTCCCTGGCCCATTTGACTTAATGTGACATGTGGTATACATATATACATATATACACACACACATATATATCACATTATGTATATGTTATATATTATATATAGTTTCTGTCATATTCGTATTTAATATAGTATATATAGTTTTTGTCAAATATAAAAACATTTTAAATATTCTATTTTAAATACTCTATTACCATGCTTAGCATGTTTGAAAAAACAACTTACCCATGCTCAGAAACAGATATCTGTACGAGACTGTAACATTTGATAAAATATGATCAAAATGGTTTGTAAATTTTTGTGTTCTTGCCAGCTCAGAAAGCAGTTACTGAGCACCTATGTACACCAAGTACTATCGTTACATATTTTGTACTCCGCAAAACTACTTTTTCAAGAATATAAAAATTCTTGAATAATTTAGATTATAAAGTCTAAAACATAAGAACAAGAAGCCGGGGTGCCTGGGTGGCTGGCTCAGTTGGTTGAACAAGGGCCTTCGGCTCAGGTCATGATCCCAGACTTCCAGGATGGAGTCCCACATCGGGCTCCCAGCTCTTTGGGGAGTCTGCTTCTCCCTCTGACCTTCTCTCGCATGCTCTCTCTCACTTATTCTCCCTCAAATAAATAAATAAAATCTTAATAATAAAAAAAAAGAACAAGAAGATGTTTTGGACTTACAATACAAAAATGTTTTATTTTCGGGGCACCTGGGTGGCTCAGTTGGTTAAGGGCCTGACTTCAGCTCAGGTCTTGATCCCAGGGTCCTGGGATTGAGCCCCGTGTGGAGCCCTGTGTGAAGCCCTATGTTCTACTCCGTGCCCAGTCTGCTGGTCTCTCTCCCACTCTCTCTGCCCCTTCCCCCACTCATGTGCATGTACTCCCTCTCACTCTCTCAAATGAATAAATAAAATCTTTAAAAAATGTTTTGGGGCACCTGGGTGGCTTAGTTGGTTGAGCGTCTGCCTTCAGCTCAGGTCAAGATCCCAGGGTCCTGGGATCAAGTCCCACGTCGGGCCCCCTGCTCAGCAGGGAATCTGCTTCTCCCTCTCCCTGTGCCCCTCAACCCTGTTTGTGCTCTCTTTCTCTCTCTCAAATAAATAAAACCTTTTTAAAAACGTTTTATTTTTCCACATCTCAAGAATTCCAGGCTGATACCCTTAGAAAAGGAACATTACTGGCAAATATTCCAATTCCTTAAAGACTTTAAAACATACCAGCACCAAAACACTGGGCATTTTGCCACCAGAGCATCTAGTAGTCTCACTTCCAGATGGCGGTAGCCTCTAACCCAGGGCCAGAACCTCGCAGGGACCTAAACTCCCACTTTGGGGGTTGCTTAGTGATCCACCCTTCCACCCTCTAACTTTAACATGATTATCTGTTTATGAAAGAGTAGTGTTATGGCAGCAGGTGCTTTTAGCTCTCTAGCCCAAAACAATCGACTTGAAGTTCCTAAAGTCACTTATGTAATATATGAACAGAGTGACTGTCATTCTAATAGGTGAATCAGTGTACTTTTTAGAAATCTGATTGAAACTGAAGCCAGATGCTCTGGAAAAATGGGTGAGGTTATGTATTGTATATGACACTCAATTTCAAACACTCAATTTCTCAATACATTAATAGAACTTAGAACATATTAGAGTTCTCCTTCCAAGAAGTTGTTTACTTCAATAATGATAATAGTTTTCAAAATATTTTTTGTGTCCTCTTGTTCATTTACATCCAAAATCAATCCATCAACCAGGCAGGAAAAAAATTAGCTTCATGACTTTAGAGACACATTTTTTTCTAAACACAGAAAAAGGGAAAATAAAATAATCAGTCTAATACAAGGAAAGAGTAAATCACCCTGAGATCAAACCACACTGGAGTATAATCCATTTCCTAGTTATGTGACTGTGGCCAGGCCACTTACTTCTCTGAGCTTGCCCTGCTCTCAAGTGGAGACTGGCACCATCTAGCAGGGACATTGACATACCAACAACTTCAGTTACGGAGGCTGGAGAAAGGCTAGCTCCCCTGAACACTATATTTGCCAGATTTTCTTCCAAGCTTCAAAAAGGCCAAGCCCTTTAAAGGCATCTGGGTGGCTCAGTCACTTGAACCTCTGCCTTCAGCTCAGGTTACGTTCCCAGGGCTCTGGGATGGAGTCCTGCATTGGCTCCTTGCTCAGCAGGGAGCCTGCTTCCTGCTCTCCCTCTGCCCCTTCGGGCCCCACCCCCCACCACTCCTGCTTCCTCTCTCTCAAATAAATAAATAAAATCTCAAAAAAGGGAAGAAAAAAAAAGAAAGCCAAGACCCTAGCCTCTGACACAACCTTGCTGTGGAAAAGATTTTGAATTCAGAGGGGTCTCTTCCAAGGGAGACAACACTCACTTGTCTGCATAAATTATGCTATATTTACTTAATAGTCCCTTTACTTCTAGTCTCCCTAACTTGTTGCAAAATATTCAAAAGAATGTGATTTGGCCCATGAAGCTAATAGTAACAAAAATGTTAAGAGTATAAACAGGAAAATAAGTGCTTTAGTTATAGTTAAGAAAGATTAAATATATATGGATAATGTCAGTATTAAATGTAGATGTGAGATTTTCTTATCTCAGAAAGCCTGTACTCTGCAGGTACCTTGAATCTTGAAACAAAGATTGAAAAGTCTGCCAAATAATAATAATGTGAATAAAGTAAATGGTTTCTTTTACAGATGCCCTGTTTTAAATGTTTTGGGTACAAAGTAAAAGGTCTTATATAAAGGGAACATGTACAAAGCTAATTTTTACCCAAAAGAAAATAACTCCATGACCTCTGGATGGCAAGATAAAACCCTTTAACTGCTTCTTGATAAAAGACATTATTTTCCTAGTGCAAAATCCGTCACTGTTTGTAGAATGAAAAATTAGTCCCATGTGACTCCCGTCCTCAATGAAAATTATTTATTCCATTTAAACGTGTATCTCACTTGACTACGTAAAGTATAAAGTAATACATGTAAGCATTTTTAGTTCTTTGAGGGAAAACTACTAAACAGGCTATCAATTTCCATCCTGCCAGCTTCTACAACACACCCTTCCCCTTTGTGGAGCAAATTGGCTTTTATGGAGCAAAACAGTAAAAACTGTTTCGTTAGAAGATTCACTTCATTTGCGAACACAGAGAACTTGAGGACCTCACCTCCCTGCTGTTGTGTACCATGACACTCCAGTGACTCGAGTATAATCAAGGACACTGGGAAAGTCAGATGGTAGGATTTGTTCCTGCTGATAAAATGTCTGTTGAAGAATGAGACTGTTCTCATAGAACAACCCAATCAAATGAGACAAAATTCCTAGAACATTTAAAGAATGTGCCTGGCCTTGACTCTCACCCAAGCATGGCGGGCCTTGACCAGTTTTGGACATGGCCTCTCTGGATCACCAGATGGAAAGGCAGGGTCCTCCCTACTATACAGGAAGGGGGGTCTGCCACATCCCACCTCAGAAAGTTGCTAGGATTTAATTTGTAGAGCAACAGAACACACACACACACACACAAACACTCACACAAACATTCACACACACACTAAAAGACCTCCTGGAAGTTAGAAAGCAAATATCAAAAACTCTTGCAAGTGAGGAAGGGTATTTTTATCCTCTCTGCTTCAGCCGGAACATCCATCTTTTCCCCTTGAACACTGGTGCTTCCAGTTCTCGAGCCTTCACATTCAGACGGGGACTCACACCACCAGCCACCGGCTACCTTGTCCCCCACAGCTTTTCAGGCCTTCAGGCCTGGACTGGAAAGATACCACTGGCTTGCTTGGGCCTCCAGCTTGCAGCCAGTAGACCAAGGGACTTCTCAACAACCCCCCAACTATGTGAGGCAATCCTTCAAAACAAATCTCTATGTATCTGTATGTTTGTATGTATGTATGCATCTATCTATCTATCTGACTACTGGTTCTTATTTTCTGTCTATCTATCTATCTGACTACTGGTTCTTATTTTCTGGAAACGCTGAGTCATACAATTGTGTATCAATTACACCTTAGTAAAGCTGTTAAAAAAAATTTTCCTACCAGCACATAACCTTTGGATGTGGCAATTGTATGTGCATCTCTATCACTATGATTTTTGTCCACAGGTGTGCTGTCCTCTGTCACTCCCAGCATGTGACTCGCTGCTGTAATGTTCCCATTCAGAAAAAGTGACAGAGAAAAACACTGCTTTGACATTCGCATTCTGCTTTCTCTTAACCTGGATTTCCCCTATCCCCAAGGTACATAGGGAATTCCAAATCCCTTTTTTTTAAAAATATATTATATTATCTAACTTGTCAAATACTTGGAACTTGGTTCCTGTAAAACGTGGGGAAAAAAAGGACTCAAACTAATCTATGCTTGGGGCGCCTGGGTGATTCAGTTGGTTAAGCCTCTGACTCTTAATTTCACCTCAGGTCAGGATCTCAGGGTCCTGGGATCAAATGCTCTGTCAGGCTCTGAACTCAGCATGGAGTCTGCTTGTCCCTCTCCCTCGGGAGGCTCCTCCCCCTGCTCACTCATGATCTCTAAAATAAATAAATACAATTTAAAAAACTCCTAATCTATGCTGTGAGGAATCAAGACAGTAGTCGCCCTGGGGAGGCAGTTTCTGGGGTGCTGGTAATGACCTATTTTTTTTCTTTTTGAACGCTGATCACAGAGTGGGGTGAGTCTGTGCGAATTTACGAAGCTGCACTCTTACGATCTGTGTCTTTTCTGCATGTCAATAAAAAGTTTAATAAAAATATATGAGGCTTAAACCAACTAGACTTTGTAGGTTTAGGAAACACAGGAAGAGTTGTTTTGACAAAAATAATGATGAAAAAACCTGGCAATCCACAGACCTGTACCCCTGGGACTAGTAATACATTATATGTTAATTAAAAAAATAAGAAATTAAAAAAAAAAAGAATCTCACAGAGCCAATAAATCTGTTTCTTAAAAAACACACACACACACATACACACACAATGAAAGACAAAAATCTCCTATTCATTCACAGGGTCACATCTCTTTTCCTACAGCAGTTCCTGTGTATATAAATCTGAACACCAGTTAACCAGGGTAGCAGAATGAAAACAGAAATAACTGCTACTACCCAACAGCTCCATGCCTCAGAGCTGTCAAGGGAAGGTGGGGGGCTGCTACAGAAGAAAACAGAGGTACCGCTCATACTGATACAGCAAACAGGTATACATGTTTCCCTCCTGTCTGATCTGATTACAGATCCTAATGGGAACTTCGCCCAGTCAGGCCAGGCAGCCAAGGCCCGAGTGGTCAGGGGCCAGGGCACCCCTGAGTAGAGGCAGCCCACCACTTGCTAGAGGGTGTGGGGGTTGGGGAGGAGCACAGGCCAGACCCCCGGGGTGGGCTGGTGGCGGGAGTCAAAACAGGGACACGGGGAAAACCTACAAGCTCAAAGAGGAGAGCGGATTTGTTCAACGTAGCAGCTGGAATGGGGTGCTGTCTTGGTCCCTCTTCCTTGATTGACTGCTAGCTGAGGAATTATTAAAAGGCAAATTAGCCTAAGAAAGTCACCTAGAGCCAGAAAGGGCTGAAGGTCGGTCACTTAGGTCTTCGCAAATTCTTTCAGCTAGTGGGCCGGGGAACTAGGAGACCGCCCTGTCCCGGCATCCCCAGCTGTCTCCTTGTTCCCGCGCCCTCCTCCCGCACTCCTCCTCCCCTCATCTCCCTCCTCTGGCAGGAAAGAGGTTCTCAGATCATGACCTGAGCCGAAGGCAGCGGATTAACCCACTGAGCCACCCAGGCGCCCAGGATGAAGTCTTAAAAGATCTGCAACTTACTTACAAATAGTTCATCAAAAACAAACACATATACACAGGCAAATAAGCACACATATATGCGGTAATAAAAATCAAGAAGCAGGTGTGCCTGCATGGCTCAGTGGGTTAAAGCCTCTGCCTTCGGTTCAGGTCATGATCCCAGGGTCCTGGGATCGAGGCCCCACATCGGGCTCTCTGCTCAGCATGGAGCCTGCTTCTCCCCCTCCCCTCTCTCTGCCTGCCTTTCTGCCTACTTGTGATCTCTGTCTATGTCAAATCAACAAATAAAATCTTAAAAAAAAAAATCAAGAAGCAGCTTGAACACCACCCCGATTCCATGACAGTCTAAGGAACTAGTATCACTAGGTACTTATGGCAGCAGAGCTAAAAGGGGAAGAGACCTAAATAAGGAGGATTGGCTGAAAGTCTGTGTAACTCCTTCCCTCCCAGCTCCATGTAGCTACGCTACAGCGTCAGGAGATTTGCTCCATAGAGAGGGTAAAACAGAGGTGTCTGAATCAGGCTAACTATACAGAGTTAAGTGTCAGGGTACTTATTAAAAAATAGAAATTAACTGAATATTTACCTACTGAATGCTAGGTATTCCTACCTTCTTCCTCCAGCTGGTTCTTGGAAGATAGCAACCAGCCTTTATCCTCTAGGCAAGAGCTTAGAATATACTTCTACAGAGAATTACCTTGCCACAAGGAAATCCCTAAAGATACTGCTAATCCTTGAAGATACTTCTGCTGGGGGTTTCATAAGCAACACAGCCCAGCCAGTCCTCCCTGATGGGGTTAGGTATTACCTATGGGTCGACCTGTCTATTCCACATGCTTCTACTTTCAAATAAGAGCAGCCAAACAAGCAGCATGAGCTATCAGAGGAGAGCCTCTGACATGAAGAAGAGAAACCAAAGCAAACATTCAAATGCAACAGACACAGAAGGAGGACCATGTAAAGACACAGGGAGAAGATGGCCATCTACAAGCCAAGGAGAAAGGCCTCAGTAGAAACAAACCCTATTGCCCTCTTGATCTTCAACTTCTACTTCAGAACTGTGAGAAAATAAATTTCTGTTGTTTAAGACACACACACACACAAACACACACACACACACACACACACGGCACAACAGAGATTTTAAAGGAAAAAGGAAATAATTCAAAAATCAAAATTATCATTAATATACTCATTCAATATGTCACAACCATGAAACACAAGAATACTATGCATAAGAAAAGATGACTTAGAGCAGGGAAAAAGCTTTTAGGAAATTAAAAATAATTAAATAATTTAAAAATACGACGGCAGAGAAGCGCCTGGGTGGCTCAGTGGGTTAGGCCTCTGCCCTCGGCTCAGGTCATGATCTCAGGGTCCTGGGATTGAGCCCCACATCGGGCTCTCTTCTGAGCAGGGAGCCTGCTCCCCCCTCTCTCTCTCTGCCTGCCTCTCTGCCTACTTGTGATCTCTCTCTCTCTGTGTCAAATAAATAAATAAAATCTTAAAAAAAAAAAAAAACGATGGCAGAAATGAACTCAATAAAAGGATTAGAAGATAAAGTCTCTTCCAAAAAAATATGGGAAATAAAAATTTGAAAAAGGAAAGAAAACTGAAGTACCAGTCCAGCGACTCCTACATATTGGGATAATAAATTCCAGAAAGAGCAAACAGAACAAAAAAGAGGGAAAGATACACCAAAATAATTCAAGGACATTTCCCAGAGTTGAAGGGCATGAGGTGCCCAGCACAATGGATGAAAATAAACTAACACAAAGGTCCATTATCATGAAATTTTAGAACACTGGAAACAAAGAGAAATATCCTACAAACTTCTAGAGAGAAAAAACAGCAATCAAGGTCTCAAATAATGTACTTCCCATAAACCCTTTCTCTAGAATCTACCAGACGAAGTACTCCAAAAGTAAATCCTGGGATACAGGAGATAGGTAAGCCATCACAAGAAGGAGAAGCAAGCTGTGTGCCAGGTACCAAGGGTAAATGGTCTGGGAGAAAGTGGGGAAAGTTCTCCAAAAAGATGAATCAATAGAATACTTCATGTGCCTGAATACGTGAAGTAGATTTAGAACCCTGGAGAAGAGTTTGGGGTTGAGATGGCAGTAATACAGAACAAAAAAGCCAGGTAACAATGAACACCAGGGAAAACAAAAAGCGGTACGGGGAAGGGAAAGTAATCATCCTTAGTTCCAGACTCAGTTGTAAACAGGATTTATATAATCATAGAAAAAGGGATCTGACCAAAGTGATGATCTATCTATACTGGGAATAGCACTGGCGCCAAAAAGGATGACTGCTGTGAGGATGTGTGGGCGGACCGACAAGAGTTAAATTTTCACCTTCCTTAGTGAGAAGTCATTAGATAATTCTTCAAACTCACAAGTCAGAGAGGAACAAGACACTGTTATTTAAAATTCTGGATGTAAATACCAAAAGAACATGCCAAAAGAGTTTAAAGTGAGAGTCACTGGTTAAGAGTAGAATGAAGAATAAGGGGACAGGAGGCCCCTGGAGTGTTTTGGGTAACAAACCTTTGACCCTTTATGTAGACATATATATGTAATTTATTTGTATATGTTTCAATTAAAAATAAAATACGTATAACTTTAAGAAAAAAACAAAACAGGAGCGCCTGGGTGGCTCAGTGGGTTAAGCCGCTGCCTTTGCCTCAGGTCATGATCTCAGGGTCCTGGGATCGAGCCCCGCATCGGGCTCTCTGCTCAGCAGGGAGCCTGCTTCCTCCTCTCTCTGTCTCTCTCTCTGCCTGCCTCTCTGCCTGCTTGTGATCTCTTTCTGTCAAATAAATAAATAAAATCTTAAAAAAAAAAAAAAGAAAAGAAAAAAACAAAACAAATTGTGAAAAACAAAAAATATTGTAAAACATTCTGTTTGTCAAGTTACTATGTATTTCTGATGTTCTTATTATTAAATTATAGGAAAACAGGGGCTCCTGGGTGGCTCGGCTCAGGTCATGGCCCCAAGGTCCTGGGATCCAGCCCCATGTTGGGCTCCCTGCTCTGCAGGAAGCCTGCTTCTCCCTCTGCCCCTCCCCCGGGGGGGGGGGGTTCTCTCTCACATCATTGCTCTCTGTCAAATAAATAAATAAAATATATTTTAAAAATAAAATAAAATAAAAATAAATAAATTATAGGAAAATAACAGAAGTATGTCATCAAGATTCGAAACATTTGAAAAAATATAAATGAAATTGTTTTCATATTAAATTATCAGTATACTTAAGTCTATGTGGTCCTTTTCTTAGCATATATAAGTACTGATTCAAGTATTTTGGGCCAATTCCATTTCACAGCACTGATGGTAATATAAGGTACTCACAAAATCTAGTGGACTGAGACGAGCACCAGAGATGGGCCTGGACTCAGATGACTCAAAACTGGATGCATGAAGGCTAGCACAGGAGATGGAACAGAAATATTAGTTTGTGAAGAATCATTTATTTCTAGTGTATGTTAGTTAACTCTAGTCCCCAAACAAGTAAAAGCATTTAATGCATAAGCCTTGAGGAAGAAGCAATTTTTAAAAAATCATAGTTCTTTGGGGCGCCTGGGTGGTTCAGTGGGTTAAGCCACTGCCTTCGGCTCAGGTCTTGATCTCAGGGTGCTGGGATCGAGTCCCGCATCGGGCTCTCTGCTCAGCAGGGAGCCTGCTTCCTCCTCTCTCTCTCTGCCTACTTGTGATCTCTCTCTGTCAAATAAATAAATCTTAAAAAAAATCATAGTTCTTAGAACATTTTATTAATAAGGTTGTTCATTGCTTGTAGGGGAATTAAAAAAATATTGAATAATGAAAAAAAGAAATGCATATGGTGATTTTTAAAAAAAAAAGTTTTGTTCATATCATTTTATAGAGTTGATATGACAACCACCATTTACCATTTCAAACCAAAGCAACTTGTTGGACCCAAGGTCTGGACTTCCCTTTAGGAATCTCTGAATAGATACAAGAGGTGTAATTAGCAGACATCAAACTTAAAAAGCAACTATTCATACCTAGAATTAAGGGAAAACGTTTCTGGTGGCTTACAGAGCCAAGTGTATAAGCAAGAGAAACGTCATTACCTGAAGGAAGAAGGAGGTCTGTTTTCCGGTGTTCTGGAAGATGCAGGACCAAAGAGTTTTCTTTGGTCTTCCCGTGGTGTAAATGGTCTTTGTGTCCCAACTGTTCTTAATGCATTTCGTGCTTCACTTATGATTTCTGCGCTGGTCTTCTGCTTGGACATAGAAGGTCGATAAAATGGATCCAGCTTTTCTAACTTTTTATCATTTGGAGATAGCATCTTTTCCTTTTAAAGTAAAATGTTCTTCAGGTAGACACCACAGGCTGCAAATATATGATACAATATATGAACTGTTTTCATCCAGGTGTTTAGAAAAGAGTGCTTAAACCCATATGTTTAAACCATTCCTCGATATTAAACTAGAAAAAGTCACAAACAATTTTTTAAGAAGATTTTTAATTTATTATTGACAGAGAAAGAGCCTGTGATGGGGGAGGGGAGTGAGGAGGAGCAGAGGGAAAGGAAAAGAGAGAGAATCCCAAGCAAACTCTGCACTGAGTGTGGGACCCAATGTGGGGCTCGACCTCAAGACACTGAGCTCATGACCTGAGCCAAAATCAAGAGCCTATGGCTTAACTGACTGAGCCACCCCGGTATGCCGTCACAAACAATTTTTAATTAAAAAGCTACCAGGCAGTTACAGTTAGAAGATCAAGGTGGAAGAAAAGCTTTCAAAAATATAGGTTGATGTGCATAGTTATATTTATGGGAATATATGCACTCCGGGGAAATGGTGTACAGGGAAGAGAGCCAGGATGAAAGCTAAACCTGGAGACAAAGAGGAGAAATCGTGAAAGAGGACAGACGAGCAAGAAAAAATTATCTCGTATTCTCCAATCTATAAAAAAAACAACACTGGGGGGTTCTGTTAAAATTTTAACTAAATTTCCCTTTTTTCCCTCTGCTGTCCTCCACGCAAACTGCAAGTATGAGGTTAGATTTAGACAGATGGGGCCTATTTCCAAGCTCTATTTGCTTTTATAAATGTAGTTTGTAAATTCAGGGAAAGGTTCAGCCCCACATTTACCATGATGTATTTGAATGAACGGATTCAAATCACCGTCCATGTGAGATAGTGTCCTAGAGGAATAAATACCAAATTATCAACATCAAATATTCTTTCCTAGGCTAGTTTTCTCAGTTAAAGTCATGCACAAGGGCCATGAGAATGTAGATCCTTCTTAAATGTTGGCATGTCCCCAGGGAGGCCTGGATAACTTGGCAGGACACCTATGGAGCTCTAAACTTGGGAACAGCCAAGATTTAAAAAACATAATTCTAATTACTATTTGGTATTAGGTGTTCATTAAAACAACAACAACAACCCAGATCCCTGAAAATCTCTAAGGAGAAAGAGGCCTGGAAATTTTTTCCTATATTTCAGTGCCCAATTTTAGAATAACTTTTGCAAAAAAGAAACATTTTTTGGTGACATATGCCCAAGGAAACTAAAAAGACTTCATTTCCATAAGTGGAATCAACAGATGATTCCTTAGACAAGTAAAGAGGATTTACTATATTGTGATTCTATACATTAAGTTGTTATGTAACAACAGACAACAAGAACATTTGTTTAGTTCTATCCATACCCTACCCTAAGAGTTTTTGAGGTAAAGAGCATGATGAAAACTACAAACAATATGCCATTCCTTTCTTTTCTTTTTTAAATATTAAATGTACTTTATTACTTTTGAAAACTGGTCACATACATGATTATTTTTAGTCAGCCATAATACCTGATTGGCCAGCACAGATAAATATTTACAGAGAAACACTAACACTTTAAAAAAACTAGCCTTTGGGGGACATTTTTTATTTTTTAATTCAACATTTTTTCAGTGTTAAAACCAAAAAGACTTGCAGATTTTTATGCTATTCCTTTCATATGGAAAGGCCAGGTGAGGTAAAACAGTAAAAAAAAAAATCCTAGATAAGCCGTCCTATTCTAGGTGTTTTCTTTCTAGGAATTTCTGTTATAGGATTTGGAATTTAAGCAAGGTCTCCAAAAATCATGCACATTAATACAACAAACAAAAAACTACGACAGGCCAAATACATTTTACTTCTAATTCTTCTGATGTGATTAGCTATTTATTTTTAAAATATTCAAGGCTGATTATTAAAAATATGTATAGTATTTTTTGTATAGCCATATATACATGTTTCCCCTGCCATCTAAAAGAGTGCATTCCTATGAAAACTCTGGTTAGCCAAAACAGTGTGAAGAAGACGGTGCCACCGCTTTCTGTCACTTTGTTTTTACAAAATACCTGCATTAACACCTGTTTTCACTCACCAGAAGAAATCTGAAGAGGATATTCGCTTTTATAAGACGGTGTTATTGTAAGTCTTGCATAAAAGCAAAGTGACATAGCAGGAAGCGTCAGAAAGCAGGGGATACCTGTATTATTTTTGGATGCATGGTAATGTAAATTCAGTCCCATTACATCTAACTCAAGCGGCCATACCAGTTTCCTTTGCTTGTTTGTTTTTAAAAGGCCCATGGGGGCACCTGGGTGGCTCAGTAGGTTAAGCCTCTGCCTTTGGCTCAGGTCATGATCCCAGGGTTCTAGGATCGAGCCCCACATCGGGCTCTCTGCTCAGCGGGGAGCCTGCTCCCCCTGCCCCTCATCTGCCTGCCTCTCTGCCTACTTGTGATCTCTGTCTATCAAATAAATAAATAAAATCTTTTAAAAAAATAAATAAATAAAAAATAAAAGGCCGAGTGCAGTAGGAAAGTACACCACGTAGAGAGAGGAAGTTCCTGTGCAATGAACAGGTTTCTCCCTGAGCCCAAATCAGGTTTGTGATTCTTTTGGCCCCGTATAGCTCTAATAAGTCTAGCAATGTCGAAGGTGATCTGGCAAACCTAATAAATATTAGAGGAAGTGCTCTGGATGAACACTATGGCGTAGCGCTCCTGATCGAGACCCTGTATTTCAGTTTGTGGAAAACTACACTCTTCCATAAAGTCATGAAGCAGGGACATTCACTCAGGATGAGTGCTAACAGTCCTGTACTTTATTTGGGCACACAGGAATTTAGATTGATCAAATATTGGTGGAAATAATGTAGAACAGTGGGCTTAAAAACCATTTTGTTCGGGACGCCTGGGTGGCTCAGTTGGTTAAGCAGCTGCCTTCGGCTCAGGTCATGATCCCAGCGTCCTGGGATCGAGTCCCGCATCGGGCTCCTTGCTCAGCAGGGAGCCTGCTTCTCCCTCTGCCTACCATTCTGTCCGCCTGTACTCGCTCTCTCTCCCTCTCTCTCTCTGACAAATAAATAAATAAAATCTTTAAAAAAAAAATCATTTTGTTCAGAAATTTTTTTACCACAAATTCTAAAACAACTTTCTCTCTCCCTCTTCCTTTCTCTTTCTCCCAAACCTTAATGGTTACATTGTGAGAAGCAGTTTCAATAATGTAAGATCTGCACAGTTAATCTACTATTATTATTCGTGTTAATATATTATGAACTAAATCAAATATGGACATATGTCCATATTTGGACATAGCTTAGCTTCTGGGCTTTGTCTAAAACCTCATCCTTCACAAAACTGGTGTAGGAATTCATTGAGATGATGTCCTCGAGACTGAATTTTCAGGGACACGAAATGAACTGAGTTAGAAGCATGTTTTTAGGGGAGAGGGAAGGATTTTTTTGTTAGATTATAAATTCTTATTATAGAGGATTTTTGCCAACTTAAACAATCACTCAGAGTTTGAAAGCTTGTCTGTTATAGTAAAGGACACCTGAACCATAAAACAATAGTATCACAGAAATTTTCACTCTACAAAAATTCTCTTGACAACTGGAACAAATCCATTCGGCTAGTATGGATTAACTGTTTCCTATGTACAAAGCCCTCTGCTCGGATCCCTGGGAACACAGGAATGAATACTGTCTCAACTCTCAGCCAAGAAGGCCACTAATGCTAGTTAAATATTTGCCTTACTACCAAGCATTGTGCTAATCAGTCTCGAGGACATCATCTCACTGAATCCCTACAACAGTTTTGTGAAGGATGAGGTTTTAGACAAAGCACAGAAGCTACGACATATGTCCAGAGATGATACTGAAGCTATACTCATGAGATGGGGTGGAAAGAGGCAGGGCCACCGGAGGCCTTGGGGCTGCGGCTATGTCTGTACCAATATAGAGACAGGCTGATATTTCCAGAACTGGAGCAGCTTTCTTGGAGTGTACCAGCACAATGTCAACTCTGCTTGTACCCAAATGATTTTAATACAAGGTGGAAACTTGTAGGGGCAATGAAAAAAACTGAAATAACTCCCATGTGATTGCAAAAAAAAAAAAAAAAAAAAAAGGATTTCTGATTGGGAGGAAGTGTCAGGGAGGCTTCCCGGAGGAGGTGATGCTTGAGCTCGGTTCTGGAAAATGGGCTGAATTTGAAGCATGTGGCAATGGCAGACATTATGTCTAGAGTAGAGAAGGAATTTCCAGCAAAGTCAATGAGTGAGCCAAGGCAGAGTGCCAAGAACATATGGGATGTGTGTTGGAGAAGAATGAGCTCTGGAAATACAGATTGGAGTTGGACCAGAGAGAGAACTGAATAGCAGGTCAAGAAATTAAAAAAAAAAAAAAAAAGCTGGTGAGTAAATTAATAGATTTGGAGACATGATGTGATCTGGCAGGAGAGGGCAGGATGAGAAGAAGGTAGTTCTGATGTAATGAGCCAACTAATTCTTAGAGGTCTTCAAGGAAGCATTCCTGGATATGGCTTTCCCTGTCCTCTAGCCTGTTAGGTGTTTCTCCTCCATACTCTACAAGTCAGCAGCTGGCCTCTGTCAGTACACCTTCCCACTGTGTCCCTATGCTGTCTCACCAGACTCTGAGCCACAGTTCCTTTTGTGAGGCACGGTTGAAGGTCAACATTTGTTGAATCGCCGAACTCCATTTTCTCTTCTCTCTCTCTTTTTAAGACTTACTTATTTTTCGAGCGAGAGAGAGCACCCATGAGAAGGGGAAGGGGCAGAGGGAGAGAGAGATTCTCAAGCAGACTCCCCGCTGAGCTCAGAGATTGACTTGGAGCTCCATCTCACAGCCCTGAGATCATGACCTAAGCTGAAATCAAGAGTCACCCAGGCGTCCCTGAACTCCATTTTCCAATACAGATCTGAGTCAAGCAATATCAAGCTGAAGGCAATATGGCTTCTTTCATTGGAGACATCTGTTACAGTGGATTAGGAAGGCATATGGGACTTGATTTCAATGGCACCTGACATCTGATTCTTTTTTTTTTTTTTTTTTTTTTTTTTTAAGTAGGCTCCATGCCCAGAGTGGGGCTTGAACTCATGACTCTGAGATCAAGCATCTCATGCTCTACTGACTGAGCCAGCAGGGCACCCTGTCAAATGGCATTTGATTCTTGATGCCAAGTGGTAATATGAGAGCAAATTCAGCCCCCTTTTCCTTTCTTGCCTTTACTGCAAGTTGCCTGGCAGGGAGTAAGACCTGATAAACAGTGTGATCCGTGAATGAGGTACTGAAAGCCTGAGATGAAGGAGAAAAGGTGAAACAGAGGTAAGAAGAGAGATGAGAACAAGTGAGGGAAAACAAGAGCAGAAGAACCAACAGGATTTAGCAGCTGAGAGGACAGGAAGAAGCCAGACGTGACACTTTATGCAAACCTGGAGGGGCACTGAGGTCAGAGGACCAAGAGGCCTTTTAAAAGAAAACAAGAGAAGTAGACTTTGAAGGGAAAGAAGGAAAAGGCTATGAGCTGCCTTACATCACTGTCCTGAGTTGATGATGTCCGCAGGACCTCTAGAAGATGACCACAGCCAGTGGTAGGAAATCTGAAACTGGGATCTTCATTTTTAACAAAATATTTCTTACTCATTGGGGGAAAATTTCGGAGTCCTCATTTGTGAAAATTCATACCTAATTATCAGGACCCGTCTTTCTCTCTGCCACTAAGAGTTACCTAAACCAGTCTCCTTGCTAAGTGCAGCATTACTCTATCAAAATATTCTGCAACCAGAGAAAGGCTGATCCCCTCCACTCTCTGTTCCCTGCAAATCAAATACAGATCTTCAATTTGTGATAGGGTTACACCCTGAAAAGCCCATCCTAAACTGAAAATATTAAGTCGAAAATGCATTCAATACATCCAACCTACTGAACATCATAGTATAACACAGCCTAACTTAAACATACCCAGAATACTTACATTAGCCCACAGTTGGGCAAAATCAGCTAACACAAAGCCTATTTTATAATGAGTGTTGAGTAGCTCACGTCATTTATGGAATACTGTGCCTAAAATAAAAACCAGAATGGCTTGCGGGAGGTTCGGGGGATGGGGGTCCTGGGTGGCTCAGTTGGTTAAGTGGCTGCTTTCTGTTGTCCTGATGCTGAGGTCCTGGGATGGAGCCCCCTTACCCTGGGGGAAAAAAAAATGTCTGCTCAGCAGGGAGTCGGCTTCCCCCTCTGCCCTTCCCCCACTTAGCACCTGCTTGCAGGGTCTCAAATAAATGAATAAAATCTTTAAATTAAAAAGAAATTTTAAAAAACCAGATGGCTGTATAGATACAGAATGGTTGTGAGTGTGTAACAGTGAGTGGCTGCAACTACCCAGCATCCCCAGAGAGTACGACAGAGCCCATCCCCAGCGCGGGAAAAGATAAAAATTCAAAGTATGGTTTCAACTGCATTAAAAATTGCTGCCACACCAACAGTAAAGTTGAAATTTTTCAGCTGAACCATGGTGAGTCGAGGCCATCTGCACTCAAGACCCTTTCCATTATTCTGAAATACCTTTCTGTTAACATGAGCACCCAAAGAGGCAGTGGTTAAGTGCATTGCTGGATAAGGGGTTCAAATATTCTCTTGGCAATTCACAGCTATGTGACATTGGCAAAGACCGTAATGCCTCTAAGCTTCAGTTTCCTCATCCGTAAAACAGGGATGGCCATAATTGCCTTATAGGATTGTTCTGATAATTAAATAACCTAATTCTTGTGAAGTGCTTTAGCGTGGTGCCTAGCCCTTAAGAAAAAGTTAACTACGACCCAGGCAGATACAATAAAAATTCTCCCATGAATAAAAAACTGCATTTAATGAAAGAAATTGCAAATGAAAGGGAATGAGGTTTGTTAAGTGTTTCCATAAATTTTTGTAAATTAAAATTTAAATGCAGGGTTTCACTGTGAAAAAGAATTTTTATGAAGTATTTTATTGAATATCAGGTATGCCAAATCAATAGCTGATCAGAATTTTATAGGCTCACAAAATAGGATGCAAATCGAGTGCTTCTTGCTCTTCTACCAATTTAAAATAATTCTAAATTAGAGTGAGATGGAAGAACCGCTGTGACAGTCGTGGGAACGGACGATCAAAGGCATTATATGTACACATGACGTATTTTAATGTATACTGTTACATTATTTTTTTATTGGGCGCCTCCCTATCTGTTGCCTAAGAGCCCAGGTACAATTTGTGTGACCGTGGCGAGGTCGCTGTCTACCTAGACAAAACCCCTTGGTTTACCACTTTCATTCAGTAAATATCTCCAAGCTTCTGTGAAGCTCCACACAGTGGACTACACAGTCGGTGTACAGAAATAAGGACAGCCCCGAACCCACGCCGAGAGCATACACCCTTCTGGGGGCAGAAAGGCAGGCGACAGCAGGAAAGGTCCCGGGTGACTAGGCGGGAGACGCCTCACCACCCGTACGGACAGAGGCTTCCCCGCTCCCGGCAATGTCCCCTCCTCCCCGGGTTCAGGCCAGGACACAACACAGCAGCGCGGTCACCGCCTGCCAGCCCACCCTCCTGCCAGCCCCCTAGCTCGCCGGCTCTGCCAGGCCGGCCGGCGTCTCCATGGTAACCGTACACAAACTACCTACCCCGGGCGCCTGGGCCGCCTGCCTGCAGAGCCAGGTCGCTGCTGGACGTGCGGAGCCGGACAGGAAATGAGCTGGGACCCGGCGCAGGGAAAGGGGCTTCCGGCCAAACGTAAAGCCCCTGTGATTAGCGCTGGTAACAGTAACAGCTGCGGAGCTTCAGTTCATCCTTTAGGTTTCCAGAGGCAGCCAGCAGCCGCGAAGGAGCAGCAGGGCGGAGTGGGGCGGGGCGGAGTGGGGCGGGGCCGGGAGAGGAGACTGGGAGGTTTCCCGGCGCCGCCTGGCCACTGGGCCTGCGCGGTCCCCCGGCGCATGCGTAGGAAGGCTGAGGCCACGGGCTGGGGTGGGGGGGGGGAAGCTGGCGGAGCAAAGGGAAGGTCTTGGGCGAGGGCTGGAGAGGGGGAGTGCGAGGGAACCGCTTGCAAGACAGGTGTGGGGAGGAGTTCCTTATAAATTAACAGCTTACCGAACCAAATTTGTTGAGACCCTATGAGATCTCAGCACTTATATTAATAACAACAAAAAGCAGCACGACAGCTTAGTGCTTAGGGTTAAAAGTCAGGCTTTACTGGATTGAAGTTACAGCCCCGTATAGCCTCGAACTAGTTGGCTTACTTTCTCAGTTTCCTCATTTGTAAAATGGAGAGAATTAGTAGTACCTAGCTACTAGGTACTACTGGTTGTGGTTGTGGCGAAGACTGAATGAGAAAATAGATATAAAGCGCTATGCATACGGCAATGAATGAAAGTTAAACGTTTGGCTGTTTTTAAGCAATTGCATGGGGGAAGCACTTTAGAGTTTGCAAAGGATATTTTATTGTATATTTTCTTTTTGAGTGTCCCTACCACTCTGAGGTAGCAAGCAAGCCTGGCATCCCCATTCACAGGGGACAAAACATCAGTCCGAAGTGTAGCGAATGACAGTGGTAGATTCAAGTCTAGCCTCCCTGTGGGCAAACATTTTTTCTGTACTTACTGCACCATCACAGCTGATTGGCAAAAAGAATCCCGTTTATATGTTTCCTGTTTAAATTCCGTTCTCTCCTATTAGACCATTCAGCAACACTTTACAGTGTGAAATACAAGTGAGACCATAATCACACTCCATTCAAGTTGACACCACGTTTTATAAATATGGGGATTTTTCAGCTGAAGTGTTGTTGTCAACTTAAAAAATGCCACATGCCTTGGTGCTAAGTATCTTGTAAAGAATAATTAAATTGAAAATATTTTTGAGCACATATTATGTGTAAGCCATCATGCTAGGTGAGAAATGATACGAGCCTAAACTAAAGGAATGTAAGTATTCTTCAAAGGATCCAAGAGGAAAACTTATTAGTGGGTTGGGTAATTTTAAGGCCTGAAACAAAGTATTTGTGTTCTTCCAGGTTTTAATTTTCCAAGTGAGTCAACATGTCATCACATCAAGTCCCACTGGCCACTGGACTCCATTATACCAAGGGAACTTTGCCATTTAATATAAAAACATAACTAATGTTTTGAATTCACAACTTGGGAGATGTGACTAAAATGCAACTTTCTGGGGCGCCTGGGTGGCTCAGTGGATTAAGTCTCTGCCTTCAGCTCAAGTCATGATTTCAGGGTCCTGGGATGGAGCCCCACATCAGGCTCTCTGCTTGGCGGAGAGCCTGCTTCCTCCTCTCTCTCTGCCTGCCTCTCTGCCTACTTGTGATCTCTGTCTGTCAAATAAATAAATAAAATCTTAAAAAAAAAAGTCTTTTAAAATGCAACTTTCTTTTTATCTCTCACAGCTGTTTTAAGATACATTCAGTGTTGGTTGTCTTCCCCTGCCCCTAGATGGAAAGTGGGTAATGCTCATGTATTTTTTGCTCATTTGGAGATAACCGATGGTCCTACTGTAACTAAATCTCAATCACAGCTTCATTCCAAAATTATAATGTTGGATACAAGACATAAACAAATGCATCAAACTTTACTTGAAAATAAGACTTCATCCCCCTCTCCTGTCTCAGGTCTCCAGATGCCTTTCCCAGCAGAGATGCAGTGGTCTTAGGCTCAGCACTCCCCCATTCATTAGAGGCCACTTTAGGACGCAACCTGGGTGGAGGTGGGCAGGAAGTAGGGAGAAAAGAAGCCAAGAGAGGGAGCACTTCCCCCCACCCCCATTTGAATAGCTTGGAGGTTGCTGTATCTGGGCTAGAGTTAAAGCACCCCAAGTGGGGCCCTCCTGGGTTCATCAGCATTTCTTATTAATGAAGACATCGTTCCAGGGAACTCTTCAGGTGGTTGCTGAGCTATCTCACTGCTTGTTTACAACCCATTCTCTGACCCTAGAAATCCAGATTTTACCCCAACCCCTTTAGATGGGTCCCAAGATGGTGCCATACCTAGTCCAAAAAAAAAAACAAAAAACAAAACAAAACAAAAACCAACCACATACATCTCTTTCTTTCATAACTCTGAGAATGCAGGCCCATCCCAGGGCAGCACTCCCCACCTGCCACCCCCTTCCCGCTCCCCCCTCCCCCATGCTATCTCGGGAGGGAGCTTTAGCTTTCCCGGAGTGAGTCAGACTCCAGTCCTCTGATCTACCTAACTTCAGTCCCTGGCAGGCTCCTCTGGGAAGGCTTCTCAGTGGGTTTGAGATGAAGGGGGTGCCCCCCCACTCCTCTCCAAAGAAACTTCGTCACCCATCCTGCACCTGTATTCTCTGATTTCTCATTTCTAGCCTCAGCCCAGACCCTTTGGTCCAGGGAGTCTATATATTTCTTTATAACTTGCCCTAAGGAGACTTTGCCTCGCCTTCACTTTGGAACTGGTGATTATTCACTTATCATCTCAGCTGAAACCACAGTTTAAAAAGCTGTTGTGGAGCCAATTACCAACTATCGTCTTGCACCTAGGGTCTTGGTCTAAAATTGACAAGAAAGCTCACTACTGGAACGAGAAGCTAGCCAACTCAGTTGGCCAGAAAATGCCTGTCAGGCAAATTAGAATAATTAGGGAAGAGTGACAAGGGCAGAATTATAGGACGCAATTATTTAAAGAAATAAAGCTGCCCAGCTTACCTCAATGAATGACACGACACAAGAAAACATTGAGCTATCATAGCAATGGCCTGTTATACTGACCTGGCTATTCCTCCACGCTTACCTGATGGCTATTTAACAGAATTTGATATAATGAAATTTGTAAGTGAAATTATTTTAGAAACAAAATTGCTATCTTTTTTATACCTTAGAAAGATTAAAGAGGAAAATAAAATATTAATTGTAAGCATCTGACATTTATAAAGCACTTATAATTTCCAATTTGCTTCCATATGGAGCATTTCATTTTCATTGTTTTATTTGGAGTTTACAGCTAGCCCGAGAGGTGACTAGTTCAGGGATTATTATCCCAATTTGAAAGTGGACAAAATTGAGGTTCACGGAGGGTAAGTGATCTGCCACACAGTCACAGAGCTGGTAAAGCGATGTGAGACCTGGTGTTTTCAATGCCCAAGTCCCAAGTGCCACTTGCCATTGTACAGGGGTAAATACAATTTTTTTAGGCTGAAGCCTCTCATTCACAGCATTGAGAGGCACTTCCTAGGCTGCTGAAACTGTTACAATATGCCCTGCATTTTCTCTTTTCACTTATCTCAGAGTACTTCCTGTGTGGGGCTACAGGAATGGGGGAACTTGGGAATCTTTACATTCAACTTGAAAGTGCCTGCTGGACTTTTGGATTTTGAATTAAGATGAGAATTACACACTCTAAGATGGAAAAATGCAATAAAATGTTGAACTCCTAGATAATTTTATTCACCTACTACCAGTGGATTTTATAGTTTATATTACAGTGCACATCACATACATCTCATGTTTAATATCTATAAGCTTATCTGGGTTTATATATTAGATATATTTTTGAAAAGATGTATGTTGAATAAATAATGCTCACAATTCCCTCAATGATTTTTACAACTTTAACAGAGATGGACTCACAGAGGGAAAAAAAAAAAAAAAATTGCTTCTGGCATGGAATAAAAATCACCAATTTAGAATTCTAACATTCGCTTCAAGACACTTTCTGCTTTTGTCAATATGGAATCTCGGTGCTTTAATTATATTTATCACATAATGTCTGTGAGGAGTTCATCAAATTGATAGCCTATGCAGTATCTGCATACAAATTTCAAGGTACAAATACATTAAAATGCAACTTGGTGGAAATTTACAATGCAATGAAAATTAACTAACTTCATGGAACTGCATAGATACGAGACTGTAGAATAGTCCTAAAACTTATCAGCTGAAAAGAATTACATGAAGATTCTCTATTTAATGGGGCTCAGGCTTCACCTGTGCATCTGAAGTATTACTTTGCCTTTAAGCACATTATCCCCAGCACAGAAGTTCCAGGACCCCAGGGCACACTGTTAGGAGCAGTCAAGTCAAACTGTTGCTAGGGATGCTAATGAATGAGGGTTCATTTAATTACCAGTTTATTACAGAGTCTCTACTTGGTATTTCATCAGAGGGGAGAGGATTCTAGTTTTCAGGGACTGAGTCAATAGCAGTCTTAACTCTGAATTGCTTCATTTCAACAACTACAAAGTCCCTCTTCTATGTTGGAAGAGCCTGCTAAGACGATCAGAAACTGGCTTTTTTTTTTTTTTTTTTTTTTCCTTTTTTGCCAGCCTCACCTGTGACACCTTACTAAGAGAGCTAGTCTGGGAGCTTGGGGCTGCAAATGACAGAATGCCCCATCGACAGTAGCTTCAATACCAAGGACATTAATTATTTTAACAAGCAGCCTCAAAGCGGGCTGCTTCAGGGTTGGTCCTGCAACTCAGGGCTGGCATTAGGAAGTGTCAGTGATGGTCACAAGACGTTTGCAGGGGCACATGAGATGTCTCAAAGCAGGGAAGAGAGAGGAGGGGCTGAACCCTCTCCACGTATACCTCTTTACGGGGGAAAGGGGGAATTTCCCAGAAGCCACACATCACTGTTCAGAACTGTGTCACGTGCCCACATGCCAGCCCCAGCCGGAGATGAATGGATTACTATTACTATGATCGACTTATATCAATCAGGGCTCATTCCCTGGGGCTTGGGCGGAGGATTTCATCTCACACAGGGAGCCATCTCTGCCCAGTGCCCAGGTGTTCTGATTCCCTTGCAGGGGAGGAGCGAGCAGGGAAATGGGTTTCGTGGTTTCTAGAGCTGTGGGGGGCCCTGTGCTGGGCAGCAGCCAGTATATAGAGCAGCCCTAGTGAAGGCCAGGGATCTCCTGCCAGAGGGCCTCAGCCAGGACCCAACAGGAAGCAGAGCAATAAAAAGAATCTTTGGCTTTCAGAGCAGAAGGAATAGAACTCTGCATGACCCAGAGATGGAAAAAACGGGTCTCACAGACTCTTGTGCTGTCCTTGACATGCCACCCAACTGTTCTCATGCCATCTTGGGGACTTTTTATATTTACTCTCCAACTGGCCCCTCAGATCCCACTCCATTCTCCCCTGCTCTGAGGCCACGCTACACTCAACCAAAGGAACTGTCCCAGACTACATTCCCAGACATGCCTGTCTCTGTTCACGAAGTCTGCCTGTTGACCAAATTAAATCCTAGATCCTTCGCTGTCTGTCCCACTGCCTGTACTGCTCCCTCATTATAATAACCAGGATTTATTCGAGGGTTCCAACAGACCCCAGGGTTAAGTGTTTTGATGACTTTAAATCAGTAAATCTTTCAACACTAAAAGCACAACTATTATCCTCCCTTTATGTGCAAGGAAATTGAGGCTTCGGATCCTCAAGTCACACAGGTGGTAAAAATGGCGGCTCTAGGAGGTAAGCCCAGCTAGTCTGCGGAGGCCACAGACCTACACGTACCATGTGCTCAGCCAAACCGACTACTGCAATTGCCAGGACTCTCCTTGCATCTCCCCACCTCTGTGCCTTCCCTTTGGTTGGTGCCTCTCCCTCAGAAAGCCTGGGCACTCGGCAACGATGTTTCTGGAACCCTGGAAGAATTGCAAGGAGGCATTTGCCTTGGGGTCGTCCACAGGAGAGACAAAGAAGTGGGAATATATCTGCCTGTTCCCTCTTGCCTCCCGTTTTCCACTGGTCAAGTTCATGGTGGATCTAGTTGAGATGCTTCTATGGCTTTCTCTACAGTGCCCCACAGCCCAGGAAGAAGAGCAGTGCCTAGGACTGGCGAGAGCAGGGGGAGTACAGTCGGAAGGGGCAGGCTGCAGGCCTGGGCTGCATGGGGAAGTAGAGGGAGAGGAGAGAGTGCTGGTGTGGGAGGCCTGGGAGAGAAAGGAGGTCACACCCTCCCAGAGCAGATGAGGTGGGTTGATCAGAGGGGGCTGAGAGTTAAGAGATTTTAGGGGTGACTCAGTTGTGACAGCCAGATAATGGGGTCCAAGGTGTGGCCTGGCAGACTGCTGTCCTGGAGAAGGTCAGGGTGATGGGGGGGCACCGACAGAGCGTGAACAGACAGAAGAACCCCACCTGTCAGTAGTTTGTTCCTCAAGCCCTTATACTGTGTTAACACCTGCTGACTAGTTCAACCCTCCCCCACAGAACCTGAAGCCCCAGAAAAAGCTACCAGTCCCCAGGGCCTGAGGCTCTAGGAGAGCTAGGCCTCCTGCTTTTCAGTTGCTGTCAGGGCAACTGTCAGTTAGAAAAGGAACCCCCTAACTAGTTAGAGAACCTGTGGGCTTAGAGAGGGTCACCCAGGATACTGACTTGGCCACTTCTTGGGGTTCTTAAATTCAGCTTATTTTTTTTTAAACAATCTACTTATGCACTATTGAATTATCAGCCCCAAAATATATTATCTTGGCAATATAAACAAGAAGGAAATGTAAATAGAGAAGAGTGTCATTTAACTGTTGGAATTCAGATGATCCAGGAAATACCGTCTAGCTTCAGGTTTAAATATTCAGACAGAAGGAATCCTAGCAGGTCCCAAATCTAACTGAATGTATTTGGGCTTCTAATAGCAATATCTTTAAGAGCTAAAGATGTTAAACATATCTCATTGGGATGGGAAAATGGTCATAGAATTCTTAATGCTATTCAGACAAAAGGGATTACATAAACAGGGTATACACCATATTATCTACCAATGATGCAAAAGTAATAACCACACAAAAAATTAAAGCCTCATGATAATCACTTGTGCACTCACAAAGCACTTTCCTTCATCAGAGCTCAAAACATGTTTCACAGCACTAAACACACACCAACACACACACATGTACATGTACATGTGAAACCGAGGAAATCCAAATATAGCAAGGGACTATCAATGTCATTATCACGGCTGTGGAATTGTGTTCTAGTTCTGCACGATGTCACCATTGGGGGATCAGGGCAAAGGGTGAGTGGGACTTCTCAGAACCTCTCTATATTATTTCTTTTTTATTTTCAAGATTTTATTTATTTACTTATTTGACAGTGAGAAAGAGAGAGAGAGATTGAGAGCACAAGAAGTAGGAGGAGTAGGCAGAGGGAGAAACAGGCTCCCCACAGAGCAGGGAGTCCGACTCAGGGCTCAATCCCAGGACTCTGGGATGGTGACCTGAGCCAAAGGCAGCCGCTTAACCAACTGAGCCACCCAGGGGCCCCACTCTCTATATTATTTCTTACAACTGCATATGAATCTACAGTGCTCTCAAAATAAAAAGTTTAAAATAAACCACTTCACTCTCTCATTTCCTATTTCATTTCTGCACAGCTCCTCAATGCAAACATAGAAGAAATATGAGACGAGAAATAAACAGGATGATTATTTCACGTTGCACTCTGGAGAAAACAATTTCTGTTTAGACCCGGGAACCAGTGGACCGGCCTTAACTGACCAAAAAAAGTGGATTTCAGCCCTGAAAGTCTTGGTGAAATCCTTCTTTCCTGGCGTTTTCTAAATTCACAGCCAGAGACTGTTAAAATGAACAATGTGTCAATCACAGTTTTCTTAACATTTTATTCTTAAAAATTTCAGCTTCCTTGAGGTACAAATGACTTATAATTTTTTTAAACATTTCAGTGCCACAGTTTATATTGAAACTTTTCAATTTTTTAAAGGATTTTCCTTATTTATTAGAGAGAGAGGGAGAGAGAGAGCGCGCACAAGCAGGGGAAGGGGCAGAGGGAGAAGCAGACTAGGCAGGGAGCCGGATGCAGGATTTGATCCTGGGACTCCAGATCAGGACCTGAGTCAAAGGCAGATGCTTAAACAACTGAGCCACCCAGGCACCCTGAAACTTTTCCATTTTTAAACTATGTTTGATGATGGGAGTTTAAACTCAAATTAAGAGGAGGAATTTTTGGCATAGACAGCGGTGTTCAAAGCAGCTCGTTTTCCATCAGGAGTGGAGACCCCCTGACTCCCGCCCGCCCCCTCCCCCACCTCCTGCTGCTGCTCGAGGCTGCACACTGTTCCTGTCTCCCGCGCCCTTTAAGCTGCAGGGACCAAGTCCCCAGCCAACTGTGACTGACCACACCACGCACCACCTCCTATTTCTGCCTAGCTCCCACATTAAGGCTCTGCCAGGCTTTGCACTAAGTGGCTTAAGGGCTTAAGAAGCCACGTGACTGCAGCCTGTACCAGCTGGTCTCCCAGAACAGCTCCTGACAGAGGGCCCAGCAGGTCCCCAGCCAGAACCCACCCTGAGGAGTTTCAAGGAAAGCTCATCCCAAAGGGAAGAGCATCATTTCATGTCCTCAAGCACTTGGTACAGGAGTCCTACACCAACACGCAGTCCTTACTTTCAATGACTTTACAAGAAAGGTTATTGCTCTATGGGAAGATCTAGAAGATGCTCCAAAGTGTCTCCTTTTTTGATTTTTCTTTTTTCCTAAAGATTTTATTTATTTATTTGACAGACAGAGATCACAAGCAGGCAGAGAGGCAAGCAGAGAGAGGAGGAAGCAGGCTCCCTGCTGAGCAGAGAGCCGGATGTGGGGCTCGATCCCGGGACCCCAAGATCATGACCTGAGCCGAAGGCAGAGGCTTAACTCACTGAGCCACCCAGGCGCCCTGATCACTTTTTTTTTCCACCATGTATTATACTTTTTGTTTATTTGGGTCACAGAGAGGAGAACCCGGGGAAGAGAATGGGAATGCTCAGCTCAATGGAATGGTAAGCCCCTGAGAACAGAGCTCTTGTCCCTCTTGCTCACCTTTGGGTGTCTTCAATACCAGCACGGTAGCTGGAACATGGAGATGCCCAAGAAGTATTTGTTGAATAAGTAAACAGAGGAATGTAGGCTTGAGAACGTGATGCTTGAAGTCCCGAGATCACAGTATGGAACGCTTAGGATCCAGGAGGCCTTTCCATAGACAGTCAGCCCCAGGCTCCTGCCCGTTATTTCTGGGTGTGCCCCCCGCCCCGGCTCTGCCATCCCCCTGTGCTTAGGACGGGGCCCACTCATGCTCCCCCGCTCCCACGTCTCAAAAGACCCCTGCTGCCCCAGCTGCGGGAACCCTTCCTTCGGGAGAGTATGGTTTGGCCATCCTCCCCACTGGTGCCACTCTGAGGTGAGGCAGGCTCCCCAATTCTGTGACACCCGTCTCAGTGCCCTAAGGCTCAAAACCTGTCACATGGTCTGGCTAAGGGTCAGTCTCCTGCATCTCTCTCACTCCCTGTCACTCTATATTTTCCCTCTCCACGCCAACAAATGCCTTCCTTTCCCATCAGCCAGAGCCAAAGGTGCTCCTGCAAATCAACCTCCGCAAATGGATACCTGTGGGGGTCACCACCTTCCCAGATCTCACAGTCCTATCGAAAAAGCCCTGGGCTCAGGGCCTGGGGTCCAAGGTCAAGCCTCACACTTTTCTCTCAACAGCTTTGTAATGTGAGCGAAATCACGGGAGCTCCATGGCCTCCGTTTCTGGGTCTGCAAAATAAAATAGGTTTTAGCAGTCTATGGTGCCACAAGATTTATGAGAGAGAAGGGAAGACAAGTACAAGAAGCACAGGAAGGAAACCTAGTGGTGGGAAATGAGCCGTTAGCCAGGAAAGGCATGGGAGGGAGTGTTCCTCTGGGCGGGCATAGGGAGGAAACAGCCCACCCAGAAGCTCTAGGGGCGGCTCATGCAGCAAGTGCAGAGGTAATAGACGCCTCGTAAGGTAGGTTCACCCCTCAGGTTCCAGGAGCTCGGCAGGTGGGAGAGCAGATGTGGCTCTTTTGTGTGGTTATACAGGATGGCTGGCCACACTGCAGATTTTTTTCCTTTTATTGTTTATGCTTTGGGTTGTCGTATCTAAGAATCCATTGCCAAATCCAAGGTCATAAAGCTATTCTCCTGTTTTCTTTTAGGAGTTTTATAGTTTTAGCTCTTACGGCTTCAAGCCGTTTGGAGTTAATTCTTAGACAGAGTGCTGGTAATTGGGAACACGTCCTTCTGTCCTTCTTCTGTCTGCAGTGCTCCTGTCCTCCCAGCTGGGAGGGGAGAACCAGAGTACAGTGTTTCAGGATAAGATCCTCAGGGTGTGAGCTTATCAGAGAGTGCCCCCAGGGTGCTTGCCATAATGCACAGGCGGAAACAAAGCCTGCTCATCACTCAGCCAGAACAGCTGGGCGGACACCTGCAGCTGAGGGTGGGGGTAGCCACAGGGAACAGGTGGCTTTGGGGCGGCAACAAGGTCAAAGGCGTGGAAGCTTGAGCAAGGTGGCAGCGGGGCGGGGAGGGGTGGGGGGGAGAAGGGGTGGGCTCTGAGCCCAGGAGGGTAGCATAGCGGAGCCCGTGAAAGAGCCTCGGCTCTGTGCAGGTTTTATCCAGAGGGGCCTCTGTGAGAAGAAAGGATTTTGAGGACAGGAATTTCAATATTTCCATTGGTGGGCCCTTGGAGCCAAAAACTATTTTAGTTACTTTTTGCCTGTCCTCCCCCAGGATGGCACAGCTTGAAAAAAGCAAGAGTTACAATTAATTTCCCTTTTCAAAATGTGGTTCAAAAAAGAACATTCTGTTTCCAGGACCCCGGCTTTCTGTGAGAAATTCTATACCAGCATTCAAAATTAAGCCACATTTGCCAGAATGTAAATTTCTTTCAATGGCTATTTTTTTTTTTTTTAAGTGACTGCTTATGTCTCTAGCAGAGAAAAAAAGGAAAAGGGAGGAGTAATTTATCTGAAAAATAGCGGTTTTATTTTGGGGAAGGGATTTCAGAAAGAACCTATGTAGTTCTGTAATATGAATCTATTTTAAATTTTTCAAACATCAAAAATACAGTTTACATTTGCTGCTGCAAATTTGGTGAACGTTTTTCATTATGCACGAAGCAGAAAATTTGGAATTAAATGTACAGCAATGTTCCGACAAATGAAGAAAACCCCTCCCCCAGGCCATCCCTTGACATAACTGGGACAATCCAATATAATAACCCTCTAAAAGGATTAATTCTGCCTAAAACCAGCTCCTGAAAAAAACCACATGGCACTGTCTGAAACATTCTTGATAATGTGCACGTCTTTATTACATTTGCAATCCATGAGCCGGGTGTTGACTCTGGGAACATTCTATGACAATACTAATTGAGGGAGTGTTTACCTTCAGAATCATAGGAAAACCTCACTAACAGTTGAAATAGACAAAATAAAAGAGTAATAAGGTTCCATTTTGCTTCTATTAAATTAATAAAATACTTAAAACATACTCATTGCTAGAGGTGGTGTGGTAAATCTGGTCCACACATACATTGCTGTTGGCAATGCAAAACAGCAATTCCAGGCAAATCTATTCCAAATTTTCAGAGGATTCAATGATTTGCATCTTCCAAAAGGAGGACAATGTTTTACAATTGTTTAATACAAAACTAATATAAGAGTGTTTATAAGCTGGCAGGCTCCTAATATCTAGGAGGGGTGATTGGTGGTTAGGGAAAATATATCGTACCGACTTAATGAATATACAGGCCCAGCTGAGATATGCAAATAATGCAATGTTATGAGGCACAAGCAGTTCTGTCGTGGGGGGAGGGACAGAATTGTAAACCCAGTTCCTTGTTATTGGAAGTTGCATTAATGTCTCCATGCTTTTTTTTTTTTTTTTTGCTTAATAAAAATTTTTATTCTTATTTCTAAAAATAAATTATAAAATAATTGTTTATAAAAAATTGCAGGCAAGGTTCATTTCCTTTTAGTTATTTGTAAGAGGACACAAAACCAAGGGTATATAGTATCTCATTTTTTTCAACCTTTTTATCTATGCGTAGCTTGACTTGGCTAGACTGGTCTGTGATTTCTTCCACACACTACTGAGTGACACCTAACCATGAGGCCAAGGGGAAAAATTCTTAGGGCATGAAGGCATTCATTGGAAAATGCTTAAGGAGAGCACTAGGAAGAATAGATTCATCCTGAAGGAAGCCAGGCTGGGCAACAATTCAAGGAATTCTTGGTACCACTTCTGGGGCATCGTTCACATTGTCTTCTCTGTAAGTGGGGTGCACCCAACAGAATACAGTCCAGTGGTACTTTATAACACCCAGTACCTGCTGAACCCCTCGTGGAGGAGAGGGGCTTTCGCCTGCCATCAGCATTCTCTACTTCTTCCTTGCAGAGTTCCTGGTAATAAATAACAGATCCAACTCGAGCTAGTTTAAGCCAGAAAGGAGTTGATCAGGGACAGATGATGCTCACAGGATCCCAAGGAGGACTAGAATATCAAGCTTGTGGGGCGCCTGGGTGGCTCAGTGGGTTGGGCCGCTGCCTTCGGCTAGGGTCATGATCTCAGGGTCCTGGGATCGAGTCCCACATCGGGCTCTCTGCTTAGCAGGGAGCCTGCTTCCTCCTCTCTCTCTCTCTCTGCCTGCCTCTCTGCCTACTTGTGATCTCACTCTGTCAAATAAATAAAATCTTTAAAAAAAAAAAAAAAAGAAAGTTACATAATCTGGGACAGTACCCAAATTACACCACCAGACTGCTCCAGTGGAGATGCGGGGCCATTGCCACCTGTACCATGGCTGCCGGGCACAGAATGTCACCACACAGTTGTCTCCGAAAACCACACTGTCTTTCTGTGGTGATCCTCCACTTTCCCTGGAAAAGGGATTCTGCCTGCCATCTAACTCCTTTCTTCCCTCTCTTCTGAATTGAAGTCTTTCTTGCACAGGTATGTCTAATTTGTGGCGTCCAGGCATCACACCTGCACCCAACATACCCGCCGACTGCTGAGTTTTGCTTCCATCCTGGCTCTCCAGGACTCATAATGTGGGAAATTTCTCGAATATAGGGAACCTCAAATATGACAAATGCCCACAAAACATTACCCAACTTTGACCAGGTGGACCAAAAAAAAAAAAAAAAAATTTGATTACGCCAGTTAATGGAAATTCCATTTTTCTTGATGCAAAAGAGGCATGTGACCCAATTCTGACCAACGAGGCATGAAGAGACCTCTGCTGAGGGACTTCTGAGAAACATTTCTCAGCTCTTAAAAAGAGACGCAAGGGCACAATAATCCCCTTGTTCTGCCTCTGGATAGTGGTGTGTGGGGGTTTGAAGCCTGGAGCTGCCGTAGGCATCTAGCAACACGATTAAAATGGCAAGGCAGGAAGATGGAATTAATCTAAATTCTTGACAGCATTACTTAGCTACTGACTCAACCCACCCATCTTATCTTGTTATGTGAAAATAATACTTTTCTGGATTATTTAAGTCAATGGAATTGAGGTTTTCTTTGCAGCCCACAGGGCCCTGATCTGGTGGGCCCTGTGGGCCGCAAAGTCTGGTATTGCAAGGATGACTGAGACAAACAGGAACACAGGCATGACCATCTTTGGGGGCTGAAGGAGCCTGAGTGAAATTAGTGAAAATGAAGTGGATGGGTAACATGGGGCCATATTCAGAGTCCCTTCTAAACAGCTTGCCCTCTCAGAAGTGGACCCAGTCTCTACACCCCTTCTGCAACAGCGCTCTATTTCCTCTTGTGGCATTTCATTTCCTCCATCATGTTCAGTAATTGAAAACAACCTGCCTTACCACTGAGAAGGCTGAAGGAGTTTTTGGAAGTTCTTTCTGGCAGAAACTTCCCGTCACTCCCCGCTCCCCCCCCGCCATACAGCCAGCAGCAAGCTCAAAACCTAAGCTCAGTCCATTACACTCTTTCCCTCAAGACTTTACATCTCCAACCAAGTGACTTGAGGACAGAAGATAGCAGTGAGTGTTCATGTATTCCAGAAAACTCCCACTCTAGCCCTACTACCTGGCCAGGTCAGCTGAGTTGTTCTGGACGCCTGGTTGCCCGAAATTGCCCTGGAGGAAGATCTGTTCTGTTTCTAAAACCACCATGTTCCCAGGGAACAGAGATTTCAAAACTCCCGGTAGCCTGGCCAGAGACATTCCAGTGTGAAAGCTCCCACACTTGAAGAAAATCTAAATTAGAACCTTGTGAAAAGTCAGTCCTACAACTGCACCTCTTTCTCTAAGGATTGCTTCAGTGAATTTTTATGGAAATATTCTTTATACATGGAATCTATCCATTTCTTCTTCTTACCCTCACCCCCAAATTGAGGGTTTTTAAATTATGACATTAAAAGGCTGGTACAAAACAGGCTGCTAAACTTAAATTCATCTAGAAGTTTTTGTAGACGAATCAACTGTTCATGAAACATTTATGTTTACAAATTTCAGAGAATATTGGCATCCCAGATTTTGCTTGTTGGGGACTTGACAATTACTTGAATATTTTTAAAAGTATTTAATTCCAGGAACTCTAATGAGTACCATGTGACACATGAGGGCAACAGAATAAATATTGAGTATGTGGAGGAAAAAGAAAAAAAAACATTTCATTTCTTCATTTGGAACTTTTTACTTACATATTCTTTTTTTTTTTTTTTTTTAAAGATTTCACTTATTTGACAGACAGAGATCACAAGTAGGCAGAGAGGCAGGCAGAGAGAGAGGGGGAAGCAGGCTCCCTGCCGAGCAGAGAGCCCAATGCAGGCCTCAATCCCAGGACCCTGGGATCATGACCTGAGCCAAAGGCAGAGGCTTTAACCCACTGAGCCACCCAGGCGCCCTACATAATCATTTTTAAATAGTGGTAAAATACACTTAACATAAAATTTAACATCCTAGTCATTTTTCATTGTACAGTTTAGTGGCATTTTTTTTTGGTAAAAATTAGACAATTTAATGTTTGGGGTTTATAAAATATATTCTCGTATAGTTTGAAGACCTGTGAATTTTCTAATAAAATCAGATTCTTGAATCTGTTCTCTGACACAATGTTAGTTATAAGCTCAATACATTTTCTTTCAGGGTTCTGGCCCTCAAGTGACAGCCTTGTTTCTATTTCTGAACATTGAAAAAATGAAGATGATCCAAGAAATAAAGAAAAACACATTCCTGATGAAAGCCACTTAATTTCTCATTTTTAACCTCCAGCTAATCAAATATACTAGATAATGTTCAGTGGATCTTGCTATGCTTGAAAGGAATTATTTATCAATTATTATATTTTTAAAACTTTGTTACGGTAAATGTCCAATGTATACAAAGCAAACAGAACAGTATCATGAACCCCCATGCACCCAAGCCCCAGCTTCAACAATTGCTAATATTCTGCCATTATGGTTTCATCTGTTTCTTCAAACAACCCCCCATCCCGCCCTGCCAAAGACACCAAGTTATTATAATTTTTGCTGTTGGTTCTTTTAGGTAACCTCTACACTAATGTACACGAATGTCAACAGTGTAATTTTGACAAATGGATACTCTCACATAACCCGCACGCCTGTCACAATGTAGAACACTTTCATCTCCCCAGAAAGTTCCCTCATGTCTCCTCCGAGTTATTCAGAGACAGCCACCAGTCTGATTTTTCACTTTTGGTTATTTTTGTCTGGTCTAGAACTTCACATAAATGAAACCATACTCCTGTGACTCTGCCTTCTTTCGTTCAACATAATTTTTGTGAGGTTCATCCATATTTTTGACTCATTCCTTTTTTATTATTGTTGAGCAGTAGTCCACTGTGAGAACACTGGTTTTTATGGTGGAAGAACCCTTGTAGGAAGGTTCCTACTATCTGATGGAGGACACTGACTTGCTTCTAGCTTTTGGCTATTGTGAAGAAGGCTGCTATGAACATTCTTGTACAAATTGTGTGTGTGTGTGTGTGTGTGTGTGTGTGTGTGTGTGTGTGTACATGTATGTAAGTTTTCATTTCTCTTGAATAAATAAATACCCAGGAATGGAACTCCTGAGTAAAAGTGCAGTTCTGTGTTAATTGTACGACCCTGCCAAGCCATTTTGTAAGTGGTTGTACCATTTTATAGTCCAACACATACATCCAACCTTCTAGGTCAGCCATGTGAAAATTTCAGTTACTCCACAGCCTTGCTAACATTTAGCTATATCCATCTTTTAAATTTTAGCCATTCTCATGGATATAGGGTAGTACCTCATTGTGGTTTTAATTTCCATTTCCCTGATGACTAATGAGGTTAAGCACTTTTTCATATGCTATTGGTTAGTTGTGTGTCTTCATTTGTGAAATGTCTGTTCAAGTAGTTTTTTCCTTTTTTAATAAATTGGGTTGCTCATTTTTTAAATTATGGAGTTGTAGAGATTCTTTTAAAGATTTTATTTATTTATTTGACAGAGATCACAAGTAGGCAGAGAGGCAGGCAGAGAGAGAGAGAGAGAGGAGGAAGCAGGCTCCCTACTGAGCAGAAAACCCAATGCAGGGCTCGATCCCAGGACCCTGAGATCATGATCAGAGCTGAAGGCAGAGGCTTTAACCCACTGAGCCACCCAGGCACCCCTAGAGATTCTTTTATATATTCTGATGCAAGACCTTTGTCAGAACATGTTTATGAATATTTTCTAGTCTGTGCTTTGTCAATTCACTTTATTAAAAATGTCTTTGATAAGCAGAGTATTTTAATTTTGAGGAAGACTAATTTGTTAATTATTTTCTTTTATGGTTATTACTTTCTGTGTCCTATCTGAGCAATTTTTGCCAAATCCAAGGATATAAAAATATTACCTTGGGTTTTCCTGCACACGCTTTTTGGGTTTAGCTTTTATATTTATATCTCTAGTCCATCTCAAGATAATTATTGTGTATTATGTGAGATAAAGGTTCACTTTTCAAATGTGCATATCCAGTTGTTCTAGCACCATTTTGAAAACACTATCCTGTTCCCATTAAATGACTTCGGCACCTTTCTGAAAAAAAATCAATAGACTGTATATGTGGGGCTCTATTTCTAGATTCTGTTTTGTTTCATTACTTGTTATGATTATCTCTACACTAGTATCACACTGTCTTTATTACAGTAGCTTTATAATGTATGTCTTTTATAGCAGCTATGTTGGTTTCTAAGGTTGCTGTCACAGATTACCACAAATTTAGTGGCTTAAAACACAAATTAAATCTCACATTTCTGGGTAGATCAGTCAGTTAAGCATCTGCCTCTAGCTCAAGTCATGATCCTTGGGTCTAGGATCAAGCTCCTCATTTGGCTCCATGTTCACTGGGGAGTCTGCCTCTCCCTCTCTTTTTCTTTCTACCCCTTACCCCACTCATGTGTGCTCGCTCGCTCTCTCTCTCTCTCTCTCTCTCTGTCAAATAAAATCTTTAAGAAAATTTTTTGTGTGTCTTGGGGCACCTGGGTGGCTCAGTCAGTTAAGAGTCCAAGGCTTGTTTTCAAGTCAGGGCATGATCTAAAGGGTGTAAGATCAGGCCCCGCACTGGGCTCTACGCGAGGTATGGAGCCTACTCAAGACCCTCTCTCTGCCTCTGCCCCCCTTTCCCTTCCTCTTCTCTCTCTCTCAAAAAAAAAAAAAAAAAATTCTTGTGTTTAATATTTATGAGATATATTGATCTTTAATTTTCTTTTCTATTGATGCCTTTGTCAGATTTTTGGTATCAGCATTATGCTGGCCTTATAAAAAAGTATTTTTTGCCCTTATTTTCTAAAGGATTTTGTATGAAGCTGGTATTATTACTTCACTAAATATTTGATAGAATTCACCAGTGGATTATCTTATTTCTTCCACCAGTTCTTTAAAGATTGTATTCCACTGTCTTTTAGCTTCTCTTATTTCTTAGTACAGGAGAATGTAATTCGTATTATTGTTTCCCTGAATGAAATGTGTTGTTTTACTTTGGAAACTTTTAAAATGTTCTTTTATCTTTGGATTGCATGAGTTTTTGAATAATGTACCTAGATATGGTTGTCTATCCCACTAAGTATATATTTATTCCCCTAAGGCTTTATTCAGCTTCCTGGACCTGTAAATTCATATCTTTAACTAAATTGGGAAGTGTTTAACTTTTACTTCTTCAGGTACTTTTTCTTCTTCATCCTCTCTCTTTTCCTTCTTGGACTCTAATGGTATGTTAACCATTTGATATTATCCTACAAGTCTAGGACTGTTATTTTTCTTCAGCTTTTACTCTCTCATCTTTTGAGGGAATTGTTATTGAATTATCTCAAGTCATTGACTCATTTTTCTGCCAATTCCAATCCAGTATTAAAAACTTTGAGTGAATTTATTATTTTAATTGTACACATTTCTGCTTTAGAATTTCCATGTGCTTTATTTGTGCAGCTTATTTCTCTGCTGAGTTTCCCCCATCTGTTCATTTATCATGTACTGTTTTCTTTCACTCCTTGAACAAAGTTACAATAGCACCCTTGTTCACTATTGCAACTTCTCAGCATTAGAATTCACTAACTTTTTTTCTTGAGTATGGGTCACATTTTCCTGTTTCTGTCTTATCTAGTGACTTTTTAAAAATGCATAGGGACATTGTAAATGATTCAGTGTGAGAACTCTGGATTCTGTTATGTTACTCTAAAGAGTAATTTTTGTCTTAGCAAATAGTTAACATTATTGAATTCAAACTTCAAGCTTTACGTTCCCTGTGATGGGAAGTGGCTGAAACATAGCTTGCTAATTTTGTTTCTAGCTACTGTTTTTCCATTAAGGCCCTGGGATCTCTTCACAAGTGGATCATCTAATGGTCAGCCCAAGATTTTCCTCTTTTTTTTTTTTTTTTTAACAGATTTTGTATTCACGGTCTCTGGGGTCTCCTTCCCTTCCTAAATCTTTCTTCTTCCCTAAACCCTGCCATGTGACTCCTCGACCCAGTGAGACTAGATTTCTGCTGTCCCTGGAAGAAAGCTATATATAGATTGAAAAGTTATCTCAAAACAAAAAACTGCTGCATGGGATGCCTGGGTGACTGTTGGTTAAGCATCAAACTTTGGCTTGGGTCATGATCCCAGGGTCCTGGGATTGAACCCTGCAGTGGGCCTCCCTGCTCAGTGGGGAGCTTGCTTCTCTCTCTCCCTCTGCCCTTCCTCTCTTGCTCATGCTCTCTCTCTCTCATTCTCTCAAATAAATAATCTTAAAAAAAAAAAAAAAAGCTGCTGCAAAGAGAGAATCTCACGAGGATAGATTCTTGTCTAGTTTCTCTTAGCTTTGGTTCTTCAGTGCTTTCTAATAGTCATTTCTATTAAAAAATTTCTCCCAGATATCACTAGTATTTGGGAAGTCTTGTCTAACCAATGTACTCTGTCACTAATGGCTATTATTTTTAAATATGTTCAAAATAAGGGGTGGCTTAGTTAGTTAACTATATGCCTTCAGCACAGGTCATGATCTCGGGGTCCTGTGATTGAGTCCTCCCTCCCCCCAGTTAGACTCTCTGCTCAGCAGGGAATCTGCTTCACTGCCTCACTCTCCCTCTGTGCTCCCTCTCTCTCAAATAATTAAATAAAATCTTTTAAAAATATATTCAAAATAAAAAGAACAAAATGGAGGTATCACAATTCCAGACTCAAGATATACTACAAAGCTGTAGTAATTAAAACAGTATGGCACTGGCACAAAAATAGATGCATAGATCAATGAAACAAAATAGAGAGCCCAGAACTAAATTCACGCTTATATAGTCAATCTTCAACAAAGAAGGCAAGAATATGCAGTGGAAAAAAGACACTCTCTTCAGCAAACTGCACTGGGAAAACTGGACAGCTACTTGCAAAAGGATGAAACTGGACCACTTTCCTACACCAGACACAAAGATCAGCTAAAAAATGGATTAGAGACCAAATTTGTTAGAACCGAAGCTATAAAAATCCTAGAAGAGTGCACAGGATGTTATTTTTCTGACACCAGCCAGAGCATTTCTACATATGTCTCCTAAGGCAAGGTAAACAAAAACAAAAATAAATCATAAAGACTACATCAAAATTAAAAGCTTTTTCTGCATAGCAAAGGAAACAATCAACAAAACTAAAATTTAGACAACCTAGTAAATGAGAGAAGATATTTGGAAATGACATATCCAATAAGGGGCTAGTATCCAAAATATATAAAGAGCTTATATAACTCAGCACACTACAAAACAAATAATCCAATTAAAAATTAGCAGAAGACATGAACAGACAATTCCACAAAGAAGACATCCAGATGGCCAATATACACATGAAAAGATACTCCATATCACTAACCATCAGGGAAATGTAAATCAAAACCACCATGAGATATTACCTCATACCTGTCAGAATGGCTAAAAACAAAACAAAACAACAACAAAAACAACAACAACAACAAAAAAAAACAAAACCCCAAAAAACAAAAAATAAGAAACAACCAGTATTGGCAAGGATGTGGAGAAAAAGGAACACTTGTGCACTGTTGGTGGGAATACAAAATGGTACAGCTACTGTGGAAGACAGTATGGAGGTTCTTCAAATAATTAAAAATAGAATTATCATATGATCTAGTAATTCCACTATTGGGTATTTAACCCAAAGAATATGAAAATCCTAATTTGAAAGGATACATGCACTCCTATGTTTATAGCAGCATTATTTACAATAGCCAAATTATGGAAACCCCCCAAGTGTCCATCAACAGATGAATGGATAAAGAAGATATGGTTTGTACATACACCATATGTAGATACAATGGAATATTACTCACCATAAAAAAGAATGACATCTTGTTATTTGCAAGAACATGGATGGACATAGAGGGTTTAGTGCTAAGTGGAATAAGTCAGAGAAAGACAAATATCATATGATCTCACTTCTTTGTGGAATTTAAGAAATAAAACAAACGAACAAAAGAAAAAAGAGACGAACAAAAAACCAGACACTTAAACATAGAGAACAAACTGGTGGTTACTAGGGGGCAGCTGGGGGTGGGGGGAAATGGGTGAAATAGGTGAAGAGGATTAAGAGTAAACTTACTATGATGAGCTCTGAGTCATGGATAGAATTGTCAAATCACTGTAGCGAAACCTAAAAGAAATATAATATTGCACCTTGATTATACTGGAATTTAAAAATAATACATAAATAAAATATGTTCAAAATACTGGGAATTGTGTATTGAGAAGTCTGAAGTTAGCCAGATGCTCATATTTGGAACCCAGCTATCTATAGGACAAACTAAAACAAAATTGGAGCCTTGATACCAAAAAGAAAAAATTGCACGGGATATATGTATCCCAAGATGCTGTCCCTCGATAATTGCTGCTGACAATTCCATTGCAGGTGCAATAGAACAAAGGAGACTGGGGAAAGGGGTATGGGCCCCCTTGAGTGGTGAGCAGTGAGTACCCCACATCTAAGCCCTTGGCTTGAGTAAACTGACCTTGGGACTTGGCCTTAACTATGAGACAGTAGCAAACGGAACGATTTCTGTGGAAATAGGACAGTGGAGTGATACATGAGCAGACACTGTAGACTGTCCAGAAGCAAAGCAGCGTTGGGAATGGTGGAAAGAAAAGTGTTTTGGGGTGCCTGGGTGGCTCAGTGGATTAAGCTGCTGCCTTTGGCTCAGGTCATGACCTCAGGGTCCTGGGATCGAGTCCTGCATCAGGCTCTCTGCTCGGCAGGGAGCCTGCTTCCTCCTCACTCTCTCTCTGCCTGCCTCTCTGCCTGCTTGTGATCTCTCTCGGTCAAATAAATAAATAAAATCTTTAAAAAAAAAAAAAAGAAAGAAAGAAAAGAGAAGTGCTTTTAAGGACATCCAATTTCAAGCATCAACCCAGTCGTTAATCAGGTTTGCCTCTGACAAAGGGAAGAGGGAGGGGGACGAGTGACAGGAAAAGAGGGAAGAGGAAGTATTCCTGTTGCTTTCATGTCCAAATTTCCTAAAATGACTTCTATGGTTATTCCTCTTTATAAACTAACATCAGATCTGAGTGAGGTAACCGACTCAAGTGACTCCAGTACGTCTCCTGTACCACTAGGGCCACAGTTGTGAAGTTTTAGAAGCCGGAGGTCAAGTCGCGGCATCCTTTGTCTTTGATGGGTGACAAAGCGGTCACTAAAATGTGCAAGAGATACAGAGAAGGTGTCATTGTTGTAAAATCTCTAACTCTGCTCTACAAACTCACCATCTAGTCATCAACCAACCCTCAAGTGAGGTAATGAGAGTTTTAAGTGGGTTCAAAAGCCACTCTTAAAAAATAAAATCTATTCCTGGGAGGCGTAGCTGTCAGTCCAGCACATCATTATATTCATTATTTTGCGTACATGGCTTTCCTCCTCACAGCTCTCTGAGGGAGAATGTGTCATCTTTTTCCTCCTCTGGAGAAAGGGGCACCTGGTGGAAGAACTTGAGAGAAGCAGACCGGGGTTTTCAGCGCCAGAGAATCTCCTTGTTTCTGGAAGACAGAAAGAGGAGAGTTGTCAACTGTCAAGAATATGTTAAAGACTCTTTTGCCCCTTTTGACTTTTCTAGAGTCTCTCTGGGGGGTAACCCTCACTGCTAGGACCACGGCTGACAGTCCTCCCTGTGGCACTGCCACGGAGAAGGAGTCACTTCTCTTTCTGACCTTTCTTACAAAACGGGCATCATTGGGTCAACTCATGACAACAACGGGCGTTATGCTTGACAGAGCGGCGCCACAGGTGACACCGAGGGCTCCCCTCTATCCCACAGTTCCAGACACATTTATTCACCATGGCAGGCACCAGATTAACCAGTCCTAAATGCAGAAAACCACTGAGAAGTGGGGTGCAGTGTCCAGCATGCAAACACAAAGAACTAGGTTTGATTTTTAAACACACTGTGAAATTCTGTCCCTTCCTTGCTTTGGTCCCCAGGAAACTCAGATCCAAACTGGGAAGTTCAAGAATTTCTTTTTTGAAGATTTTATTTATTTAGGAGAAAGAGAGAGCAGGAGGAGGGGCAGAAGGAGAAGGACAGGCAGACTCACACCAAGGCCAACATGGCGCTCAACCCCATGACCCTGAGATCATGACCTGAACCAAAACCAAGAATGGGTTGCTTAACCAACTGAGAACCCCAGCCCTTTGTAAGCAGGCTCCATGTAAGTGTGGAGCCCAACACAGGGCTTGAACTCACAACCCTGAAATCAAGACTTGAGTGGAGATCAACAAGAGTGTGATGTTTAATCAACTGAGCCACCCAGGCACCCTGAGAAAGTCAAGAATTTTTAACATATGTGTCAGCATGCTAACTTTATCCTCACCTTTATTTTACTATTCTTTCTTTATTTTTCTTTTGACCTATCTCTGTTTGTTCATTTTTGTTTGCTGTATTGTGTATATTTATATAAAGCCAACTCTGATCCTTTGGGGAGTAAGGTAGGGGAAATAAATAAGGTCTCTTTAGATTGTTTAATAGCCCGAGTATGCATTGCTATTTGGCACAAAGAACTGGAGATTTGGGTATGCTTTGTCAAATGAGTTACGGAGTAAGCCTTGCTTTTAAATAAGAAAACAATTTTTCAATGTGCCCTGTGGCCTCCTGCCCACCTCAGAGCCCAGTCACCTTTGGGTTTTTTGATTCCTTCCTATTCAGACCAAATTGCTCTACTAGCTTTTGGAAAATTCTGATTTAATATCATGCTCCAAGTTTATAAAGGGTCAACTAGCTTCTCTCTAACTTTATGAAAGTTAAAATTAGAGAAAATAAGAAAAACTGCAGAAACATTTTACTCCAGTTGCCAAAATAATAAAAGCTTTCTTGAAAAGTGATTAAAAAGTGGTGTTCTCTGGTAGGTTTGTGGAATTCCTATCCCTTATGCCTTACAGTGAGCACAGACCATTTCCATGAATGGCTGAGGTGTCCCTTTCTTGATAATGTCCTTATAAAAAATTTGACCCACCGTCAGTCAACATACACTTATCAGGAGGGAGCTATGTTCACGATATTATTCTCTGCTTCCAAGGAATTGCAGATAAGTTACTTCAGGTCTTGCCCTCCAAGAGCCTACAACGTAGGGATTGCAAGATGGTAGAGGTGGAGAGAGAGACATAAAAATAAGTAAATAACGTGTATTACAAGATAAACTCAGAATGAGCATACGAGGAAGGAGGACAAGCATTTGTGAGCTTGGAAGAGAGGTTCTGGTTTGGGAGCTGGCACAAGCACTGGCTTCATGGAAGAAGATTTGATATTTCCACTTGGGGAACACAGAGGACGAAGCAGTGAGGCCCACTGAGGCCTGCCGTAGTGATTCCTGAATGCACGGTGGAGGCGTTCACTCTCAATTTTGCAGTCAGTGCTGGGGGGAACGGACACAAAAGAATTTGCAATGGGAGAACTGTGTGTTTGACAGCAAAGAAATTTTTATTTAATTTTATTTGCACCACACACTTCCAGATTAGGTTTTGTGGTAGCTTATGTCAAAACCATAAAACTATTAAAAAAAAAAAAAAAAAAAAAGGAAAGAAGAGGAATGGAAAGCGTAAGTCCCAATGGACACTTCTACAAACCGATAATGAACCAATTTATTCTTGAGCCGTCATGGCCTTGTTTTCATTGTACACGGTATATAAATAACCTGAATCATGGACAGAAGGATCCAGAAGTCAAATAGCGTGTTTGGGAGGGCAGGTCCCCTTAGCGAAGCAGCGTGACATTTTAACCCGCCCGCCTTCCTCTGGACTGCGTCCGTTCACCTCCAAGAGGAGGGCTGACATTTTCAGCATTGTTACCCAACAAGCCTCCTTTGATTTTACAGAATTCTTCCTCTGACTTGCAGCTTTCTTGACATGACTGAATTCCCTGTCAGGAGTAGCTCTTAAATTAAATTGCCACCTTCCTTTCTCCAGCCCCTAAAGTTGAGCGGACAGTATGTTTCTAATTTCTCTTATGGGTTCTCATTCTCTAGTCAGCCCTTCTGCTCTAGTTATATGATTGATGTGGCATTGCAGGTCCCCTGAATGCCTCCATGGCTTTTCTATAAAATAATACCTCTACTAACAAAAAGGATGATTTCAGGGACATTCCCCTCACAGGCATTTTATTAGTAGAGGGAACATTAACATAGAGGTAGAGGAGAGGGAATAAGGCTAGGAGGTTTGGTACAAAGAAATCATTAAATGTGATCTAAAATGCTGTCACTTGGGGCGCCTGGGTGGCTCAGTGGGTTAAGCCGCTGTCTTCAGCTCAGGTCATGATCTCAGGGTCCTGGGATCAAGCCCCGCATCACATCGGGCTCTCTGCTCACCAGGGAGCCTGCTTCCTCCTCTCTCTCTGCCTGCCTCTCTTTATTTATTTATAAATAAATAAAATCTTTCAAAATAAAATAAAATAAAATAAAATAAAATGCTGTCCCTTGTATGATAATGTCTGTATCTCGAAACCTTGGAATCAAAGATGGAAGCCCTGGAATCAAGGCAGGGACCTGTGCGAGGACACAGGAAAGAGGTGGGTCTGCCTTTAGGCCGAGAAGTGAGTGTGAGTGTTCTCCTCTCATTGGCTCCTTTGGGACCAAGCCTGACGCTGCCTGGGCCACCCTGGTTGGAGGAAGCAGAGGACCGTTAGGCTCTGGCTCCCTACGCTGGGTTCCCAAAGGGTCAACCAATCACCACCCAGGCCTGGGCCAATTCCAGGAGCACTTACTGACCTGGGGCCATTGCCCATAAAATGGAACATCTCCTCCCCTACCAAGACCTAAAACCCCATTCAGGAGAGAAAAAGCCTTTCATTTCAATTGCTAGAAGGCTAAAAATTAAAATCCTACCGGGTTAACACTTCTTATTTTGTTTGTTTTTAAGATTTTATTTGCTTGAGAGCGAGAGAGCGAGAGAGAGAGAGCATGAACAGGGGAAGGGACAGAGGCAGAGGGAGAGGCAGGCTTCCTGCTGAGCTAGGAGCCCAATGCAGGGCTCGACCCCAGGACCCTGGGATCAAGACCTGAGCAGAAGGCTGATGCTTAACCAATTGAGCCACCCAGGCGGTCCAGGGTTAAAACTTCTGATGAGTAAGTGGGTACCTTATCCTCCCCTCTAGCCAAAGGTGGCAGCAGGGGACTGGAGACTCACCTGGGCTTGGACTACCTACAGAGAGGAGGGAGCATTTGGAAAGGGAAGAGTCTACTTCCAAAGAGGGACCTGGAAGGCATCCAGACTCTGGGGAGTCACCCTGTGACCTTCAGTGGACCCAACACAGAACACGCTGTGCCTGGGGTTGGCCCAAGGAAGGCAATGCTAGATCACATGACCTCCCTTCCCTTGGTTCCATAAATTCACCCATTTGTGATAGCTAGCCATGTCCCCAATGGGGGAGTTGTCTGGTTCCCATTCACTCATCAGTCCCCTGATGGCAGCCTTCACTGGGTTGGCAGAATTGGGGACGTAGGTCAGGGCACCTCTGGCCGCTGTTTCATGCAGGAACCTCGTCTCTTCATTTTTGATTTTGCCAAAATCAAAATCAGAAGGAGCAAGTGTCCTTGGGGCACAAACTGACTTCCATTTTCTTGATGATTTTCCTGAGAGAGGCACCCTAACCAGTCCCGTGCCTGTGGGCATCTCGAAGCTTCTTGGTGCGGTCAGCCGCATCTCTGCAAGCTGCCTCTGGGCCCTTGAGAGGAAGTGGCCCCTTTTTATTGCAATGTCAACCAGTCGCTGTATAAATTGACTTCGTCCCCAGGAGATGTGGTAATTGAGGTAGCATAAAATTTGCTATTTTAAAAAATGGCTTATTGGCCAATCAGAGAGTGGCATTTCAGTCACTGAGTCCTTAATAAACAGGTAACAGAAAGCAGAAGTCGGGCACATGGCAGTTCAGGGTGCTGCGTGGGGACAGGCAGGGCTGGGATGAGAACTCTTAGGGAGCCCGTGGCCTCCCCTGGCTTCACCAGCAACGGATGCCTCTTTCCTCTCCACCCCAGCTGTCCTGCCTCACCCAGCAGGGGAGCTGCTTGCTTGAACACAAGTCTCCTTGACCATGACCTCATGTATTGTTCCGGTTAGCCAGTGGTCAAGGCCCTGGTCTGAAGCTATACCAGTGCCAAGTACAATGGAGAGGAAGATGGGCCCGTGAGACTGTGGAACTCAGGCTCCTGGCCACAGTGCTCGCCCCCAGGACTTCTGCTGTTCCCCCAGGGCCTGCTGAAGCAGCACCGCCACCTCTGGGAGGACACCCACCCCCTGCACCCCACCCCTCCCAAGATGTTTAGCTCACAGGTGGAGAAGAGTAATTTGCATCAGAGCCCTGAGAGGGCTGGAGGCAAAGTCACTCTGCTGCCAAGGCCCTGGAGGGCAGCCTGGCCAGGGTCCAGAGGGAGGGGCTGATAGGGTCTCAGAGGTGGTCTGTGATGACAAAAAGAGGCGAGGGGAGCCCAGATCCATGGGGAGGGAAAGTGGGCCCCCAAATAGGCTGAGAAAGAATGCACCAGGAGCTCATAGGCCACTGAGACCAAGAGGACTCCAACCCAACCCAGCCATAGCTTGGGGGCCATGGAGAATGTTCGCACATGCAGTACGGCATGAGACCAGAGCACCCTCTCCACCCCTCAATGGCCATGACAGCCTGCAGAGCCTTTTCTGCCACTCCCTCCACTAGACACCCTCTAAGAGAGGAGCAGAAGGGGGTAGCAGCAGCAGAAAAGCCTAGAAAACTGAGCCACTGAACCACGGAGGTGAAGTAACCCTAAAGACAATATTTAAATCACTGCATCTCGGTCTTCAGCCAGTCAGGCTCCATCTGCCTTCTCTTTACCACCATCCTGTGGGTAGGGGCCTCGGGAGGACCAAGACAGACGTCTTCTCTGCACGTGTGAGTGTAGGAAGTAAATCACAAGTCTTTGCAATTGTTCCCTGGGTACCACTCAGGCCATACTTGGCAACCTCGTCCTGTTTATCTTCCATAAACTGTGTCACATTCCTCTCCTAGAGGAGGCCCAGCCGACATCTGGGGTGCGCCGTGGGTTGTCAGGCCTTCTTTGGAGCCGTCTTCAGGATCGGGGTGGATGCCCGGCTCTCTCGGGGTCCTTGTGTTCCCTCCTTACCAAGTTAGATTTGCAAAACAAGGTCTCACCTTGAGGCACTGAGGCCCCTGTGCTTACTACACTTGGGATTCCAGAGGGCGAGGGTAGAAGGTATAGAGCAACTTGAGGTGGGGAGGCAGTTAGTCGTAGGAGGCAAAAGCACCAAGAATCCCAAACCTCCAGATTTGGAGGCTCAGGGTTCATCTCCAGCCCTCTAGCATGGAAAAAGGGGGAAACTGAGGCTAACCAAGTTGTAATGTCAAGACTTGAGGCCCTGTTTGGGGGCTCCCTGTCCTTTGGGACAGAGCGTGAGTCGGGGGGGCCTCCCAGGAGGACCACGTAGAGGAGCCCATTCTGCTCACCTTCTAGTTCCCTCCAGGCCAGAGGACCCGCTTCCTGTTCCAGTCTAGTCTTCTTTTTTAAAATCAGACTTTAAAATGAACTCTACGATGTTAATTAACCTTTCCTACTGTTTGGCATCTTCCTGGTCCTGGTGCTCTGTGTTCCCCCAACAACAAATCATACTGTTTGCCTATTGATTGGCTGTAAATCAAATATTTTATAGCCTATTAAATCACACCAGATCGACTAGGCAGGTTTCACAAAGTCAGCGCTTTGGACAAACGTTGTTCCTTTCTGACGACCGGCTCTAGAGAGGGGGACCAGTCGTCTGCAGAGGGGCCGTGGCCACTCTAGAGCTGACCATATTTAAGGCTCCAAGCTAAATTTAGCCTTCCCAGCTGGCTGTTATTCCAGCAACTGAGTGTGGGCTTGGCCAGCTGTATTTTAAGCTGAGCCCCAAATTTCCCTCTGTTTGGCTTTGTTGTGTTCTACAGGATTTAGGTTTAGTTACCAGAATTACAAAGGGTTTCCTTGTGGGCCTGTGAGTTCAACCAGAGAGAGTAAGAGCAAACTGTCTAGGGCTGACATGGGAATCTGTGGTTTTGGGGGGCCTGTCCAGCCCGCGGAGGACCTTCTCTGAACCCCCGAGGTAAGACTAAGGACGCAGGAAGGCCAGGGTGTCAAATTTACACAGCCCCAAAACTTACTTTTTGTATGTCAATACAATAAAGTGAAATTTTTTAAACACCTCAATAAACTGAATTAAAAAAAAAAAAAGACAAAAACAAACGCTTACTGTAAGGGCGCCTGGATGGCTCACTCGGTGGAACGTCCCTGTCTTGGTTTCGGCTCCGGTCTTGATCTTGGGCTGCTGGGAAGCAGCACCACGTAGGGCTCCCTGCACCACAGGGAATCTGCTTGCGAGCCTCTCCCTCTGCCCCTCCCCCTGCTCATGCGCACGTGCACTCGCTTTCTAAAATAAATAAAATCTTTAAAGAAAGAAAAAATAAAAGATAAAACGCCTTACTGTTAAGAAATACTTCCCCAAATTTCAAAATACTATGCTTCTGCATAAAACACTATACATGGGACGCTACCAGCTGCATAGAGAACTAGGAAATATATGTTTGTATACGCAAATTATCTCGCTGGAGACATTCACCAGGAACTGGTAATCCCGGTTGCCTCTGAAAAGAAAAACTGAAAAACTAAAGGCCAAAAGGGTCACGTTACATTTTTTTTTTCTAGCGTGTACAGATTACTTAGAGTTTTCATGCTTTAAAAATGTGTTGTTTGGACAGTGCGCCCTACATTGGCGTGTTAAATCATGGCTTCATCGTTCCATGATTGCCACAGTAGTTGGTGGCAGGGCCCTTTCCAGCTCAGAAACTCTGGGAAGGAGCAAGCAAAATGCCACAAATGTGCGAGAACAAATTTGTGAGTTCACACTGTGCCCGTGCGTGCGCACACACATGGGCACACAACTGACACACTTCATATTTTTCAGCACATCAGTGCACTAACATTGGTTTTAAAAACAGAGTACTGGGTGTAAAGGCTGGAAGCAAATATGCCCAAATGTTAATAGTACTTAATTTTGCCTGGCGAGGAGGTAGGTCCTTGTGATTTTCTTCTCTATATCTGCATGCCCTTAAAAAATTTCATTCCAGGGTTTTCTCTTAAAAATAGAGCCTGCCTCTGTGTCTTTAAAAAGCCAGGTCTTTGGGGGGGCACCTGCGTGGCTCGGTTGGTTAGGTATCTGACTCTAGATTTCAGCGCAGGTCTTGATGTCAGTATCAAGAGTTCAAGCCCCGCATTGGGCTCCCCGCTGGGCATGTAGCCCACTTCAAAATAAATTTATAAATAAATAAGCAAATAGATGATAAATATATAAATAACTAAATGCAGTGTCTTTTTAAAGCCAGAAGACAGTAAAGGAAACCACATAGCAGCAACTCACCAAGCACTAATATTAAATATAAGAAGCCCCAGAATTTCTTTTCGTTTTCACTTATTTGACATCATTCAGGAATAACTCAGATTTGCTACTGTCTCACACATAGAGCACTCATTTCAGCTCAACAGATGCTTCTTGAAGGAGTATTTAGGGCTTGCAATGGGCTGGGTGTTGGGGGTACCAGGATGAATGAGACCCAACATAGCTCTTTTCATGTGGGAAGTGGTTATCTTTTCTCTAAGACTTTTCTAAAGCAAGAAAACTTTTACGTTGAGTCCAAGCCTTAAATAAAACACTTCTCAATCATCAGTTACATGGAGCCAAGGCTTATGTTCTCCTCCTGGAGCCTTCCCACACAGAATTATTCTTTCTGCTACCATCCTTGCTCAAAGTCAACTCAGGGAATGGAGAATGAAATTTCTTACCAAACTAATCAGAATATCTTCTCCTTACTTCAGCGTTTTAACCTCTTGGATAGTCGTGAATTTAAGGTCAGGGCGTTGACAGGCAAGAACTCACTTTACACTGCCCGGAATGGGGCTAACCACCAAAAGAAGCATGACGAACCCTGGCTGAGGTAGAGGATGAGGAAGTGGAGAGTGCAGGTGGGCGAGGTCTTGGCTCCTGAGGAAGGGCTGATGGAGACCTTGGTGCATCTGATGAAGCAGCGGGAGGTTCTTGGAGGTAGGGCAGGGACTTCAGAGCCTCCAAGGGAGATCCTGGCTCCACAGAGAACCTTCCACACTGCAGTGACCCCAGTGAGGCTGCTGGGAAGCCCTGTGGCAACCTGACCGTGCATCATGGCGGACTGCTGCATCATGGCAGACTGCTGGCCTTCACAGAGCCAGGCCAGCCTGGGCAACTCCAGACTTACTTTGGAACAGTTGGTGAAGTAGAAATGTGGAAGTCGGAAATAGAAAAATGACTCTGAGTTACTTGAGCTTTTTCCTCACCAGCACCAAAGAGACTCTTGACACTGACTTTCTGACACACCCAGCCCTGGGTCAATCCCTCCATCCATTAGTTTTCAGGCTGAAAACAAGGCACCATCTATCGCTAGTGCAAATCACTTAACAGCCAATGGGCCCCACAGCAAATCCACACTTTCTAATCCAGCTGGCCCCACGGCTCTGTTTGGGATTCACCTACTCAACCTACAGACTCCCTTTGCTTGCTTGTCACATACATCCCCCTCCTTTTTTCCCCATTTTTGACCTTTTTTCTGTCGAGGGGTGGCATCACCTCTTTTTTCACTAGGAGGGGGACCCTCTCCTCAGTTTCCCTTCTTTGTACTCAAAAATACACTTCATCCATTTCTCCTTATCGCAAATAGACTCTGGAATGGCTCCCAATAAGCCCTTCCCCCTGGTATTCAGACCCTCGTGAAACCGCCTTCCCTTTGAGTGAGGATGGGGTCTGTGACTTGTTTCCAACCAAGAGAATATGGCAAAGGTGATGGCATTTCTTTTTTTTTTTTTTTTTTAAGATTTTATTTATTTATTTGAAAGAGAGAGAGATCACAAGTAGGCAGAGAGGCAGGCAGAGAGAGAAGGGAAAGCAGGCTCCCTGCCGAGCAGAGATCCTGATGCGGGGCTCCATCCCAGGACTCCAGGATCAGGACCTGAGCGGAAGGCAGAGGCTCAACCCACTGAGCCATCCAGGTGCCCCGGTGATGGCATTTCTGCGGTCACATTATTTAACCCCGTAATTTCCTTCTTGCCTGCGGATTCTCTCTATTGACACTCTCTTTTGCAGGAAAGAATCCACTCTATGAAGAGGCCCATGTGGCGAGGAGCAGAGGGAAGCCTCCCGCTGACAGCCAGCAGGACAGGGAGGCCCTCGGTCTCATAGCCAACAAAGAACCAAATCTTGCCAACAGGCATGGGAGCTGGGAAGTGTACCTTCCCCGTTCAAGCCTCAGTGAGACCCCAGCCCTGCCTAACACCCCACTGCAGTCTCGAAAGAGACCTGAAACAGAGGACCATGCCCAGATTCCTGACCCAAGGAAACAGTGGGTAATAAATGCGTGTTGTTTTAAGCCGCCGCATTTGTGATTTGTCCTACAGCAGAAGATAACTAATACACGCCTCCTTCCTTCCTTCCTCTCAGAAATCACAAACGCTTCCCCAAGTCCTTTCCAGTCCCCACTCCCCGCCCAGCCCATTCACATCTGACCTTCATCCCACTCCTCCCTCCTCTCTGTCAGGTTATTGGTCCAGCTTCTGAGTTATTTAAAGCCACACCTCCACACCTCCGCCCAACACCCACAGTGGAGATCAGCTCACAACCCCGCCGATCATGTCAATTCATGGCCACCGGACTCAGGGTACAGAAGGGCCTGGCTGACACTTCCACTAGTCCCCATGCGTCTCTTCCTTCTCCAAAACCCAGTACCCCTTCCTCCATTCTGCCTTTCAGCTGATGACCTTGCTTCCGGCTTCCCAGAGGGCAAAAGAAACAATCAGTAGAGAATGCACACGCTCAAACACTCCGCCACGGCTTCTGCCAAGTGACCAGCACCTGTGTCCTTGTGCGCAGCCCCCCATTTTGCTTCTCCCATCTATGGCTGGAGACCTTATCTAAGAGCAGCCTCTCTCCGTGCAACAGACCCCACGTCCTCGCATCCCTCCACGTCCAGAGCACCAACATCCCCCCATCACCACTTTGTCCCTCTCCAATGTGTTCCTTCCATCAGTACACGAACCACTATAATTTCTCCCATCTTGAAAAAAAAAAAAAAAAAAAAAGAAAAAAAGGAACAAAGAAAATACTTTCTCGGTCTCGTCTGTCTCTCTAGCTACCATCCTATGCTTCCTACTCTCCTCTGCCACAAAATTCCTCCAAAAAGTTGTTTAAATTCATTCCCTGTCTCCGATTCCTCTCTTCTAGTTCTCTCTCAAACTTCCTTCGGTCAGGCTTCTCCAGCCACTCCCCCATGCCACTCCATAGCTCCCGTCTGGTCATCAGTGATCTCTCCGCTCCGGCTGAGCCAGCGGACAATTCTCAGCCTTCGTCTCACTGGGCCTGTGCAGCATTTCCTCCTCTTTGAGCCATTTTCTTCACTTATCCTGGGGACGCTGCTCCCCTCTGCTTCTCTCCTCCTCCATTGCTGACGACTTTCCTCTCTCTTGCTGCTCGATCTTTCCCCCCTCCTGCTGTCTGTGTTGGGGGCTTCAAAGCTCGGTGCCCAGATTCCCTTTCCTGCTGTACGTATTCCTCAGGTGGTCTTCTCCACGCTCACAACTTAGACACGACTCACCTGCGGAGAACTCTCAAATGCACGCACCCAGCCCGGCTGACTCCCGACGTTCAGGCCTCCAGTGGTCCACTCCACATCTCTGCTTGGACGCCTAAGGGCGTCTCAAAGTCATCCTGTCTAAAAGGGAACGTCTGCCTTCCGACCCCACACTGGTCCTCTTTAAGTCCTGCTCTCTCAGCAACTCCATCCTTTATGTTGCTAAAACCAAACACGGTGGAGCTATCCCTGCTTCATCTCCTTTTCTCAGAGGCCACATCGAATCCCTGAGTACATCATGTTGGGTGCAACTTGCAAAATACACCCAGCGTCCGACTTCTCATCTCCTTCTCGGCCACCACGCCAGCCCAACCCACACAGCGCCTAATACCGTAACAGCTTCCTTCATGCTCGCCGGCTTCTGTCCTTGCTCTCCATGCCCCTGTTCTCAATAGAGTAACTACACTGGTCAGCTTCAAACACAAGTCAGAGTATGCTACTCCTCTAATCACATTTCAGGAGCTTCCCGTGTCACTTAGAATAAAAGGCAAAATGCCCCCCACAGTCTGCCAGTGAGATCATGGGTGATCTGTCCACCGCCCCTCCTCCACCTCTCACTGTCTCTCTGAACCTTTCTGCCACTGACCCCCTTACTCATTCTGCTCCAGCCACTGACCGCCTTGCTATTCCTTTAAACACAAGCATGTTTACCCCTCGGGGCCTCTGCCTTTTCCGTTTCCTCTATCTGGACTGTTCCCCCCAAAAGATAGAGATTCCTTGCCTGTCTTAAGGTTTTTTGGTTTATTTGTTTTTAAAAATTTTTATTTATTTATTTGACAGACAGAGATCACAAATAGGCAGAGAGACAGGCAGAGGGCGGGGCGGGGGGGGGGAGCAGGCTCCCCGCTGAGCAGAGAGCCTGATGCAGGGCTTGATCCCAGGACTCTGGGATCATGACCTGAGCCGAAGGCAGAGGCTTTAACCCACTGCGCCACCCAGGTGCCCCTGTCTTTAAGGTCTTAAGTTGTATCTTCAGCAAGGCCTACCTTGACTTACCTTGTTGTGAACTGCAACACGCCCATCCCATGTTCCCTTTCCCCCTTTCATGTTTTACTTTTGTCTTTATCACTATAGGATACACTCTGTATTTTACTTAATTATTTTGCTATTGCCTATTGTCTGCCTTCTACCATAATACATAAACTGCTGAGAGTAGAGACATTTTATTTTCTTGTTTACTTCTGTACCATAAGGACCTGGTACATGGTAGGTGTTCAGTAAATAATTGTGGAATAAATGTTGTTGACAAAGATTTGGACTTGGCTTTGCAGGGGGATGACTGTGGGCCGGGGGACTAGAGAAAAACCCAAAGCCCATGCTCCCTCTCTATACTCACTCGGCCAATCACCTCTACTTAGATGAGCCCCACATCTCTGCCTCTGATCTCCAAATTAATATTTTCAGTGCACATTTAATTGATCAGTGAAAAACTCCAAATGCCGGTATTCTAAGTTTGTGCTCTATGTAGTAACATCTTCGGGTTTTTTATCTCAGAAATAGTGCATCATTACTTGCCATCCACCTGTTATCCAGAGGAGAAACTGATCAATCACACTTGTAGCAACATTTGAGCACCTATCTGGTGCCATCCAGTGGGCCAGACCCTACCACCACAGGCAATGTGATAATCATTGTGACAGAGATGCTATTGTGTATGGTGTCCTATTGTTCCTCTTTTCCAAAGTGGGAAAAAAAAACCTCCTTTATGATTATAAAGATAGTATATATTCAAAAAATAGTGTATGTTCATCATAAACAATTTGATTAAAGACATAAGTGAAATGGAAACTGTAAGTCTCTATAATCTCACATTCAAGACAGAACTGTTGTTTACAAGTTAGTGTGTTTTCCTCCAGACATGCCTCTGTGCATATTTAAAGATAACAAACACTTACCAAATTCTTATTATGGACTAGACACCATGCACTGTGCTTTAAAGTGGACTCATTTTAACCTCACACTGACCCTCCCAGGGAGGTACTATTATTACCCCCCATTTGATTGACCAGGAAACTGAGGTTTAAAAGGTCGAAGAAGATCCCATAGGTTGTAAAGTAGCTGTCAACCAATGTAGGCTGAGTTACACCATGGTAACAGCATCTTCAGTATCTCAGTGGCTGACATTAACAAAGGTCTGTTTCTTGCTGATGCTGATGAACCTTGTGATTCACGTGTGGCTCTGCTCCAACCTGTCTTGTCTTCATCCCAGGACACGGACTGACCCCCAAAGAGCACCTTCTATCAGGGACTTAGCTAATCATCAGAATACAGAGAAAAGAGCACATAATAGAAGCAAATGATGGCTCCTAAAGGGTCTACTCACAAGGGCCTGCCTTACTTCATCCCTGATTTCACTAGCCAAAGCAGGTCACATGACCAGCCCGTATCAATGGACAGGAAAACAAAAGCTTCCCCCTGCGGAAAGAGAGTAAATATTTTCAATAATAACACAATCCACTGAAAGTCCTGAGATTACATTTTAATCCAGTCTGCCTGTGGAGCTTAAAAACTCAACTATTATGCATCTATCTATTTTTTAACTCTAAAAGTAAGAATTCTGCATGCATTGCTGAGTAACCGCCTTCTATATGTAGTCTAAATCAGACAGGGGGCCCCATGTGTTGGTATAGAGTCAGAGTATCCCCCCCTTTTTTTCAACTTATTTGACAGAGAGAGAGCACACATAGGCAGAGGGAGGGGGAGAAGCAGGCTCCCCACCAAGCAGCGAGCCCGATGTGGGCCTTAGTGCCAGGACCCTGGGATCACGACCCAAGCCGAAGGCAGCCGCTTAACCAACTGAGCCACCCAGGCGCTCTGAGTATCCCCTTTTTCAGGCAGCAGAGTTTCATAGGGGAAATCTTCCACTCTGCCTGTGGGAATCCTCTTATCTCTAATCCCACCTCCGAGGCCTCAGTCCTGGAATGAATCACTGTCTCCTGAACACCCTTGCTGATTTGGTTTACACTTTACTTTTGTCATGTATGTGCCTTGTCTTACAATTATTTGTATATGTGTCTGTCTCCTTTGCTAGATTTTGAGCACCTGAAAGCAGGAATTATGTCTATCTAGAAGTAAAGATGTTTATCTTCCTGTGTCTGGGCTTGCTTGACAGAGATGAGATACTGTCTGTTGATTTTGCAACATCGTGGGATTACGCTCTTCCCTTCATTACCTAAACTGGTTCTTTTGTATCATTTAAATTGAGTGACCCCTACAGAATTCATGCAAAATTTGCTGCTTAAAGGGGTCCTCGAACGGTTCTGCCTCCCCACGCCTGTTAAAATTGCAGCAGCAGTAACAACATCAGGGAAGTGAAATGGCAAATAGATGTGACTACCTCCCTGCTTACTCTTAAAGGAAGAGTTTTGTGCGAGAAACCCAAACCCAATACAATAATCGCTCTGAACTCCTCATCTCATCATCAAGTTTGGCCCTTTCCTCTCTGCAGCGGAAGTTACTAAATGAATGGCCCTATGTACGTGAATAAGCACAAACCGCTCAGGGTTGCAAAGATCCCGTTCTTGTGCCCAGAACATTGATTTTGTAAGAGTGGCAAGTGACAGCAGATTCCTCGTCTGCATCACAACCAGGAGCACCAGACATTGAAGGAAAGCCCTTCTCCCACCAAAGGCGTCGGCCATCTGGAAGAAGAGCAAGCAGAGCCCTCCTCCCCAAGCAGATGGGTGGGAGGTTCCTTCGCTGGGGCGGGGCTGCGCAGAGACCCATCTCACAGTTACCATCTTCCCCTGTCACTGACAGTAACCAGTGTGTCCTCTCCGCCTCACTTCTTTTGAGCCCCTTCCTAAGTGGTGTTGTTCAGTCTCTCCCTGAGAGACCCGAAGGACAGCCAGCTTGGTCTACAGCAGGTGTTCTAGAGAAGTAGGTGTGAGCGGAGTCCCCAACAACCAAATCCAACACAACTTTTGAAAGTGCGATGTGTGTACAGGTGATCTGTCAAGTCCTTGCTGCTCAGAAGGTGCCCTTGGGTGGCCTCACCCTCCCTCCTCATGGCCTGTCCCCTGCCTTGGCCCCTCAGCAGCCTGGCATGGCCAGATTTCCGCTCTCCGCCTCCGACAGGGCTCCTGCTGTGGGGGCTGGGGCTCCGGGTGTGAAACCAGCTCCCTGCCCGCCCCGGGGCCGTTATCTCCACTCAGCACGCTGCTTCCCGTCACATATCCTGTGCCAACGCTGGGTCAAGCCCATCTTACATTTTTTCAAAATGTCTTTAGCATCATTTCCTGAGCCTGAACATTTGCTCGTGCTTCAAGACGGCGTCCAAGCTGAGAACTCTGTTTGCAAGTTTCATGCGGGGTTAGCGGGGCCGCAGACTTCCAGAGGCAGGAGCAAAGGCTTTTCCTCTTACTGGAGCAAAAGACCGCCCAGTTTTCCTGTGAAACCCAAGCAGTTTGCAGACCACAGTGGGTCTGCCTGTCTTTATCTAAGTGGAGACCTGTTTTTCCAGTTGGAAAAAAAAAAAAAAATCACGGAAGAATGAATCTCTCCCCACAGAATTCAGCATGGGGTTGTTTTGTGCAGTCATTCCTCCTTTCTGGAAGCCAGGAGGAGGCAGCACGGAGTGCTAGGAGTTTAGCTTAGGGCACAGGTGGTGGGGTGCGTTAGTCCCAGCTTAGCCTGGACACGGCTCTCTGTAAATAATGCAGCCTGATGAGATTTCTCCCCTTCCCTTTACCCGTTCTCTAACCCCTTTGGTTCAGTTTGCTTATATCATCCTGCCGGGGTTTAAAGGGCTACCTGTGCCATGCTCTCCTAGATACACAGATGGAGGCACTGGCTACTGCCCCTGCTGGCCTCAAGGGACTCAAATGCAGGAGGTACAGCTTTGGGGACAGTCGCTGCCAGAGCTCGGCTGCTACTAGGGTTCAGTGGCTTTTCTGTCACTAAGGGAGGGAAGAACATAAAAGGTACAAGAGGTCAGTCCTGAGCCCAGCCATACTTGCATGCCTGGTATACAAATTTTGCTATGTCCTGGGTATAAAAGGAAAAGATCACACACATCCTTTGGTCCCTCCTGTTGAACTGCAAGCCAGTAATAAAATCAAACTTGGTGGTTCACTGATAGAATAATTTCAGCTCAAAAGAAAAAAAAAGAAATAAAAGATGGATAGGAAATCTCTGGAAACTGCAGCCTTTCTCTTTTCATTTTAAGGATAAGTTAGCTCCATCCTAAGGGCAGTGAGATATGGCATAAATATCAAGCTGAGTTTAACTTCACTCTGCTCAAAAATGAACGCTTTTAATTATTGTAGTTTTTTTTTTTTTTTAAACCATGAATTACGCGTTAAGCAGTCTGCGAGGCTATAGTCATGTTCAGTAAGAATTCTTGCGAAGAAAACGGCTGTAAGAGAAAACTGATTGAGGAAGGTAAGAGTGAGACTAATGTAACCCACTGGAATCATACCATTCTCGAATTTTAATTAAGTAAATTTAAAAGCACTGGAGAGCCATCTACACAAATAATAGGCTGAAAGTTAGCATGCTGGCAATCAGGCAATCATCGTTCAAAGGAAAACTGGAAAACCTTAACCCTATCCGTGCAGCCTGCAAGGAAAGTGAACACAACGGAGCAGGGAATGGGCACAGACAGAACGCCTCGCTTCCTATTCAGAAAAGCATTATTTAAACCTTTGCAGAAGAAATGCAATAAAGTATAATGGAAATTACACACACATACACACCCCTTTACAAAGAGATTAAGCCACAATCAATTTAAGAGATAAGAATAAAATTGAAAGCTCATTCCATTTTATTTTATTTTTTTAATAAAGATTTTTACTTATTTATTCAGCAGGCAGAGATCACAAGTAGGCAGAGAGGCAGGCTGAGAGAGAGGGAAGTAGGCTCCCTGCTGCGCAGAGAATCTGATGCAATGAAGGGCTCCATCCCAGGTCCCTAAGATCATGACCTGAGCCGTAGGCAGAGGCTTAACCCACTGAGCCACCCAGGCGCCCCTCCCATTCCATTTTAACAGGGACAGAACTAATCCCCATAAAGTCACTTACTCTTATAGCTGGATTCTTGGAGTACACTCTATGAGGTCCAAGTAGTTACTTTTTAGCTAATTCAGGCCTCTTTCCAGCCTTCCTCACCATCAGGCCAGGCCCGGGTACTCCCCCTGCTTAAGGTCAAGCACACCAAAGAATTATATTCAGGAACACATGGGTGATGATTTAGAAAAAAAAACAATCCACTTTGGACATCCCTGAGGCCACTAGATGGAACACACTTACCATCCGTGCAGCATCTGAATGCAAAACATCTTAAGGCAAGATCTGATCACCTCCTTATCCCAAATCATTAATGTATAAGCCATGAGTTAGTGAATTTACACTTTGGGGTTTCCTAAATGAAATAATGATTTTCCTTGTGGAGATGTAATACTCCTCTCACATAATAGTTGGTTGGACTGTTAGTCACATTTATCTTTATACTTTTTGTATATTTAAACTATTTTGCAGCTCTTAAAGTGTACATACCATTTGATCCCATAATTCTTCTTATGGCAATGTATTCTATAACTATGCTTATATAGAGGCATTGTTTGAAACAAGGGAAGATGGCAAACATCCTGGAAGTTCTTTAAAAAGAACTGGCATGAGGGGCGCCTGGGTGGCTCAGTGGGTTAAAGCCTTTGCCTTCAGCTCAGGTCATGATCTCAGGGTCCTGGGATCAAGCCCCGCATCAGGCTCCCTGCTCAGTAGGGAGCCTGCTTCCTCCTTCCTCTCTCTCTCTCTCTCTGCCTACTTGTGATCTCTGTCAAATAAATAAATAAAATCTTTAAAAAAAAAAAAAAGAAAGAACTGGCATGAGTGCTGTATCCATACAGGGGAAAACCATGAAGCTCATCAAAAGAATGGGGTAATCCTGATTATATGACATGGAAACATCTCCACAATTCATTATTAAGAGGACGAAAGTGGAACACCTGGGTGGCTCAGTTGGTTGTGTGTCAGACTCTTGGTTTTGGCTCAGGTCATAGTCTCATGGGTCATGGGATCGAGTCTCAAATAGGCTCCATGCTGGACGGGGAATCCACTTGAAGATTTTTTCCCTCTGCCCCTCCCTCCACTTGCATGCATGTTCTTTCTCTCTCAAATAAATGGATAAATCTTAAAACAAAAACAAAAACAAAAAAACAGAAGGCAAAAGTGGGGATAAGAGAGTATACAATACTGCCATATATATATGTATACATATATATATATGTATATATATATATATATATATATATTTTTTTTTTTTTTTTTAAACAGAAGATTTTAAGTGCATGCAGGAAACTTTTCTGGAAGGCTACTCCCCAGTCCCTACCCCCCAAAAAGATAACCGCTGTGGCCTCCAGGGAGGCTTAGGGTGTCTGGGGTACAGGAATGTGAGAGGGACTTGCTTAAATATCATAACTTTTTTTTTCCGATTTAAGTCAGATTCATTGAGACATACTGGATGAGTTTTGACAAATGAATGTTATATTCTTTTGTACTCTTTGATTTTGTGTATGGATTACAAAAAATAATTTTGAGGGGCGCCTGGGTGGCTCAGTGGGTTGGGCCTCTGCCTTCGGCTCAGGTCTTGATCTCGGGGTCCTGGATCGGACTCTCTGCTTGGCGGGGAGCCTGCTTCCTCCCTCTCTCTGCCTGCCTCCTCTCTGCCTACTTGTGATTTTTCTGTCAAATAAATAAAACCTTTAAAAAATAATTTTGAGGAAAAATATCTAAGCTAGATTCCTCAGAAGTTCTATGGAATAAAATATTTACATAAGATACTTTCTTTGGTCTGTGAACTAGTAGTAGAAGGTGGCCATGGTGGGAAGATCAGTTATTCTAATCTTATAGGTAAACGTCCCATGTGGAAGTGAATCACCTGGGAAGTCGTGGAGGTTCCAACAGTGAAGAAGTGGAGGGTGGATTTAGGGAGGTGACAAGAAGCCAGAGGGCTGCTCTCACTTCTATGAGCTAAAAGTACCCCATCCTATGTTGTGGTCTGAATGGTCGCGTCCCCAAAATATTTGGGATATTAAATATATTGAAGCTCAAATCCCTGATGTGACAGTATTGGGATGTGGGGCCTTGGGGAGGTGATTAGTTTTAGATGAAGTCATGAGAATACAACTTCATGATGGGGTTAGGGCCCTTATAAGAAGATGGAGAGACATCAGAGTTTCTTCTCCATCGTTTGTGAGGATATAGCAAGAAGAAGTTGATAGTCTACAAACCAGGAGAGGGCTCTTACCAAAACCCAACCATGCTGGCACCCCAATCTCAGACTTCCCAGCCTCTAGAACCATGAAAATAAACTTCTGTTTAGACATCCAGTCTATGGTATCTTGTTATGGCAGCCCAAACTGATTAATACAAACTAGTACAGAGGAGGAGACCAGAAAGCTCTTCGTTTTATAATCACTGCAACAAAATTTAAGAAGGTCTTCTTGAAATGCTCGTTTATGGTCCAACATTTCCAGGCCCTTCCGAAGATATCTGTGAATTAGTCTGTGTGCTAAAACCAAGCTAATGCTCTTATTGTACCTCCTGTCAACTTCGGAAATGGAATTCCATTTCACCTCAAGTGGTTTGAAATTTACAATGCCAGCTTGGTTCGGGTACTTTGGCCCCTCTCTATCAGGAAGGCCCTTGGAGGCCCAAGCAATAAAGAAGGGAGGACTGTGGCAGAGTCAAGCAACGGGCTGGGAAGGCCACAGAACGGGAACGTGGTACATTAACACCAGCAGAGGCAAGGCTTGAGGCCAAACATGTATAAGGAAGAGGCTGGAGACGTTGAAATGATCCTACCCAAGCAACCTAAAGTGTGATCAGCTTGTGACCAAACACTGTCACAAGCTGATCATTCTCTAGTTGTTTCACATGTATGCAGTCTGTGCTTCATTTTCCTCTTCTGTAAAATGGGGCCAATAATAGTATCTCCCTCACAGAGTTATTATGTCCACTAAATTTAATATATATCATATACATATAGATATATATTAATATATGTATGCTGAGTGTAATACCAGACACACAGAGACCATATAATATTAACTATTATGATTATTACAATCCCTTAATTATTTATAGTTTCCCCACCTTAAATAGCTTAGTAGTATTAACAATGGGGTCCCTGTTTCACCTAGGGCTTAAGCATTCTCTGGGCTCTAGGTAATGATGACAAGTACAAGAGTGGGTTGCAGATAATACACTAATTGATCTTGTTTACTAAAGATGGAATCTATTCTACATTCAAGTGACTGTACCCATCCATGAAAAGAAGACTATCTACAAAAAGACCTAAATACTACACAGATAGGGGTGTTAGTCATTAAAATGTGCTAACAGGAAAAAAAATTCCATTTCCTGTCATAATTATCACTAGGGAAAGAATTCATGAGAGCAGCCTAGGAAAGGCAGAATCTGCCATCAGACCCTGAGCACAAGGCAGCCTCAATTTTCAAGATACTGAGTGCCCCACCAAAGGCAGAGTAATTCCTTGATCAATATATTATATTCTTCCAATGGACTCATCAATCTAACATGAATTCAATTTAGAGGATACTGCCAGACAGAATTAAATATCTTCATCTGAAAAATTACAAGGAAAGTGTGTTTATAATAGCTCTATTTTGATTGACTCAATTTTCTAAGCGTTTATCTTTTAAGAGTCCTAGAGGTCTTGCCCATATGGTGTGTCTCCCAGATAGACTTGTATGACATCTTCTGCTGCAAGAAAGGACCCCACAGTGTTTTATTCTGGGCCTTCAGTAGCTGTCCAAGGGGACTACTGCAGGAGAAAAGTGTGTGAAATATCACTTACCGCAGACATTTCCACAAGCAATTATTCTACCCCTTACATAGATTAATTATTAATCTGTGTATTTTAGGGAGATCAGAGTTACAGCAAAGGGGTTATGATGGGACATGACTAATGAGACGATCTCAAATACTAAATGGGGATAACCCACATAATGGCACCAGTTCTGATTAAGATTCTCATGCAAGAAATAATAATACCCCTTATGAAGCTCTTGCCATTAGCCAGACTTTGCACAAGCCTCTTCATATATACCTTATCATTGGTTTCTCATGTTGATGCTGATGGGTTTATTTTACAGATGATGAAATTAAAATTCAGAGAGACTCCGTGAGGTTAAAAGAAATTGCCCAAGTCCCACAACAGATTAACGGCAAAGCTGGCATTGAAACCCAAGTTCAGCTGACCCCAAAGTATATGCTTTTTTGCATCCTACTGATCTGTCAGGCTCAACAGCTAAAAGTGTAAAATATGCAGTCTTTTCTCCCAACTATTTTCAGAGATATTCCCCTAGCATAGATCCTATTAATTAACCAATATTCTGTCAAAAAGATTATAGCCACTGTAGGACTATTCTCTATTTTTAAAAGGTGGAATTGGAGAAGGTATAGTGTTTTTATGGGATTCCCCCCCTCTTTTTGAGGAGAGTTAATCCCCTTACTTTGTATTAAGTCAAAGTATTGTATTAAGTCAAAGCATATAGATCTGAAAAGTATTCTAAGTGCAATTCAGAATGAGATTTTTGTAATAACAAAATAAAGATAATGAGGGTCTAAAATGAGAAAGTGTAATACTCACAGGAGTTGCAGAAAGAGACTAGAGCCTACTATATCCAAATATTAATAGCTGAGAATATTCTAGAATTAATAAAAAAAATAAATCTTCTGATTGAAAAAACACAACAAACATTGACTAGAATAAATAAAATAAGACTCACTTATATATGGTGAAACTGTGGAACCTCAAAAATAAATCTTAGAAAAATGTAAAAACAGTCAGTAAAAAAAGCACATTGTCTGCAAAGGAACAGCAATTAGACTGAGAGTTGACATCTCAGTAGCAAAAATTGAAGCCAAAATAAAATAGGAAAATATTTTAAGAACTGCAGACCTAGAATTCTACACCCATTTAAATTATAATTCAAAAATGAAAATGAAATAAAGACATTTTCAAACAAAGACTAAGATAATTTTCCACTCACAGATTCTAAATGAAAGACCTATATAAAGAGGGGCACCTGGGTAGCTCAGTTGGTTAAGCATCTGTCTTCAGCCCAGGTCATGATCCTAGGGTCCTGAGATGGAGCCTGACATCAGGCTATCTGCTGAGTGAAGAATTTGTTTCTCCCTCTCACACTCCTGGTGTATTTTTTTTCTCTCTCTCTCTCAAATAAATAAAATCTTAAAAATAAAAAAAAGAACTACATAAAGATATACTTCAGGGAATAGGAAAAATGAACCCATGAGAAAGGATTCAATAAGCAATAAATTAGCAATGCACAATCTAAAAAAAAAAAATTAGGAAAAAAATTCCATTTACACTAGCATCAAAAAGAACAAAATATTTAGTAATAAATTAACAAAAGTACAAGTACAATGGTACAAAACTTGTACTCTAAAAACTACAAGATATTTTTAAGGAAATTAAAGAATTCCTAAATAAATGGAAAGACATCCCATGTTCATGGATTGAAAGATACTACTGTCAAAATGACAATACTCCTGCATTCATCTACAGATTCAATACAATGCTAACAAAATCCTATCTGATTGTTTTTTTTTTTTTTTCCTATCTGGCTTTTTGTACAGAACTCAAGATGATATTAAAATTCACACTTAGGTACAAGGGACTCCAAATAGCCCTCTGAACAAGAACAGAGTTGGAAAACTCACACTTCTGGACTTCAAAACTTATTTCAAAATTATAGTAATGAAGACAGTGTGATACTAGATTAAGAATAGACACACAGATTAACAGAATAGAGTCCAAAAATAAATCCTTGAGTTATGGTCAATTGATTTTCAACAAGGGTACAAAATATTCAATGGAGAAAGAATAATCTTTTTCAACACATGGTTCTGGATAACTGGATAATTATGTGTAAAAGAATGAAGTTGTACTTATTCCTCACTCTATACAAAAAAATTAACTCACAATTAATCATAGATGAAAATGTAAGAATTGAAAGTATAAAATTCCTAGAAGAAATATAGGGATATATTTTAATGACACTGGGTTAGGCAAAAACTTCTTAGATATGATATTAAAAGCACACATTAGGGCACCTGGGTGGCTCAGTGGGTTGAGCCTCTGCCTTCGGCTCAGATCATGATCTCAGGGTCCTGGGATCCAGTCCTGCGTTGGGCTCTCTGCTCAGCACGGGAGCCTGCTTCCTCCTCTCTCTCCCTCTGCTTGCCTCTCTGCCTACTTGTGATCTCTCTCTGTCAAATAAATAAATAAAATCTTTAAAAATAAATAAATAAATACAAGGCAGTATTGTAAATGTATTTTCTCTTCCTTAGGACTTTCTTATTAACATTTTCTTTTTTCTCCTTACTTTATCGTAAGACTACAGTATATAATACATATAACATACAAAATAGGTGTTAAATGATTATTTATGTTATTGGTAAGCCTTCCACTCAACAGTAGGCTATTAGTAGTTAAGTTTTGGACAGTCGAAAATTATACATGGATTTTTTTACTGTGTGGGGCGTCGGTGTTCCCACCCGCTGTGTTGCTCAAGAGTTGACTATATATTTTAGCAAATATGTTTTTTTAAAAAGCAATAGAGGGTAAAGAACTTGATAAGTATATAGTCAAATCTAAACAAGCATTAAATGTATCAAATAGTAGAAAAAGCACTCACGGAAGTTATAAAATTTGATGGAATTAAAACGCTGCAACAACAATAAATGAAAACAGCAGAAGACCGATAAGAGATAAAGTATCCCAAGATCCTTATTTTATTTGAAAGGAGAGCAAGGACTACTGATCAACTTACAAGACTGCAGAACAGGATGCCTGCTATATTTAAAAGTAAATAGGAAAAAATAGCAATAGAATCACTACAGGAAATACATTTTTAGTTCTATGGAAGAAAAGGAGAGAAAAGAACAACAGGGTGAACCTAAAGCACACAGTAAAAGAATAAGTCCACCACTATATGTAATCACAAAAATGTAAATGGACGAAATCTACCAGGTCAAAGACTGAGACTCAGATTTAAATAAATCCAGCTGGACATAGTGTTTTTTTTTTTTTATTACATTTTTTGTCTGTTCCTGGTAATTAGGATGATTTGCATTTGAATATTTTTCCTGGTCTTGTTACTGACTTTAAATGGGATGCTCTTAGCATTTCACCATTAGGAATAATATTTGTTGATGGGATGGCTGGGTGGCTCAGTTGGATAAGCATCTGCCTTCAGTTCAGGTCATGATCCCAGGGTCCTGGGGTTGAGTCCTATGTTGGGTTCCTTGCTCAGCAGAGAGCCTCCTTCTCCAGCTGCCTGCTGTGCGTGCACTCTCTCTGATAAATGAAACAACAAAATCTTCGAAAAGAAAAAAAAAAGAAGAAGAAGAGTATTTGTTGAGGGATGGGCTGAATGGGTGATGGGTATTAAGGAGGTACTTGTATTGAGCACTGGTTGTTGTATGAAATGATAAATCACTAAATTCCACATCTGAAACCAATTTTACCATATATGCTACAAACTAGAATTTAAATGAAAACTTGAAATTTAGGGGCGCCTGGGTGGTTCAGTGGGTTAAAGCCTCTGCCTCCAGCTCAGGTCATGATCCCAGGGTCCTGGGATCGAGCCCCTTGTCAGGCTCTCTGCTCAGTGGGGAGCCAGCTTCCTCCTCTCTCTCTGCCTGCCTCTCTGCCTACTTGTGATCTCTGTCAAATAAATAAATAAAATCTTAAAAAAAAAAAAGAAAAAGAAAACTTGAAATTTAAAAAGAAATTTTTTTATGGTTTTGGTAGATACTCTTTTTCAGGTTAAGGAATCTCCCATCTATTCTTAGTTCACTAAGAGAAATTATATTCAGAATGTCAAGAGAAAATAACTGCCAACTTAGAATTCTATACACAGTTAAAGATTTCAACACTATAAAAGAGCTATACGGTGCCTAGATGTAAATCTAGCAAAAGACGAGGTAACTTTTATGAAGAAAACTCTAAAAGCTTATGGATAGACATAAAAGATAACCTGAGTATATGGAGTCATATGTTCATATATGGGAAGACAAGAGCTTCCCAGTAAATGTTCTCCTAGATGTACACTATAAATTTAATAAATAATATTTAAAGTCCTTGGCGAGTTTTTTTTCCTTCACTGACCCAGAAAAGCAGCTCATAAAGTTCATGCAGCTCTAAGGGTAAAGGCCCAATAATAGCCAAAACAATGTTGAAACACAGAAAGACCTCACCTTAACAAATCTCAAGTCATCGTAAATTAATAGCAATTAAAATACTCTAGTATCAGTATCTAAGTAAACAGATCAATGGGTGAGATTTTCTGTAAAACCTAGAAATATTATACACATAGGAACTTCAAATGTGACAGAGGGGACATTACAGATCAGTAGGGAAAGGGTGACTATCTCATAAACAGCACTGGGACTCCTTGCTAACAACATTCTCAAGGGGAAAAATTATATTCAAACCTCACAGCGTGCACAAAAATAAATTTCAGATATGTTAAGAGAAAGTTGGAAACATGTAGACAAAACATAGGAAAATATATGTAACATCCTAGGAGGGCAAAGCTACAAAAATCATGGAAAAGTGATCAACGGAACTATGTAATTTTTAAAAACTTCTCCAAGACAAATGACAGTAATAACAAAGTAATAAGCACTTAGAGAAAATATCTGCAACCTACTCTTCCAAGAGTAGGTAAGTATCCAAAATGTACAGTAAGTTCCGAAAAATAAGAAGAGAAATAAGAAAATACCAAAAGGGCAAAGGATATGAAGAAGCAATTAGCAGAGGAGGTCAAGAGACACATGAAAATAGGCTCGACTTCACTAGACGGGGAAGAGAGGCGGACTACAACAAACAGATAATAGGTCACAACTATTAGAGTGGAAAAAAAAATGTTTAATGCTCACATTACCAACAATACCAGTTGGTGAGAACAGAGAGAGAAAAACTTTCATCTGTTGCGAGTGGGGGTGTAAAATTCTATAACCATGACTGACAGTGATCTGGCCATATCTGGTAAAGTAATGCATAACCTGTGAATGACTCCGCTTTGATGTATCTAGAAGCTCCTTAGAGATACATGGGCCCAAGGAGATACAAACAAAAGAACATTCTTTTCAGCACTCCATATGCTAAGATGAAAAGTAGTGACAAGCTACCTGGCCTTCAGGAGTAAAATGGGGGGAATAAAACATGCATTATTAAAATCTTTTTATTGGGGCATCTCGGTGGCTCAGTGGGCTAAAGCCTCTGCCTTTGGCTCCGGTCATGATCCCAGGGTCCTGGGATCGAGCCCCACATCGGGCTCTCTGTTCAGCAGGGAGGCTGCTTCCCTTCCTCTCTCTCTGCCTACCTCTCTGTCTACTTGTGATATCTGTCTGCCAAATAAATAAATAAAACCTTTAAAAACATAAAATAAAATCTTTTTTAAAAAATTGTATTTGTTTATTTGACAGACAGAGATCACAGTTAGACAGACAGGCAGAGAGAGAGAGAGAGAGAGAGAGAGAAGGAAGCAGGCTCCCCGCTGAGCAGTGAGCCTGGTGCGGGACTCGATCCCAGGACCCTGAGATCATGACCTGAGCCAAAGACAGAGGTTTTAACCCACAGAGCCACCCAGGTTCCCCCTTTTTATTTTTTTAAAGATTTTATTTAGTTGACAGAGAGACAGAAACTTCGAGAGAGGGACCACAAACAGGGGGAGTGAGAGAGGGAGAAGCAGGTTCCTCGCTGAGCAGGGAGCCCAGCGAGGGGCTTGATCCCAGGATCCTGGGACCAAAACCTGAGCCGAAGGCAGACGCTTAATGATGGAGCCACCCAGGTGCCCCCAAATGTGCATTATTTATACAATGCCACACCACACAGTGGCTAACATGAGTGAACTACCTCTCTGTCCTCCGAAAAATCCAAAATATATAATGATAAGCTAAAAAGGTGCAAAGTAAATATTTATATGCAGTATTATTTACATAAAAATGAAAATAAGTGAGACAATAGTACATATTATTTACAGATGCATTAAAGATATCAAAATCTTACCAGTTACTATTCACACCTCTGAGGCGGAGAGAGAGGCGCCTCCTCGTCCAGGTGTCCTGGAGGTCCTTGAGCTCACACATAAAACATAAAAGGGCTTTTTGAGAACTGAGCCACTAATGAGCGCTATTTGGGTGCTTCGGTACAAAGAACCCTAAAGACATTCGGTGGATTCTAGTATCAAGAGCTAGTTCCTCTTCACTAAGGAATCAAGGAGAATGACCCTCCAGCAGCGGGGCTGACAGAACAGCTCTAGACAGGCTCCTGTCTTCTCCTGTAGCTTCTGGACTATTCTCTGGCACCTAGGCTGGTTTGCACTGGGAAATCCCCTTGTGTTTCCTTGGGCATCCCCCAGAGGTACTGCCCGACACCCCAAGTTTTACCTGCTGACTTCCGTAGAAGATTCTATAGCTTTGCTATGCCTCTGAGCTACACGCAAAGAGCCTACCCTTGTGCCTTTCAGGGGCTGCCGCTTCCCTGGGTGGACTTAGCTTTCCTCTAGGAGCTGCCACCCCAGGCAGTGGACCTTTTAAACTTCCTTCAGCCTGGAGTTCCAGAACCATGATCCTTCCTCGGTTCCTCTATTCAAGATGTGCACACATACATGCACACACACACACACACACACACACTTTCATATTCACACAAACACACTGATACACACATGCACACACATACACAAACTAGCACATACAAAGAAACACACACACCTACCACTCCCTTCTCTGCAACAGGACCCCGGCTTGCTGAATCACTCAAAATTCAATATTGTGTAAACATTGTGTGGCAGATCTGATTTTATAATGGAACACAACGGGAATAATAGAATTTACTTGTCACGAACACAGAGATCTCAAATATCAAAGGACAATTGCAGGATACTATTGAAACCACTTAACACAACAGACCCCTCCTCTTGCACGAGCTCAAATCCTGTGAATTTTCTTTTCTTTTTCACTTCAGGAGCAGAGTTGATGCAATTATACCATTCAGTTCTTAGCCCATTACTATCGCCATTCTGGGAGGCCCCTCTCTAGTTCTATTTTACTCGATTTTATTTTTCCCCTTCGTGCCTGATTCCACTCTTCCGGCCCTCCCGCCCCTCACAGGCCTCCTCTGTAATGTCTTTGGTATTTGCCCAGTTGTTATTTATCCTATTGCTTGTCTACTAGGATGGCCCCGCTAGATGATGTTTATCTCTGATTCATGACCCTGCTTCATCTTTATGAAGCAGCCATAAAATTTTAGGTGTTGTGCGGAGGGGGAGGAGGGGGGCTCTGCCTGTGGCACCTAGTGGCCAAATAATGTGAACATCTGTTTAATTTTGATGGTGGGTCCAGAGGCGTCTGTTATATTATTCTCTTTATACGCAGAACTCAGCTGACGAGTTGATTCCCTTGCAGGAAAAGTTTTCTTTCAATCAGGAAAATGCGCACTTGTCCCAAACGAGTGGCTTTGTCTCGGGCCAATGGTGCAGTGACTGTGCCACGAAGAACCCCTTCTATGGGAAGATGGGGGCCTGGCCAAACCCCACGTGCAGGCTCCCCTGGAACCTGGCCCATAGGTGGCAGTCTCCCATCATTGTTCCTGGACCACAAACCTCAGAAGGGCGGACTGCACCCTAGGTCTCCTTTGCTCTTTTCTTCCGGTTTCCTAATATTTAACGTGCCCCCCACCAACTTCCCCCCAACTCCACTTCCCCGCACCCAGCAGGTAGAGCCCAGAGTAAGGGAGAGCAGCAGTGACACAAGAAACTTTGTCTGCAACCAGCCAAAGTCAGAAGGGCCTGGTGGTGCTCCCCTTTGGCTACTGTTTCAGAACTGCAGGACAGCTCTCTCTCAGGATTGCTCTGTAAATGGCACGAAGGGTTATCGTTCACTCTAAAGAGAAAATAAAGCCTTTTCGAACTGTTATACTTTTTAAAAAGCAACCATGCTAATGCAAGTCTGTTTCGTCTTGCCCCCACCTCTCTGCCAACACACACCCACAGATTCGGGATTCATTTTTGGGACTGGATTGTGACTAGGCGTTCTTCTCCGGATATGCTCCCGCCCTCACCTAGCCCCTCATAGAGCCTATGTGACAGGCAGAGATGCGGAGTGCGTGCATGTGTGTAAGAATCCTCCTCTCCTTCTTGTGCAGAGAATTCTAGATAGAAAGTCTGAGGGAAACGGAGAGAGAAAGAAAAGTACCACTTTCTCACCTTCCTTCTACCCACTCCACACCAGAGAACAGAAGGCCAGAGGAACACCAACCCATCCCCAGGCCTTTCTAGGAGACTCTGGCCATTGAGCTTCTAACCAGCCTGCCCCTCTGGTCTGCCACCCAAGGTTTAAGAAGCCAAAGTGAGTTTCAAGCACTAGCAATTGTCAAATGGCCAGAGGATCCAGGATGTACTTGCCTAGGAGGTCAAATGGAGTGGCTCGTTAGCATTTGTACAACCTGCCTCTACAACAACAGACAACCAGGTGTTGGGGTGGGTTTTGTGTATTCCACTTGAATTCGCAAGCAGAATGTGTTTGGGTGCCCAGGTGGCTCAGTGGGTTAAAGCCTCTGCCTTCAGCTCAGGTCATGATCCCCGGGTCCTGAGATCGAGCCCAGCATCGGGCTCTCTGCTCAGCAGGGAGTCTGCCTCCCCGTCTCTCTCTGCCTGCCTCTGCCTACTTGTGATCTCTGTCTATCAAATAAATAAATAAAATCTTAAAAAAAAAAAAAAAAGAAAGTGTTTGCAATGTTACTAACACCTGCGTTCTAGAAAAGACACTAATGAAAAGACTTCCTTGAAAGGGGGCTTTCTCTGCTTCTAGGTACTTCCCCACTCCAGAGAGAAACCTAGATGCCTTGTTTCCCCCTTGCCCAGAGGTGGGTAGGACTCACAGGACTCAGAGATTGTTGATTAGGTTTAGAGGAATGAAGATACAGGAAGTCCCAAGTGTTACAGGAGGCATTCCTGAGTCAGAGATAGTCAGTGGTCAGCCTATTCCAAAGGCGGGCCAACGCGTGTTTCTCCAGAAGGCTAGAGACGGGCGGGGCGGGGGTGGTGCTGGTGGTGAAGGTGGAGGGGCTGGTGGAGGAGGTGAAGGTAGAGGGGATAGACACAGAGGGTAGTGGAGAAGGAGATGGTTGAGGTGGAGGGTCAAGATGGAAAGAGTGCACCGGGTGGAAGAAGGACTAGAAGAGGCCTGGCAGAAAACTGGGTCAAGCTGGAACCTGACCGAGCCGCCGCCATGACAGGGAAGCCTCTACCAGCCCCGGGAGTCTTCCGACACTGCCTTGGTCACTTGGCCAGCCCGTGGCATGCACTGGACTCACCGGGTGTGGTTCTGAGGAACCAAAGCCCATCTCTTCTTGCTTGGCTGACTTCAGGGGAGACAGTCCCTGCTGTCTAGCTGGGGGTGTTAGGATGTGCCTGGTGGCTAGAACCCTGCGAGGGGGCAGCCAGCCAGGAGTGCTGCCCTCTGGGCACATACCCACAAGGGAGCTGGAGTCACTGCACTTTCAACCCTAGTTGAGAATTTCTGAGATGGGAAGACCTGGTTATTCATGAGCTGGACCCTATCAGGAAGGTCCACTATCTCAGTGGCTATGTTCCTTTATGACCCAGGAAATCGTTTGTGGAAACCAACATTACAAAGATTCTGTGGATGAACATGTTGTAAAACAACAACAGGATTTCAGGTTAATTTCTTCTATCTGGATCAGATCTGAGTTCATTATAATTCTGTGATAATTTGCCACTCTGCATTTCCATTGACCTTGGAGGTGCCCATCAACCTGGGGAACAAATGCAGATCAGAGAATGTAGGATCTTTCCTCTCTTTAGACTCTTTCCCTTGAAAAGGAAAGAGTCCGTGGATTCAGATTTTCTCTCTCGCGTTAAAACACTACCAATCCTCGAAATCTATACAATGAAGCCTTACCAGGGTATTTAAATTCCGCTGGAACATGAGCCCAGCAGCCTTCCTACTTCATCTCCTATCACTGACCTTTTATCAGACTTATCCCAGTTGTCCTTGAAATACCAGGAGCATTTCCACACCTCTGTGCGTCTGCTGGGCCCTCTCACCCTACTCCACTTGCCCAGAGATCCTTAGTCCTCAAGGCCTGTCTCAAATTTCCCTTCCTTCCTGAAGCCTGATCCCTCTGGAGTAGGTGACCAAGACCCATGCTTGTGCTCTCGTACGCCCTGGGGACCTCCAGACCATTGTTTCTGATCACAGCCCCGTGGGTGAGCAGACTGCACGTGTGGCCTGCCTTCCTCTACAACCTTAAGCTCCTGGAGAGGGTCGTCCATGTCTCTGTGGATCTCCTCTAATACCAGCCCAGTGTCGCCCAGTTCGAAGAACTTAACAATTGTTGGCGGAATTTGCAGTCAAACCATGTTAGCTTACAAAGATAAACACAAATGTCAGCCCTAATCCTTCCCTATTCCATAGAAGAGGCACCACTAATTCACTTTATACAGAAGAAAATTAGTAATTTAAAACTAGAAATGAATCCGCTAATGAAGTAGAAGACAAAGAACATTTAGCCCCTCTGAAACTCAAAGACTTGCCTGTGAAAATAAGGAAATGTCAAATTTGGCAAAATCAAATTAGCAAATTTCGAAGAACTTAACAGTACTCATTGTTGCCGGAGTCACAGTGAGACGTACATGCTCACTGCCAGCGGTACAGGGAGGACAGCCTCTCTTAAAGTAATTTGATAAAATATCTCAGGAGCCTGAAAAATCTTCATTCGCTCTGATCCAGTAACTCCAACAAGAATGTTTTGTAAGGTAACGAGCTGCGAGGCAAATGAAGAGTTATTTTTATTATTATGACCATTGCAATGAGTGTGATTTATAACACTGAAGAGTTGAAGATAACCTAAACTCCAACACTATGGAAGTGGTTCAACAAATAATGGCAGATCCGTAGAATAGTTGGCTGCCGTGTATTAAGATGATTTTTAAAAACATTGTCATGGGAAAGTGTACACAATATAGTATTAACTGAAAAATAAGACATAAAACTGAATATATATTAAGATTTCAAATCTGGTGTTATGTATACCTGTATATACATATTTATATACCTATATATGTGTATATAACTGGTTTTATCTAATATGATCACGACCAGCCACACGTGGCTATTGGGCACTTAAAATTGGGCTAGTCCAAAGTAAGAGTTGCTGTGTCAACTACATATTGGATTTCAAAGACTTAGTATGAAAAAATGATGTGTAAATTATCTATATAATTTTTTATTGATTACATCATGAATGGCAATATTTTAGACACATTAGGATAAATCAATTCTATCGTTAATCTTGCTGGTTTCTTTTTACTTTTTTTTAACATGGCAACTAGAACGTTTAGAATTAAACAAATAGTACACATCTATTTCTTTTGGACTGTGCTATATTAGACAACTGCATTTTTTAAAATGAAGAAAATTTCTAGTTGAGGTTATCCCTGGGTTTTAGAATTCTAGGTGATTTTAGTTTTGTTCTTTAAATCCTTCTGTCTTCTCCCTGTTTTCTGAATAAGCAGATACTTCCAGTGTTTCCCTCCTTTTGGGGAGCTTTCTCCAACCTCCCAGAGTGGTGTTAGATGCGCACATGACTTACTACACTTCTGTACAGCACTTGCTAGAGTTGAAATTACATGCTGTCTGATCCTGATTCATGTCAACCAGCTCAACCGGCTATAAGATCCACGAGTCTGGGACCCATGTCTGTTTTGCTCAATTTTGTGTCCCTGGCAATTAGCAAAATGGATAGTATATAGTAAGTACTTAATAAAATGCTGGCTGGCTGGCTGGATGGATGGATGGATGGATGGATGAATAAATGCATGAGTGAATGATTAAGAAAAAAAAGCATTCAAAACCAGAAAAGCCCAAGTCACCACAACAATAAAATCAAAGGAATTCATCATGTAAGAGAAGTATTGGCAGACTTCATGCCAAAGGAATGGTCAAAACAGATTCTGGAGCTGCGATGGACAGCACATCTGTGGTAGGGAGTACTGCGATCGAGAGCCTTGGTTGCTGAGCTATGAAGCCACCAGGAGCTCTGAGGATGCTTCTTCAGCGGCTCCTGGCCAATGACCAAGTGCAGCAGGGAGACTAAGGCACACCCATTCATGCATGAGGTGGGACTCTTCTAACTGGCCTTTTACCTCAAGGACCCCCACTGGCCCTGCCAGAACTTCCTTCCATCCTTCCCTCTCTTCTTCTCAGGAGTCAGACCTTCATCACCATCTGAGGGCTCTCGCTGCCCATTTTCCCCAGTAAATCACTTGAGTGTCTTATTTCATTTGGGGGT
>NC_081561.1:126481526-126635773 GCF_022355385.1 Mustela nigripes | reverse complement strand
CCCAGGACCCTGAGATCATGACCTGAGCCGAAGGCAGCGGCCTAACCCACTGAGCCACCCAGGCGCCCCTTCCTTGTTGATTTATGTTTAGATGGTCTGTATATTGACGTAAGTACCTTCCCCTTAGGAGAGAAGACGGTGATTTCCCTTCCCCCAAAGACAAGTGATGGGAGGGAAGGGTTCTCTATACAAGTCACCTGGAAAGATTAGGGGAGTCTGAAAAAAAAAAAAAGAATCTGGCATTGTTGTCTTTAATTGGATGAGTAGAACCTTGGTAGATTGAGAAATCAGAAGGTGGGAGGTGGGGTGTTAAGCCAACATGAAGCAAGTCAGTTCTCACTAAAAATCCTCCAAAGATTTAGCACTGCTAGATATACTTGAAGTTACACGTGAGGGGGGACGGGCTGGAAATGGGGGGATCACTGGAAAATAAGATGAAGGCAGTTCTTTTGATGCCCTCCCTTTACCTGGACAGCAAGAGTCCTGAACACCTCCCCCACTCCAGCTGAAACTGTTAAGTTCATCATCTGGGTCCGTTTTAACAATGAAGAAAAAGGGGAGAGACACCATACTGAAATCCTACATATTAAATAGTGAAACCAACAGTCCCTCCCTCTTCAGTACCCAGAATCCTACCAGCCAAAGTTCTACTGTAGGAAGTAGAAAGATTGAAGGAAACACTCTGGAGGACACTGAATAGCCAAAAGAAAGACTTGCAGATACTGACATCTGGGATCTCTTCAATGGAAAATCTGACCTGTCACACCATCTACCACCCTCCAGTGAAGCCTACCCATCAACAAACCCTATCCATGAACATGGAACTTCTAATCAGCTTTTTAATGCTTCAATCTTGTGAATGGACAACCAAGTAAATTCTAGGAATTTAAGGAAATCCCATAAGATATAAAATAAGGATGAAAAGAGATAGAAAAAGAGGATCTTGGAGGAAAGAAGGACAAATACACTCTAATACACCTAAAGAGAAGAAGATATTACATGCATAAACAAAGAAGGATGTTATAAACTAAAAGAACAACTAGTGCGTAAGAGAGAGCCCTAAATATGACTGTTAAATAAATTCAGGAAAAGAATTAGAAGAAAAAGTTGAAGTAATCTTTCAGAAAATAGAACAAAAAGAACAAAAACTAGAAAACAGAAGGGAAAATAGAAGAATGAGAAAATACATCCAGAAGGTCCAATGTCTAACCAGGAGAAGCTCCAAAGACTATTGAGGGGGAAAAAAAAAAGGAGCAGCAATGAAAAAATTAAATTCTAAGATTAATTAATTAAATTAATTAGATTAATTAATTTAATTCTAAAATTAATTTTTCTAAGTTTCCTAGAACTGAAGAGCATGAATGTCTAAAGTGGAGTCCAGTGGACACCCACAACACAAAATGGGTGAAAAGGTTCCATTCCAAGGCATATTAGCAGGAAACTTAAGAAACCAGGAATAAAGAAAGAATATCCTAAAACCTGCAAGAGGAATAACAGGTAAAATATAAAAAGGTCAAGAAACTGATTTGTATCCATACTCATGAAACTTTGCAGCTGTAATAATGGAAGCAGAAAGAGAACGGTAAGTGTCTAAATTTTCTAAAGGGAAGTATTGTCAAACTAACCGTGCCAGGTCAAATTATCAAACAAGCAAAATAAAGACATTTTTGGGCAGGCGAATTCTCAGAAAAAGCTATTTCCCATCCAGCCTTCTTCATAAGATACTAGGTAGGCTGGGCTCTCTCAGAACAGGGAGAAGTGTTCTTGGTTTAGCAGGACCTAATAAGCTCTACCCTCCCCCCCATGGTCCTCCGGCCTATGGCAGCTATTACGTCCAGACAAAATACAAAAACAGGTGACCTGAAGGCACCGGGCAATGAACAGAACTGAAGAGAGTGGACACTTGAGAGAAGGGAAAAGCATGGGGTGAACTACCCATTTTACAGCTTCCAGACTGAAGACAATCAAGTCAGGACTGCTCAGGGCAACTCCAACTCCAACAGAAAACCTGCAGTCCTGGCTTGAAGAACCAGAGGCCAGCTGAGGGTAACCACACAGGTGGGAAATCCAGAGGAATCCCCACAATTGTTTCCAAAGTCCCGGAAGATACTAATCTTGAAAATTCCTGAAATCACAAGTTATTCTGTATATCACAATACTAATAAACAGTGAATCATTTTTCTGTTACAGGGTTATAGTAAAAGCTTCAGCAGTTTTCTATGAAAAAAAAGGCATAAAAATAAATTCATGGCTTATCACTATTACAAATCAATATACTATGACATATATTTCTATATTATGTATATTGTGATCTATTTCAATAACATAAAAATGATCTCGAGATACAGACTTTTGATAGTAGTAAATATTTAAAGGAAACATTAACACAAAATAAATGCAAGATAAGATTATTTTAAAATTTAAGTACCTCCAATATTTAATATAGAAAAGTTATTTTTCAAATTAAAGGTTTTTAAAACACACAGTGTAAATATCATATCTGATAGTCCTGATCTCTGCTGGTTAACAGCTATTCCATATACAGGAAAATGTCATTTGGCACTGACATTGATCAAATCATTAAGAGTGTATCCAAAATCATTTTCAAGTTGGGCATTAGGGTACATACTGCTTAATATAAACTCATTTCCCTTATTAACATGTGTCTGGCTTTGTTTACTCACTATTATCTACCCAAAGGCTCGATCCTCAAAGACAGTCTCACTGGGGATTTGGACTTCACCTATGAATTTTGGGGGAATATAATTCAGTCCTTAATAATGAGCCTTTGGGCGCCTGGGTAGCGGCTCAGTGGGTTAAGGCCTCTGCCTTCGACTCAGGTCATGATCCCAGGGTCCTGGGATAGAGCCCCACATTGGGCTCTCTGCTCAGCGGGGAGTCTGCTTCCCACCACCCCCTGCCGCGCCTCTCTGTCTGCCTCTCTGCCTGCCTCTCTGCCTACTTGTGATCTCTGTCAAATAAATAAACAAAATTAAAAAAAAAATAACGAGCCTTTGCGTAGTTTACAATTCAGGGTTACTATGCATAGGGCTATGTGAACATCCTAGCACATGCCTTTTAGTAAACTTTTGTATACATGTCTATTGGGTGTATAACTAGGAGCCAAATTACTGCTCATAGGGTATACCAACGTTCAGCTTAGTAAATACTGCCAAACAATTTTCCAAAGTGGTGGGAGCAGTTTACTCTCTTACCGGCATGTACAAAAAGTTCTACTTGTTCCACATCCTTGCCTACACTTCCTTTTTCCATTTCTTCCATTTTAGTAATTTTAGTGGACAAATTATGAATGATTTTAAGGTTGATTGTCTCAAATTATTTTTAGAAATGCGTGGGGCACAAAAATACAAATATAATTAACACAACAGTTAATCCAAAAGCATTTTCTTAGTAAGATGTCATTATGATATACATAAATTTAAAAAAAAAAATCTTAAAAACACTAAGATCTCTGGACTTTTTTAAGTAGGAAATTTCAAGAACATAACATTATTGCAAAATTTTCAGCTGGAGAGAATGACTTTAACCTCAAAATAGGAAAAGAACTTAAAAATGGAGGAAAAACAGGAGTAATGGGAATGAGTCTACGACTCTAGGGCCCTACTAGTCAGTTTTCCAGGTTAACAATCTAAAAAGGCAGCAACATTACCTTATACTAAAAATCTACACTCAAAAATACAACCATGCCTGTGAAGCTCCAAAGGAGGACCAGGGTCAGATTTTTAAAGAAAATCAGATTTTTAAAGAAAAATCAAGTGTTTGGGACACAAGACCCACAGCTGGCAACAGGCATATTCAGAAAAGAAAGGTACAGAAAACACTCAAGGATATCAATCACACAAAATACAAACAGCGATTAAAATTAGACCCAAGTTATAAACATAATTTAAAATTATTCCCGCCTAACTAGAAGTCCAGAGCAGTTGCAGGGAAAAGCTGCAGCCTAAAGACGGCGCTAAATTAAATGGGGTTTTTTTTTCAGTGTAGAAGGGAAGCTAAATTCAGAGCTTTCTTTCAGGGCTACAAGAATATCACGTCACATAGCGAGGAAAAAAATGTTCTGTTCAGCGTTGTGTAATTCAATGTTAACCACAACGTGGTGTATCTTAAGAAAGAGTGCCTTGGGGAGCATCAGTATGATCAGGAGAAAATACAGGAATTAAGCTCAGAGGCTATGAACTGTAGCCCCTTGCCTCTAGGAGAACAGAAACATAAGCTCCTACAACGGAGTAGGGATAAAGAATTTAAGTGACTTCCTTCAATTCTGGGTCATTACTCCACCAGTGCGATGCTACTGTGTGGCAGTGTTCGGGGCGGATAAAATGTGAAACAGAAAATCCGCCCACCGATAATCAAAAGTAAGAGAATTAAAGTCATTTCTGAAGAAAAAGCGAAGTCGCTCTTTCCAAATGGTTTTTGTTCGGGGGGTGGAGGGGATGGAGTCCAAGCGGAGTGCACACTATTTTTCTTTGTTCTGTAATGCCCTGGTAAAATACACCCATTTCACTGCTTCTGTCTCTTTTTGCTAAGCTCAGAAACTGCAGTGGACAGGCAGGTTTCTATTTTCTGTTAAGTAGTACCACTGTGTCTTTAAGTCAGAAAAGCCCTGGAATCAACCACCGTTTTGTTGCCAGGAAATTTGGCATCAACTCCTACAGGAAACCTGTGAGTACAGTACACTGGATTAAAAGCCTGATTGCTTTTGGAAGTATGAGAATCATGCTTTATTTCTCCATATTAAATTAGTAAACAGAGAGGAAAGTAATCAGTCATTCCAATTTTAAGAAAATTTCTATAGCTGAAATCAGGCACTCAACACAAAACTTAGACGGAGAAATAGAACATGTCAAAAAAAGACCTTATTATTGTTGGATCATTTGAAATTCTCAACAAAAATCCCAAAAGAAGTGGAGGTTTCTAGAAGAGGGTCACACATGAATTTAAATGGAAATTAATTTCTTCAAGAACCTCCCACTTCATTAGGATTGACTCAGAGGAACAGAATGCTACCCACACTTTGCCCCTTTATCCCCTTTTTAAAATCAACAGCTTGTTAGGGTATCAACAAGTAGAATAGGGTTGGCTTTCCTTGGTCCCTCTCTCTCCATGTTCTCTATTCCAGAGAGCCAAAGTTGATTCAACGAGGGAGAAATTTCCCCTTCCTCTTAGAGTTCTTGTGCCAAACTGCCCTGGCAGGGAGCCTTCTCACTCTACTGATTCCTTGTGCATTCATGCTGTACAGCTCTTTGTGCTCTTACCAAACATAATCTGGGGCTGGAGGCAGGTCTAAGATTAAGTTGGTTTATATTTGCCTTAATATAAAACAGACTTGGTTGCATTTCAAATCCTGTAGGTTTGTTTTACATAACGGAATCAGTTGTTAGAATGGATTTGGTCCTACTATTTATCTTCTCAATCATTCAAAGGCTTAATTGACTGCTCAGAGATCTATTTCAATCTCTAAATTTCCCACCGTTCTCAGTCACCTGGAGAGTAACTTACCTGGTTCCATTAATCTTGACCTGTGTATAATGCAGAAAGTGGGACCTAGCACCTTTTGCTCTCAAATTCCAGACCTTCACTCCCTCTTTTCAGCCCCAAACTCCATATAAAATTTCTACCGAATCTAAATATAGCATTTCCACCCCCCACCTAATAAGTCAGTGGTGGAACAAGCAGAATTACAACTTGGTAGATACAATAATATTTCCTTTTCATAAACTTTAAGAAAAGCTAGAATGGACTGAAAATTATGAAAATAAATAAATAAAAATGAGAAGGAGGCTAGAGAGTAAGAAGCTCTGACTCCTTGTCAGAAGAAGAGAATTGTCCCATCCACCTTGGAAAGAGAGGCCAACGGAGTTTTAATGGTTAAAAAAGTACACAGCAAGGAACTAAAGACCTTGGGCACTTGCCAGATCAGCTTTTATAATGTTGAAGATTGACCTTTATTTATAAATTTATAAATGACCTTTATTTCAAATGTGATCTATTTGAAGATGAAATAAAAGATAAAAAGAATTCTAAGGAAATCTAAAAACTTTATTCTGTACTTTTATATGTACGTGAGTAAATGATATGTGTGCTTATACATATAAAAGTACAGAATAAAGTTTTTAGATTTCCTTAGAATTCTTTTTATCTTTTATTTCATCTTCAAATAGATCACATTTGAAATAAAGGTCATTTATAAATTTATAAATAAAGGTCAATCTTCAACATTATAAAAGCTGATCTGGCAAGTGCCCAAGGTCTTTAGTTCCTTGCTGTGTACTTTTTTAACCATTATATCATTTACTCACGTACATATTGGGTATTAGCTTATTTACACCCTATTAGATGATTAGAGCCATGCTGCTGAATACTTTGTCAGTGTGTTCAGCGGGAAATGGCGGGCCAGCTCTATTCTGGTCCTTGTCTGGCCTGCTGGAAATCAACACTGTGATATGCTATTGTCAAATGACTGTTCGATAAAGGAATGGAAGATAAAAGGTCTGCTGAGCTGACTGATGGAGTCTGAGAGTAAAGTTCATACAAGATGAACTTCTTTGGCTGCTCTTATGAATTCTTAGGCAGTATTTCAAACAGCTTCAAACTCTTGAAGTTATTAATTCAGTACTCCCTAAGTTAATACAAGATTAATAGTTTTTAATGTGCACCTGAATTAGGTCGAATATACAATTTTGTGATTTTTAACAGACATGATAAACAGTCTACCCAACTCTGCCCTACAAGATATAAAGAGAAAGTTGTTGTTTATTAATGTAAAATAGTAAGTTTGTAATGTCGCAGTGCCTTACTCATTCATAAACTATCAATAGGCGTTCTTATAAGAAAGATACTGTGCATCTGCTTTTGAGAACCAACTATACTTTTCCACCATAGAGCCCAGGGTGCTTGTGGCTCAGTCAACAGTTAAGCATCTGCCTTTGGCTCAGGTCAGGACCCCAGGGTCCTGGGATCCAGCTCTGCATGAAGCTCCCTGCTCAGTGGGAAGTCTGTGTCTTCCTCTGCCTCTCACCCTGCTATCTTATGCTCTCTCTTATTCTCTCTTGGTCTCAAAGAAATAACTAAAATCTTTAAAAAAAAAAGCAGAGGTTGTTTGACTGAATAAAAAAGCAAGCTCCAACAATACATTGTTCATAGGAGATATCCTTCAGGTTCCAAGATACAACTAGGTTGAAAGTAAAGGACAAGAAGAAAGACATATTAACGCAAATAGCAACCACTACTAACATCAGACAATACAGACTTTAATATAAAAAATGTGATTAGAGATTAAAAGGGACATTTCATAATGATAAAGTTTCAATCCATCAGGATAATACAGCAATTACAAACATAGGCCCCTAACAGAGTCCCAAAATACATGAGGCAAAAACTGACATAAATGAAGACAGAAACAATAACAGTTGGAGACTTCAATATCCAACTCTTTCTTATGATTTTATTTTTAAGTAATCTCTATACCCAAAGTGGGGTTTGAACTTACACCCCAAAGATCAAGAGTCGCATGGTCTGCCAACTGAGGCAGCCTGGTACCCCCCAGCTTTCAGTAAGGCTAAACAACTAAAACTTGGTCTATACACTAACTAGACCTAACAGACATCTATATAAATACTCCACCCAATAAGAGCAGAATACACATTATTCTCAAGTATACATGGAACATTCTCTTTTCTTTTTTCTCTTTTTTTAAAAGATTTTATTTTTATTTATTTATTTGACAGACAGAGATCACAAGTAGGCAGAGAGTCAGGCAGAGAGAGAGGAAAAGGAAGCAGGCTCCCCTGCCGAGCAGAGAGCCTGATGCAGGACTCGATCCCAGGACCCTGAGATCATGACTTGAGCTGAAGGCAGAGGCTTAACCCACTGAGCCACCCAGGTGCTCATGGAACATTCTCAAGGAAAGATCATATCTTGGGGTCATAAAGCAAGCCTTAATAATTAAAAAGGATTAAATTATATGAAGTCTGTTCTTAATCACAATGGAGTGAAGTTAGAAATTAATACCAGAAAGGAAAAAGAAACATTAAAAAAAAAAAGAAATTAATACCAGAAAGGTATTTTGGAAATTCACAAACATGAAAATTAAACATACTCCTAAACAACCAATAGGTAAAAGAAAGAAAACAAAAGAAAATTAGAAAATATTTTCAGGTAACAAAAATGAAGACACAACAAACCAAAACTTATTGGACAGAGTTAAAGTAGTGCTTAGAAGAAAATGTATAACTTTGAATACCTACATTTAAAAAAAGAAGAAGAAAGGGAGTCCGAGTGGCTCAGTTGGTTAAGCAACTACCTTTGACTCAGGTTATGATCCTGGAGTCCTAGGATCAAGTCCCGCATTGGGCTCCCAGCTCTGCGGGGAGTCTGCTTCTCCCTCTGACCTCTTCCTCTCATGTTCCCTCTCACTCTCTTTCTCTCGCTCTCAAATAAATAAATTAATTGATTAAATTTAAAAGGAAGAAAAATCTCAAAGCAGTAACCTAGCCTTCTACCATCAGATTCTGTACAAAGAAGAAAAACTAACCCTAAAAGAAGTGAAAGGAGGGAAATAATAAAGATTGAAGTGGGAAACAATGAAATAGGGAATAGAAAAATAAAACAGCAAATATTTTTTTTAGAAGTTGGTTCTTCGAAAAAGTGAACAAAATTGACAAATCTTTACCTAGACAGACAAAGAAAGAGTGAAGACAACAATTATCAAAATCAGGAATGGCAGTGAGAATATTATAAATATAAGGGATTATAAGGGAATACAATTAACAATTATATACCAGCAAATTAGATCTCCTAAATGAAATGGACAAGCTCCTAGAAAGATACAAACTACCAAGAAAATCTAAATAGAAGAGGGAACACTCTCCATTTCATTCTATTAAGTAAGAATTACCTTGATAGCAAAACCTGACAATGACATGAAATCTCTCATGACTATAAACACAAAAACCCTTAACAAAAGAATAGAAAATGAAATCAAGCAACATATTAAAAGGATTATATACCATGACCAAATGGGATTTATCCCAGAAATAACTTAAAATCCAAAAATTTATTAATGAAATATACCTTATCAATAGAATGGACCAGAAAAACATGATCATCTCAATAGACACAGAAAATGCACTTGTCCAAATCCATCACCCTTTCATGATAAAAATACTCAGTAACTAACAATAGAAGGTAAAGTCCAATATAATAAAGGGCATCTGTGAAAAACCCAGAGATAACATCATAATTGATGGTTAAAGAATAAAGTCTTCCCTACTTAAGGTCAGAAACAAGACAAGGGTGTCCATTCTATAAAGGAATATACCATTTCTATTTAGCATTGTACTAGATGTTCTATGCAAGGAAATCAGACAAGGAAAGTATAAAAAGCACCCAGATTGTGTGGGGGGGCATCCAGGCTGGAAAGGAAGGACTAAACTATCTCTATTTGCAGAAGAAATGATCTTTCTTATATTTAGAAAGACTTAGGAATTAGAAACTATCAGGAACTATAAGAAACTATTAGAACAAATAAACAATGTCAGCAAGGTTGCAGGCTACGAGATCAATGTGCAAAAATCAGTTGCATTTCTACACAGTAGCAAAAAAGAAACCAGAATTAAAATCAGAAAAACAATTCCACTTAACACCAGCTTTAAAAAGAATAAAATATTTATGAATAAAATAAACAAAAAGAATTATAAAACTTTATACATTGAAGACTACAAAACACTGTTGAAAGGAATTACAAAAGACCAAAATAAATGAAAAGATAGCTGTTGAGGGTTGAATTGTGTCCTCAAAAATGTTAAACACCTAACCTCCAATATTTGTGAATGTGACCTTATTTTGAAATAGGATCTTTGGGGGCACCTGGGTGGCTCAGTGGGTTAAGCCGCTGCCTTCGGCTCAGGTCATGATCTCAGGGCCCTGGGATCGAGTCCCGCATCGGGCTCCCTGCTGAGCAGGGAGCCTGCTTCCCTCTCTCTCTCTCTGCCTGCCTCTCTGTCTACTGTGATCTCTCTCTGTCAAATAAATAAATAAAATCTTTAAAAAAAAAAAAAGAAATAGGATCTTTGCAGATATAATCAAGATAAGGTCATACTAGTTTAGGATAGTCTCTAATGCAATGACTGGTATCCTTATACGAAGAAGAAATGTAGAAACAAAGACACATAGGGAGAATGGCATATGAAGATAGAGGCAGAGATTGGAGTGATGCACCTATAAGCCGAGGAATCACCAGAAGCTACAGGAGAAGCATGGAACAGATTCTCTTTTAGAGGACCCAGTGGGAACCAACCTGCTAACATCTTGATTTTGGACTGCTAGCCTCAAGAACAATGATAGAACAAGTTTCTGCTATTCCAAGACACTCAGTTTGTGGCACTTTGTATGGTAGCCCTAAGAAACTAGTAAAATACTTCACGTGGATGAATCAGAATGTTTGATACTGTATTTCCCAATGTGATTTACAGATTCAATACAATCCTTATAAAAATTCTAGCTGGCTTTGTGTTGTAGAAATTGAAAAGAGGATTGTAATATTCTTATGGAAATTCAAAGGACACAGAATAAGTCAAATAATCTTGGGAAGAAAAAAAAAGAAGACTTCTTGATTTCAAAACTTACTACAAAACTATAGCAATCAAGACAGCATAACACTGACATAAAGGTAGACAAACAGATTGATGGGATATAATTGAGACCAGAAATAAACCCTTATATTTACAGTCAATTAATTTTCAACAATGGTATTGCTATATTTCAATACAGAAAGAATAGTCTTTTGAACAAATGATGCTGGGACTACGAGATAACCACATGCAAAAGAATGAAGATAGACCACTATATCACATCACATAGAAAAATTAACTCAAAATTAATCAAATACCTAAATATAAGAGCTAAAACTGTAAAACTCATAGAGGAAAACATAGGTATAAATATTCACAAGCTTGGATTAGACAATGGTTTCTTAAATAGGACACCAAAAGTATAAATAATGAAAGAAAAAAATAAATTGGACAACATCAAAATTAAATCTTGGGTGCTTCGACCTGAGCAGCCTTGGTCAGAGCTGGACAGATCATTTAGCTTTTCCTAGATCTGTTCACTCATCTGTAAAATGAACGGATTGGTCTTGATCACATGAAACATCATTTCCTGAGGTTTTGTGGCACTGTGAAAATCTTGCAATACCTGTTTAACATTAAAGTTCCTTTAGTAAACTCTAAAAAAAAAAAAAAAAAAAAATCTTGGGTGCTTCAAAGAACATCATCAACAAAAATAAAAAGATAAACCACAGAATATGGAAAATATACGACAGGGGATCTATATCTAGAACGTATAAAGAACACTTGAGATCCAATAATGACACAATTTTAAAATGGGCGAAGTATCTGAATAGACTTTTCTCCTGAGAAGATACACAATGGTCAACAAGCAAATGAAACAATGCTCAATGTCATTACCCATCAGAGAAATGCAAATGGAAGCCATAATGAGATACCATTTGACATTCGCTAGGATTGTATTTGGGTTGGATTGTTACCCCAAAAAGATATGAAGTCCTAAGTCCCAGCACCTCAACATGTGCCCTTATTTGTAAATAGGGTCTTTATAGATGTAACTGGTAAAGTGGGAGAGCACTTAATCCCATATGATCAATACCCTTATGAGGAGACGCAGAGCAGGACCATGTGACAATAAAGGCCGGGACTGGATCGACCCATTTGCAAGTTGAGGAACACCACGTACTGACGACAAACAACAGAAATGAGAAGAAGTAAGGGCAAGATTCTCTCTAGAGGTTTCAGAGGAGGCAAGGCCCTGCTGAAAACTTGATTTTGGATTTTTTGCCTCCAGAACTGCAAGTCAATAAATTTCTGGTGTTTTAAGCCACCCAGATCATGGTACTTTGTAACAACAGCTCTAGGAAACTAAGGCTAATAACTGAGGTAAGGACAAGCAATGTCAAAGGTGTGAAGAAACTGGAGCCATCACACACTACTAATGGAGATAGAAAATGGTACAGCTGCTTCGGAAAACAATCTGGAAGTTCTTCAAAAGACTAAATGTAGAACTAACCACACCCAGAAATTTCACTCCTAGGTCTACACAAAAGAAATAAAAATGTAAGTCCACAAAAAAAAAAAAAAAAACCCTTGTATACGAATGTTCACAGCAGCATTATTTACAATAGCCAAAAAGCAGAAACAACGCAAATGTCCATCAGCTAATGAGTGGACAAACAGAAGTTCTATATTTAACGGGATATAATTTGACAAAAATAATAGGAATCCTAAAAAAATTATGCTAAGTGAAGGAAGGCAATCACAAAGGAACACATCTTACATGATTCCATTGAAATGAAATATTCAGAATGGGTAAATACAGAGAGGAAGAAAGTAGATTAGTGGTTGCCTGGGCCGGTCAGTGATTGGCTGAGTGATAAAAAAAACATTCCACAGTAGACTGGTTCTGGTTGCATAATTCCGTGAATATACTAAAAGTCATTAACTATACACTTTAAACGGGTGAACAATATGGCATGTGAATTCTATTTCAATAAAGCTATTAAAAAATAAGTATAATATTCTTATCACACCTAACAAAGCTACCACTAATTCTTCAATGTCATGACATATGCAGTTAGTGTGTGAATGTTTCTGATTGTTGTTTCATACTGTTTTTATTTTTGCTTTTGTCCTTACAGTTTGTTTGATTCAGGATCTAAGTAAGGTCCACACACAGAAATGGGTTGCTAAGTTCCTTAGGTCTCTTTTAATCTATAGGTTCTCTCTCTTCTTTTATTTGTTCAAGAGGCAAGTTATTTATGTCATTAAAAAAATATGCAGTCTACATTTTGAAGAATATATTCCCGTGATGTTATTCAACATATTCCATTGCTCTTTAATATTTCCTGTAAATGGATCAAATTCAGGTTCCATTTCTACTGCAATTATTATAGAACTTAAGATGATTAACTAGTTCCATTAAACTGTGATGGTTTTACAAAATGGTGATATTCTAATTCTTTCACTCTTTTTTCATCTGTTATCTAGAAAACATCTATAAAGATAACCATCCCTCATCAACTATTTTGTTATACTAAAAATCAGTTCTTTTAAAACAGGCAGGAAAGATAGATTCTTTTATTTACCTGTTTTCACGATAATGGACTGGAAACTTACACTTCAGATGTGACCATAATGAAGTAACAGGGCCCAGATTTGCCCTCCAACCTTAAATAACTACAAATTGTCTAAACTATATGAACATTGTTTTTTCAGACACTAGATCACAGAAAGCACAGGACAGTGATCCCTGAGGGAAAGAAAACAAATGAGATGAGATTCCAGGCTTCAGAAGAAGAAACCTAATCAGATCCCAGGGGTCTCTGTGTTGAGAAAACAGATTCAGACTTTGGGGAGGCCATGGCAGCTAGTTTTTGCAAGGCAGAATACTGAAGAGAGAGCTACACACCCAAAGACAAAGGTTCCATGATCTGCAAAGGGTCCCTCACAGGTCTTTGAACTGAATACTGATCTGTCCATGCATGAGAAGAAATGACTCAAGGCTGGAGGCGGGCTATGCCACTGGTGAAGCAGAGCAAAGAACAGGAAAATGGATGACTGTAGTTGTCACCAGGAGGCCTGCCATTTGAGTGTCAGAGTGCTCAAAAGTACCCAATGAGAGGACTCTTGGCTTCACTGTCTCCTGTACCCGCAGGCCTCTGGAGTGGGGTGGTAGTAAGGGGGCGGGGAGAGAAGTTGGGCCAAACAAACAAACAACAAAACAGCACTGGAATCACATAGCGTTACTCTTGGAGCTCCTAATGGCCAGAAATAGTTCATATTTCCTCCAGTCATAGTAGATAGCCCTACTAACACATGGAGCATTGAGCAGAGAGTCCTCAGAAGAGTATTACTTCACTAGTAGGAGTAATTAACCATAGAATAAAGATTACTCTGGTCCCACTTTACAAAGCTTAGCCTTGAAAGGATACAATTATTTCCAAGTGACTTAACTGTATCCTAGAACAAAGCCCAAATTCACAACATTTGGCCTTCAATAACAATTAACAGGCATTCAAAGAAGCAGGAGAATATAACTTCTAAAAAGAATAAAAACCCGGGCACCTATGTGGCTCAGTTGGTTAGACATTTGACTCTTGATTTCGGTTCAGGTGGTCATCTCAGGGGCCTGGGATCAAGTCCCATGCTGAGTCTGCACTCAGTGAGGAGTCTGCTTGAGGATATTTTTCCCTCTCCTCTGCCCCTCCTCCCACTTGCATACACTCTCCGAAATAAAATAAATGATCTTTAAAAATAGAAAGGATAAAAATCAATCAATAGGAATAGACCCCAAAATGACATATATGGTAGAATTAGGGGACAAAGACATTGAAACGGTGATTATAAATATTCTCTGTATGTTCACTAAGCTAGAGGAAGGTATGAGGATTTTTTTTTTCTTAAGATTTTATTTATTTATTTGAGAGAGAGCAAGAGAGAGCAGAGGGAGAAGGACAAGCAGACTCTGGGCTTGATACCAGGATCCCATGACACCTGAGCCTAAGACAAACCCTTAACCAACTGAGTCGCCCAGGCACCCTAGAAGGTATAGGATATTAAGAACAGAGAAAGAAGATATAAAGTCTTCTAGAAGTTGAACTTCTAGAAACAAAAACATACCATGTCTGAGATGAACAGTACGTGTGATAAAATTAACAGCAGATTACACACTGCCAAAGAAACTACCCAAAATGAAATAAGACTGAAAAAAAGATTGGGGGAAAAAATGAGCAGGGAATCAGGAAACTGTGAGACAACATACAGAGGTCTCATATAGGTATGACTGGAGTCCCAGAAATTGGAGAGGGGAAGGAGGGACAAAGTATGTTAAGAAATAAGGAATAAAAACTCTCCAAATTCAATTAAAACTATAAATTCATGGATCCAAGAAGTACAACCAACCTTGAAAAAAAGAAACAAACAAACAAAATCACACCAAGGCACATCATAAACAGACAACTTAAAACCAATAACGAAAAAGAAAACTGTAGAAGCAGCTAGTGAAAAGACATCTTATGTAAAGAAGGACAAAGAATGATAGATTTCTCATTAGAAACAATACAAGTCAGAAGATAATCCAACAACAATATTTAAAGTAATGAAAGGGAAAAAAAATCTGTCAACCACAAATTTTCTAGCCAGCAAAAATGTCTTTCAGAAATAAAAACAAAAGACTTTAGAGACACATGAGACATATAAACGATGAGAACATTCATCACTAGCAGAATACCACAAGAAATGTTAAAGACTTTCAAACGGAAGGAAAATGAAACCAAATGGAAATTTCAAACTATACAACAGAATGAACAGCATAAGAAATAGTTTTCATCTAATGGTATACATATAAATGTAAAAGAACTTTTTCATTTAAAAAAATCTCTAAAAGACTATTGACCATTCAAGCAAAAATAGTAACACCATATTGTGTAGTATCTAACATAAAATACATATAATATTACATAATAAAATACATAATCACATAATAAAATGTAGGACTATAACAGCACAAAGGCCAGGATAGTGAAAATGGAAGTACACTGTTGTAGGGTTTTTATATTGTACATCAAGAGGTATAATGTTACTTGAAAGCAGACTATTATAAGTTAAAGATGCTTACTCTAAACTCTGTAGCAACCACAAAAACAAAAACAAGAAGGTATAGTAAATAAACTAATGTGAGAGAAAACGGAATCTTAAAAATGAAATAAGCCAGAAAAAGAGGTAAATGGGAAGAACAGAAAAAAAAAATCACCAAATCCAACCATATCATTAAACACATTATAATTTAAATGGTTTGAACACCCCCCCCTTAAAGAAAGAGTATGTCAGATTGCATAAAAATAAATTCCCGAATATGTCTTGCTCACAAGAAACCATTTTAAGTAGGACACAGATAAGTTAAAAGCAAAAGGATGGGAAAAGATAGATCACGGAAATGCGAATTTTTAAAAAGCTGGTGTAGCTACATTAATACTAAGCATAGCTTTCAGAGCCAGATGTACAGAAAAAGCAATCAAAATATATATAGTGGGAGGGTATAAGCCTACCAACGGAGGAATGACGAAGGTGATCTGATGGGCTCCTTATCCTGATCAGGTGCTACTTTTGTCAGCTAATGGGCCCTCAAAAAACCTTACAACTTCAAATGAAAATATGCTATGTCATCCTCTGTTTTTGTGCCACTATCACCATATAGATATATTTCTATATCCTTTGCTGCTAAACACATTTTACATTCTTTATCTTATGTGCTATTTTCCCTTCGATACTATCATGACTCCATTGTGACACCATGAAAACTAGTGTCAGAGTAGGAATAATATGAATGTAGAAGACTCTAAAAGATGCATGAGGGAATTCAGGGAATTAAAGGGAAAAGAATATAGGGGACCCATATTTGGCTTTCTACCATAGAATCTTTGTTATAGATGATGAGAGAAAAATTGTTTCAATGGGGTATGCACACAGCTTGCTACAGGACTCTGGGCAGTCAGGAAGATGGAACTGAAACCGTCTAAAAGGAAAGGAACTAGACTTGACAATTTCCATTGACTTGACAAATTTCATTGGCAGATGCTTCAGAGGTTCTCCAGTGGGAACTGGAACAGGAAATGACCGACCGGGTTGGTACTCTAACTGGTAAGAAAAACTAAGACAGACACTGTAAAGTCCAATGTCTAAGACATAAACACCTGGAATGGTAATGATGGGGGTTGGTGTTGGGGAGAAGGTCCCAAGATGTCCTAGAGACTCTGGTAAACTAGAAATGGGGAACTTCCAGGCGGAAGACAGATGTCTGCCAATGTTTTAGGTATGAAAAAATGTGACAATTGAGTTAAGAAATATTTTAAATTTTCATTGATCTGGTTCTCTCAGTTGAGGAAGGGGGAGTGTGTGTAGGGACTATCATAGGAAAGAAACATAAAGTTTTTAATTGTGGTGATGTTTCAACATGTATGAGCTCCAGTCTTTGTTTTCACAGACCTTTCTTCTAAAACAAAGCTGTGTGGTGATGGCCAGCAAACTTTTTTTTTTTTTTAATATTCAAAGATATATTCTCAAAAATTATTTTCTGTTTGGAGTAGATATTTCCCAAGTGGAAATTAAGAGTACTTCAGACATGAAACTTCAATAGGTAAAAGAAAAAAGAAACTTCTTTTTGAGATCAGCTCAAAAGACAGGTGAATATATGTACTGTAAAAAGCCAGGCAAAATATGTGAATATTTGGGCTTTATCTAAAAGTTGTGACAAATTTTTAATCATTTCAGTATGACCCATAGTTCCCACATACATGAAAGTGAAATGGTCTTGAGATAATTTAACTGAAATATTCCATAACTGAATAACAGGTTCAGATATAATTTTGCAGAAGCAGTGGATGACTTGATAGATAAGAGCCAAAAGAAATAAAAGGAGAAAGCCGGGCTTCTTTAAGGTTAAAAGTCTGGTCAGTGTCCCCTATTGGGATAAACAGTCCAAAATGGGTCTCTCGCTCATCTGCACATCTTGCCAAGCATGCCAAGAATGCGTGGCCCCAGCCATTTCTCAAGGTTGTGTTTGGCACAAGAAACCTTGAGGGACAAGGCAATGTCTCCCTTGAGACAAAAAACAGGATTGCTTACTTCTGGCTATAAAATGGTAGATTCCCCAAGCTCAGAGTTCCCGTCCTATAATACAATTCATTGTCTATGAAGGTATTCATCTGGGCCCTTGCCAAAACTCCCCATACCCCCGACAATGGAACTACAGGGCAAGGAGGGCACGGACACAACATGTTCTCCACACCTAGGGTCATAAAATCCTTTGTCCCTGACCCAGGTCTCTCTTGCTTCTGCCAGCATCCATGAAACAGTAACAGGCAAACCTATTAGCTGGTAAGTTGGATAAAATCAAATCCCAGGCCCATTACCTTCTCCCCATCCCTTCTGGTTCAGTTTAAAGTCTTCCACTGGGGCCATGGCCTTTGTGCTAGGGGTGGGGTAACTTTGAGGGGAGCATGACAAAGATATGGTATTAGAATAAGAACCCTCTCCCCACCCCCAAGCCCTACTTCCTTCAACAGACTTAGAAAAAGAACCTGTACTACTCGTTCCTGAATGAAAAAGAAAAAGAGAAAAGAACAAGGGAGCACCCAACAAGTTCTGATCTCCCCATAACTCTTCACAAAAGTGACAGCAAAATAGCCTGGGGCAACATCCCATGGACCCCTCAGCAGCGGTGTTTCCTGTCTGAAAAGAGAGGCTCGTTGCATACAGAAAATGAAAACCTCCACTGTCATCAGCCCCCAGTTAGAGAACTAATTTGAAGCAGTGAAATTCTCTGGACAGCATGGGATATGGCCACCACTAGCGAACACCAGGCAGTTCAAAAAAATTACTCTCCCAAGCCCTCACCCAAATGCAAACAGGAAGCCCAATACTTAGTTGACCTGCTTGGATCTTATTCCCCACATGGGACGCCTACTGAACCCAATCCACCAAGCAACAAGGAAGAGAATGACATCGTGCTGATGTCTGGGGTGATCACGCAGTAACCACAGAATAAAAAATTGGACAATCGTGGGGTATTTTAATTTCTGCAAAGTTCAGATATCTGGGCTCAAGCTTTCTGTCATTTGTAACCTGCTAAATTTCAAGTTTCCGAGTTTGTTTTGTATGAGATTAAGAACTTGTTCAGATGAGCCACAAACATCTGGAACTTATTTATAAAGATACTGTAAGATTTCTACATCTAATGTGATATAAAACTACAACTAAAATAGATTACATACAAACATATAATGTCACATATGAATTAGTTCTTTTGCAACCCAGACAATCTTATGAACCATAGAAAGTGTTCCCATGTGAACTTTTTGGGTACTTTGAAAGATCTCTGATAATTCTTGATATTATTTGGATTGTGTTTGGTGACATTCTGAATTAGCTTTTGGAAAGTTAGACTAATAAAATACTGAGATAATGAATACTTCTATTTCATTAGAGATCATATGTAGGATTCTGCTTGTATGAAATCCTGAGATAATGCTTCATGTTCCCCCGGAGGAAAGCTAGAATTTTGTTTTTCTTTTCAGACTGCTGGGCGGTGGGCAATGAGATGGACAAAGGGGGAATCTGAACTTGTATGTTCAGGTACGAATGCCAGATGTTTAGGCAGATCTTTAGTAAAGAGAAACACATGTTGTAATAGGGCAATATATAGTATGGAACATTAAAATCTGTTATGGGGGAAATTAATTCAGTTTCCCTAAAAGAACAAGAGCAAAAGAAACCTAATTAAATCAGAAATATTAACATGACCCTAGGAAATTTTCTTTGTCATGAAAGAAGTTCTTCCTATGGGCTCCTGTGAAACAGGAAAGAGATAAGAACATATATTATATTATATTATAAGAATTATAATTATAAGAATATAAATTATAGCCTTAGCGAATAGTATTCTCCCACTCCCGAGGGGATTTTAATTCCTGATTCTCCTCAGGAACACACATCTGCCTTACCCGCTAAGTGAGCTGTGCCTTTAGGTTCTCTAGTTTTGGTTATCCGTTATAGTAAAGCTCTCTTTGCTGTTAAATACACAAACAAAATCTACCTTCCTTGAGGATTAAATGAATACATATATTTTTAAGAAAGTTGATCCAGAGTGCCATTCCTGGACTCTGGGTTGCTGTTAGCTGTTGTTTTCCTCCAGTAAGTATTTTAAATACCAACCTGAATTCCATTGTGTTAAAACTGCACTTTAGCAGGAAAAGGAAGAAGCAGCCTCCGGGAGAAGGTTGGAGAGAAAATGGCTATCCTCCCAACAAAAGCGGCTTTCCACATCCTGTAAATTCCACTGAGACCTCTCCAGCAATAGGAAACAAATCTCATGATGTAGACCCAGCCTACCATCCCAACTGAAGGAACTTCCCATTAGGAAAATGTTTTAATTCCTCCACATAAGGATACATTTTGTGGGAAAACAGGGGACAAAGACTGCCCCCTTTGAAAAAGAATGCAGAGAATAGTAAGAAGCTAATTTCTAGGTACCACGCGTCGGGAATATCACGAAATTGGTAGCAAAGAATCAGGAAAGATTGCAAATATCAGAAAAATTTTAAAAACCTGCAAATATAAACATAAAAGGAACAGGGGGAAAAGTCCAAGCTAAAGCAGAAAGAAGTGTTATAAGAATTTTTTAAAATTATAAAGTACTTTAAAGACAAAGTACTTAAGGGCACATGAAGAACCTTCTATAATAATCATCAGAATCTGAATAATAAACCGAAATTGTCCCCCTTGGTACACTGTAAAGCATGCAATTTTAATTATGTGATTTTTCTAGCTAATTTCTGCTTCAAAAACAGTAAAGTACTTCTGCTTACAAGGTGGCAGAGACAAGAACTTTGCTGAACCTCTTTTGTCATCAAAATTTAAATTAGCAGAAACATGCCTTTGAGTTAAATCACAATTAGCACTTAGACCTATTTATTGAGAACCCACTATGTGCCCAACGCTGGCGGGATACGCTAAACAGATTACATTTGTAAAGCACCTGTCCCTTTTCAGGTTCTCACAAATGACATTTTAAAACCAACTATTTGTTTGTCAGCATTAACTGCATGTGCTGAATACATCTATTATTATAAATAGCTCCTACTCAGGAGAGCCTTTGTTTTTAAAGGATAAAATATATCCAGCTGTACTTGTGTATATATATTTTACATAGTTATGTTCGGAAGTCAGTCAACAATAATAAATACAACAGACTGTCGAACAAAATAAAACAACAATTTTGGGGGAACCGAAATGGCATATTTGTCAGGAGATGTCCACAAATAATTAATTACTTTCTCACAATAAAGATATTCTCTTAATCCTAGAGTCTCGTAAGAGGATCTCATTACTTTCTAACCATCTGTCATCACTCCTCCCCAAAAAACTAATTAGGGTTTCATCCAACCACACATTATAAATCATGCAAATGTGGATGGCAAAAAACACAGTTTAGAGAAGTTAACATTATAACATTTTGTATTCTAAGAATCACAGGCTTCAGAACTAGCCTTTCCTGCTCTAATAATGACCCTACTTATTTTTCTCATCTTTTCCTGATTAATTATTCGGTATTAACCTTAGAAAATTAAATTTAAGCAAAGAAAAACTTACAGATAGTAGAGTTTTCCTGCAGCAGGAAGTTCCCTTTTCCGGTAGTCGATCCCAGAATCGAGCTGGACCGTATTACAGTATTTCTGCAACCCAGAAACACAAACAAGTTGTGGCTCAGAATTATGATCTCTTGGCTATCCTTTTTCTTTTTTTAATCTTTGAACTTTTTCCTCAGGAAAACAACGTGTTTAGGACAAAACAAGAGACGTCAAGTAAGAATCATAAAAGTTGACCATTAAATATACATCAAGCCCAAAGAAATCAGTTCAAAAAAGTGAAGATTGGCAGCATGCCCTTCTGAAACTTTGCTATAACAATGCTAACTGGCAAATTCCCCACCTGACGGCACTACATTAAAAAATTTTTTTAAACCCCAATTTCTGTTACCGTTAAGTAAGAAGCTATAAGAAAAAAAAAATAACTCGTGTGTCTTCAGCATCACAATGGGAGGGAGCTGGGCCTGAACGTCGTAGCCACATTTTAAACCAAATGCTCTTACTGAAGGGATGCTTTCTGTATACCTGCACTTCACTCGTAAATGACCACCACTGCCCTTATCCCATCTCATAAATGACCACCACTGCCCCTATCCTGTGGAGTCCCCCTCTCTAGCCATCAATGTCTTTAGAGTTCTTTCCTGCTACAGACCCTCCCTTCCGCCGGAGTCCTGTGCCACCCTTGTCCTTCCACTCTCCCAATCACTTTTTCCTTTCCATCTCCCCCCACCCCGCCCCGCCCCGTCCAGGCTGCACATGTGCATGGAAACTCACACACACCACACACACACGCACACACGCACGCATGCACACACATACACACGCACATGCTGAAACTCCTCCTGTAGAAGCTTATGAACTTTTGCTATACCTATCTCGGTCAGTCGGCTTTCTTTTTAAGGGGAAGGGGGGGCATATATATTATATATTATAGACACATATTCATTCCAGTAGAACAATGGTGAGCAAGGGTTTTCAGAACAATTCAAGAAAACATTTACAGGCTGATCTTTTTGTTTTCATCCTAAATGAAAATTGCTTTATGAAAATTCATGAGGAAAAAATTGTATTTTAACAACTTCATTACCTTTATTAGTGAAAAACTGCTTTTTTGGGCCAAGGTAATTGTGGCAAACTGTGTTTTCCAAAGATGGCTCCAGTAATCTCCCCATGCCAACATGCTGTGATGTTGCTACCCCAACCATCAGGGAGTGGGGTCTGTGCTCCCCCTCCCCCGAATCTTGTGACTAGGCAAGAGGATGCTCTGTGATAGTACCCTATGTGATCATGGCAGCAGCTTCTTACTCACCGGCTGGAACACTTGCTCTGAACCTGGAACTATAAGGTAATGATCAAACTTACTGGAGAGAGCTCAAAGCAGCCCATAAAGAGGGGCTGCTGGGATGACCTGGAGGGGCCCCGGGATGACATGAAACAGAGGTGTCGTCTGACCAGTCCCCAGCTGCTCCAGGTGTTGCCATTAGGGTCCTAAGGGAGCCGGAATTGCCAGCTGAGGCTTTCTCAAATCCCTAACCCAGGGAAACCAGGAGAAATAACGAGGCAGTGTTGTTTGTTTTTTTTGTTGTTGTTGTTTTTAAGATTTTATTTATTTATTTGACAGAGAGATCACAAGGAGGCAGAGAGGCAGGCAGAGAGAGAGGGAGGAAGCAGGCTCCCTGCTGAGCAGAAAGCCGGAAGTGGGGCTCCATCCCAGGACCCTGAAACCATGACCTGAGCTGAAGGCAGAGGCTTTAACCCACTGAGCCACCCAGGCGCCCCAAGGCAATGTTGTTTTAAGCCTCTAATGTCTTCAGTCATTTGTTACACAGCAATAGATAATCTAGGCACACTGGAAATGTGGCAACATTCTTCCTCTCTGAAAGTGCATCCTGGGCTGAACTGCAACCCAAGAGCGGAGGGCTGTTTATCCGCTGCACTGCAGGGAAGAGACTGTGCACAGGGGCAGGGAGAATACACTTCCCCCCTTCCGTGCTGCAGCTGCTAAGTGGCTCAAAAAGGGACAAGAGGGGATCAACCATCCCCCTGGGACTGAGGGGTTTCCCCGGATGCAGGACTTTTGGGGCTTACATCAGGACAGTCCTGGGCAAACTGGGACAGATGATCACCTTAGGAATAACCCAGAAATCTAGACTGGAACGCTGGAGTAGTCTGATCCCAGGGTCCTGGGAACGAGCCTCGCATTGGGCTCCCCGCTCAGCGGGGAGTTGGCTTCTCCACCCTCCCACAACTTGTGCCCAAGCGCGCATGCGCACGCCCTCTCAAATAAATAAGTAAAATTTTTAAAAAATGAAATAAAATAATCCCTGATGGTCCTCTAGGGAAGTCTGCAAAACAGCTTTTGAATCATACCTGTGACAAACAACCCTTGGGCCTAACAAAGTCATGTCACCCTACAATGCTAGACCCCAGCAGCCAGTGGGCCTCACTATACAGACCCCCACCCCCCGCCCAGCTCACCATTCCAAGTGGCTCAAACCCAGAAAGGAATACGGTATCGCTCAAATACATGCACACGCATTCTACTCTCCTCTTGCCTCAGATGATGTTTTTTTTTTTGTTTGTTTGTTTTTGTTGTTCTATTTGTTTGTTTGTTTTTATGCTATAGCTGGGTACCTCTCTTCTCAACTTCAAGTAATGTACCAAAATTGGGAAAAGAGAGACCTCCTCCCCTTTGCCCAGACTATCATTTTGGGGGCCCAGCCACCCAGGACAGGGAGGAGATAGTCTTGTTTTAGCTAGCAGCTCAAACTCTGTCTCCGAGAGAAACCTGTCCGGCCGCCATAAGGACCGGTGTTTCATAAGCTAGTCGTACCACAGACAATACAAATAAATAGCACGGCAATATATTCATGTAAGCATATTTACCCAGGCTCTCCATTTCTTTTAAACCACAGTTTATCTTACACGACCCAATATTCCTAATTTAGCCAAAATTTTTTCTTCTTTATTTTTTTGCTATTAAAAAAATAAAACTAATGGAAGTTATACAAGCTTCAATTTCTCTTTCTGGGTAACTAACTTCTCTCTCATAGGAGTGATTAAGCCCTACTGAATGATTGCATTTGTACATTCACTAATCACCACCAAGGAATACCTAATCAGCAGCAAAAAGAACTACAACCAAAGCCCTCAGATTTTAGCTCTTAATTGTCGGAAAAATACTAACACTCCGTTTATACTTTTAAAGAAAAATAAACCTCAAATTTTCAGATTTTATTCACGGAAGCTAAGTTCTTCAGAACACTTTGCAGAAGGATGGAGGAGGGTGAGAGCTAAGCTATTTCCAAGTTGATGAATCTAGTCACAAGGGCATGATTTAATTTCCTAATTTCCAGGGATAGTTGCAAGACCTGTGACCTCTTATCACCGTCCAATTGCAATGAATAAAACTAATCGGCTACCAAAAGAAATTTATTTTAAAATAGTTTGTATATTTACATCTACAAAGGACAAACACAATTACACAATCTAAAAATGCAATTAGGAAATTTGGGGAGGAAGCAGAGGGAGGTGAACACACCCCTGGGAGCATATGCATGAGTGAAAGGCCTTGACTTTGCAAAGAAAAATGTGCTACTAAAAGAACCATTTTCTAGCAGTTTGCATTTTCCTCAAGATCTACTGTGTGTATTTTTAGCAACTATGAATAGTATCATCAGAAAAATAGCCATCTCACAAAATAACTTTATATAGCTTCTAGTCTGGCTTTTCCCTTCCAAGTTGGAACAAAAGAACAATAAATATTGGGGAGAAAATCCTGTAAAACCACAACATATTAACCTCGTAAGCAAAGACTGAAATACTGAAGTCTTGCCTATCTTAAATACTCTTTATTAAAAAGTATATTGCTTACAATGGAAAATTTGGAAAAAGAAAAAAACACATAACTCAAAGTTTTATGTCTTATCTAAATGATTATATTGAATAGGAACTTAAAAGATATACACTATTGAAGTTTTTTGACAATACTAAACTGATCAGTTTTATACATTTTTAATAAGTAAGCATTAAAGGAAAATATGGTGGAGGCCTTTCTAGTTGCAGGAAATAAAATATTTAAATAACTAAAATCTGTCTTTTAACTTAGTACTTTCAAACCATATCTTTTTAAGCTAAAAAAGTGACCCACTCTCACTGTAAAAAATTCCAATACTAAAAGTGTAAAAGTAGAAATGAAAGTCTATCCCCTTCTCAGAAAAAAAGTTTGCTTATAGCTAATATCCTTCAAGTTTTTTCTACATGTTCAGAGATGATGATAGAGAAGCTGGGATCTTATTTATACATATAGTTCTAGGCTTAATTCTTTCTAATTTTTTTTTATGTTTTTTTAAATTTATTTGACAGAGGGAGAGAGATCACAAGTAGGCAGAGTAGCAGGCAGAGAGAGAGGAGGAAGCAGGCTCCCTGCTGAGCAGAGAGCCGGATGATGGATGATGTGGGGCTCGATCTCAGGACCCTGAGATCATGACCTGAGCCTAAGGCAGAGGCTTAACCCATTGAGCCACCCGGACGCCCCTCTTTCCCAATATCTTAAACGTTCTATGAGAGAAATAACTAGATTTAAATACAGGAAAGCTACACTGGCACTGTACTGGTTTGTTTGCTAAGAATGTAATTGTATAAGTAAATGACAAGTAAGAGTACAGAAAGATATTGAGCCAAAAAAGAAAAAAGGAGACTCGAAGGGGAGGGTCTCTTTTTGAGGCAGGATATACATCCAGACATACATGCTGAAGCAGGTGTACATCCAAAGATACCTGAATCAATCACATTCAAAACAATAATGTGTTACCACTTTTAAGCGAAAGCAATGATACATAAAAATTCAACACGTTACATTTGGACATATTTTTAAGCTTTGTGCAATATAAATATAACATAAATGCAGAAAAGCACACAAGTCGTAAATGTCCAGCTCAGTCAAGAAACAAAACATTACTAGCACCGGTGAAGTCCCCCCTACTAGCCTGTTCTACCTCTTCAAAGGTAACCAGTCCTCTGATTCTAGCAATGCAGGATTTTGCCTCTTTGGGGAGTTTTACTTGAGTAGATCCACCCAGTATGTATTCTTTTACGACTGGGCTCCTTTAGGTTTGTGAGATTCACCCATCCCCATGTTGTCTATAGTTACAGTTTGGTGTGTCATATACACTACATGAATAAGCCACAATCTATCAACTCATTCTACTGTTGGTGGACATTTGGGTTGTTTCTAGTTATTGTTCTTTCCAATAATGCAGTCATGAACACTTCTGCACGTGAGTCTTGGCACACACATGCACATGCTCTTGTTGGATACACACCTAGAAAAGTAACAGCTTGGCCATTGGGTAAGCGTCCACTTAGCTTTAGTAAACACTGTCAGGGTTCCAAGGCAATGCGCAACCTATACTCCCAAGTGTGTGTTTGCTACTAGTGGAAAAAAATACAGTTGATTTTTGAGTACTCAGCTTATATCCACCAGTCTTAGAAATTCAATTATTCACGTAATATTTTTTGTATGTTAATTTTTCAGGATGATACTAGAGATGTCCCCTATTTTTCAGGATGATACTAGAGATGTATGTTAATTTTTCAGGATGATACTAGAGATGTCCCCTACATTGTTTTATATCACAAAAAAATACACATTTATGGCTTAACAAGTTCTCTGTAAATTCAATATCTACTTTGGATTAACTTAACAAACACCGAACACTATATACTGGGTACTTCCCTGGTTCCTAGAAATATTATAAATAAGCTTTTGCTCTGACAGCCAGGTAGAACTCAGATATTTGCCTCAAAGTTACCATTTTCTTCTTCTCCCACTCATGGATCTCATTCTTCAAAGTTGATAAGTTCTTTGCCAATTTCCCAAAAGTGCGATTTTAGCCTATTACTTAATTTCCCCCTCAGTTTTCTCCTCTATAAAATAAAGGAATTGAATTATGATCACTTTCAGTCTCAAATTTTTTTTTTTGAGATTTTATTTATTGGGATCAGTTGGTTAAGTGGCCCACTCGTGATTTCTACTCAAGTCATGACCTCAGGTTTGTGAAATCGAGCCCCTAGTGGGGCTCCATGCTCAGTGGGGAGTCTGCTTTAGATTATCGCTCTCGCTCTGCTCCTCCCCTCACTCGTGCACACTCTCACTTGCAAATAAATAAAATCTTTTAAAAAAGATTTCATTTATTATTTGAGAGGGAATGTGCAGGCCTGTGCACAAGCAGGGAAAGGAGCAGAGGGGAAGGGAAAGAGAATCCAAGCAGACTCTGCACCAAGTGTGGAGCCCAATGACGGGCTTGATCTCACAACCCTGAGATTATGACCTGAGCTGAAACTGAGAGTCCAACATTTAACCAACTGAGCCACCCACGGCACCCCTCAGTCTAAAATTCTTAATACAATCCTGAAATTCTCACACTTATTACAGCTAAGTTCTTGTTCAGGCTTTTTTAGTTCTGAAGTAGACCCAAGCCTCAGAGTCTACCACAAACCACTCTGCCTCCTTTGCTTTCTTGCTCATCTATTCCAAAATACATTAAAAAAAATTTTTTTCCCATTGCCCCACTCCTACTTCCCTGGATACCCTACTTGTTTCTCATTTAAAATACCCATACCCTACCACCTTAGCAGGTAAGGTTTGTATCTCTTCTTTTTACCAAGCAATTTCAGAATTTCTTTTCCCTTCCAAAAAGCAGGAAAGTAAGATAATTTAACCATTGCCAAGTGCTATTATGTTTCACTTGTGTTAATGCGTATTAACTTGAACTTACCTCACATAATCCTCAACTAATCATACACAGAGTAATTTTTTATCCCCATTTTACAGTTGAGGAAATTTATGGAGGAGATTACTTTTTTAAAATCACTGCAAAGGCCAAAACTGTGTTCCCAGCAAATTCGTATGTTAAAGTCCTAACCCCTAGTACTGAAGAGTGTGGCTGTACTTGGAGACAGCCTTTAAAGAGGTGATTACATTAAAATGAGGTCTTTGGGGCAGGCCCAATCCAGTATTACTGGTGTACTCATAAGAGGAGGAAATTAGAACACAGACATGCAAAAGAGGAAGGACCAAGTGAAGGCAGAGGGAAAAGCCAGCCATCTGCAAGTCAAGGAGAGAGGCCTCAGGAGAAAACAACCCTGCCAACACCTCGATCTTGGACTTCTAGCCTCCAGAACTGTGAGAAAATACGTTTTTGTTGTTTAAGCCAACCAGTCTGTAGTATTTTGTCATGAGAGCCCAAGCATACTAATACAATACTAACACTCTTATAATAAGCATACAGAAAGACATTTTTTAAAAACAGTAAAAAAGGAAAGAACAGTTGTGACCAAAAAAAAAAGCCAGGACCAAAGCTAAAAAGCACCGCTGTATACACCTGCTTATAATGTGAACCTCACACTGCCTCTTTCTGCGGTCACAGCTGGAGGGGAAAACACAGTAATTTCACAATTCAGAGAGCTCTAGAAAGACCACATAGTTTGTAGGTGACTGAGTCATGATTTGCCCAGGTCACTCCCGACCCCAAATCCGTGACCTTCTCACCATGCCACACTGAGTTATTACACAGTAGCTACAGGATCATTTGTCCTTAGCCTCATACAATTTACATGATTATTTCTTGCTCCCCGATTCCTCCTTCCATATCCCAAGTCAATTACCTCCACACAGCATACATATGCTACTTGCTCTTCTAGAGGTCCATACTGTATGATTTCGTTATAGTTTCCTTTAAGTATTTAGTGCAACACGGTGTATGAGGTATGTTCAACCTATACTAAATTCTACATCCAACTGGATGGTAGTATAGTAGTCTTCCCTTATATAGGATGTTTTCTATGTTTAAAGTGTCTGCTTAACTCACAGTCCACTATTTTTGTGACCTGTACCTGATCATCTAAACTGATCTTGTCAGTCTTGGAAGGTAAACTCCAAGAGAACAAGAACTGCCTGCTCAATTAGTCTTTATCAGAACTCAGAGACAGAAAATTCAGCCAAAGAGTTGTATCTTCCTCCAAAGTAAGAGCTTCATCCCATGGCAGGATTTCTTCAATGAGAAAGAGATGAAACCAGGAACACAGCCACATTCATACAACAAAAGTCCTGCGCTATGCTGATTAGGCTCCTTATGCCCACTACAATCACTCATGTAGCTTGGAAAAGACACAAGTTAACTTTGAGTCTCCTAAACCAAGGCAAATGGCTGGGAAGATGGAAATATCCTGGTTGGTAGACCAGTGGTTCTCAACACTGGATGCATGTTAGCATTAGCTGGCAATTATTTAAAAAGTACTGATGCCCGGGTCATACTCCCAGACATTTTTGCAGAGGAGGGCTTACATTGGCTGATTCTGTCTGTTTTATTTTAAGCTCCTTAGGTCATTCTAATGAGCTATCAGCAGTGAGAACCACTGGCTTAGCCTAATCTGGTCCCGCCTGCAGTTGGTCCCATCCAAATCACATGGCTATTACATAGTAAAAGAAAGGTGGAATGAATTTTGGAGAAAACCACCACATTATCCACCATAGGTAATAACTAAAGCCACAGAATCACCCAGGGTTGGTGTTTATGGCCCTAGAATCAAAGAGTCGGAGACTGGTAACATTGATTCCTCTCTTGTTTATGTTGGATAAAATGAGATGAAAAGAAATCACCATTACTTTGCAATGAGGGTAAAGACATAAAAGCATATGAGTTGTCAAAAATAAAGGAAATAGAATACTAAGTAAACAAAAGATTGATAAAACTTAATGTGGATTAGAGAAATATTCTGTAACTGAAGTAGTATGATTAGATGAAGAGGACTTGAAATAAATTTCCTTAGGGAAAATAAATATTTGAGAACATACAGAAAGGACAAGAGACTTGAGTGACTTGTCCAGCAGAAGATTCCAACATCTTAAACTAGATGACCCTAAGTTTATAAGTTGGGTTTTCAACTCACATTTCATATTATTAATGAAGCTACATTCTTTTTTTTTTTTTTTGATTTTTATTTATTTATTTATTTGACAGGTAGAGATCACAAAGTAGGCAGGGAAGCCGGCACACAGAGAGAGGAGGAAGCAGGCTCCCTGCTGAGCAGAGAGCCTGATGCAGGGCTCGATCCCAGGACCCTGGGATCACGACCCGAGCCGAAGGCAGAGGCTTTAACCCACTGAGCTACCCAGGTGTTCCTGAAGCTACATTCTTATCTTTTTGAGCACCACTATGATTTGGATCATTCCAATAGTTCTCTGAAATAATGAGTTCCTGGATATTTCACTAAAAATATTTTCCAAAAAAAAGAGGCAAAGCACCAGCATCTGGAGTCATATCTGATCAAACTTAGCAGGTACAGAACTGAAGCCCAGCACAACAATTGTAGGGTTTTCCTGTCCGTATTTGGAACTCTGAGATAAAACCGTGGCCCTTCAAAACCAAACCTCCACTCTCATCATCTATAGTAGGAAAGGTGAAACATTTGACTGTGGCAACAGCTACTATGTAACCAGAGACCTTGTTCAAAAGGCCAATGACTTACTTCCCCTTCTATATTCTTTCCCTGAGACATATTGATTCTTAGAAAATATTTGGACTCTAGTATACTAAAGTATGCTAACTATCATCTTTAGACTATCAAGAAGTAGGAAATTGTAAAGAACAAGAACGCCTCTGTCAACTTGGTCAAGACCTTAGGTACTGTTAGTAGACTGGTTTCCTGATAAGACTTAATTTGAATGATCTAAGATACCAATTTGTAACTTAAATAATTATGTGCCAGGGAGGGGAGCACATCAGAATTGATGAAGTCCCATCCTTACACTATCAAATGGAAACTTTTGAGACATAGGATGCTACATAGAGTTTATGTGTTTTCTGCTTGTTGTAATAGAAGATGCCTCACTGCCCTTTATATATGTTTAACCATAAAAATGTTATATATAAATGTTTAATCATGGTTATCTTTATATTTTATAAAACTGTCACAAAAGAATAAAAATAACTATAACCACCATTTATTGAACACATAATTTTACAACAACCTTTAAAGATAGGATTATTGGCCTCGATTTACCAATGAAGTACTTAAAATTCAGAAAGAGCAAATATTTTGCTCTACTTGTCTAGAGTTATTTGGCTCTTAGGGGGCAGAGACTAAACTCAGGTCTGCAGACCATGCACTGCACGTATTTTCTATATTCAGAAAAAGACAGAACAAAATTCACACAGTTCAATAATTCAACCATCCTTAAATATTCTGGCCATTATGATTTTTGAAATAACATGATACTTAACTCGATATGTACAAGCAACATCCAGTAAAATTCCCAGAATACCTCACATTAACGCCACATGATTTCTTGTCACTTATTTATTTACAACCTACTGTGCTCTGGAGGGTACATGTGGCTTCTTTAAAAAAATCACCTTACTCTTTGTATATTTAATTTTCATTTAATTTTCAAGGGTACATGTGGCTTCTTTAAAAAAATCACCTACTCTTTGTATATTTAATTTCCATTTAATTTTCAATGTTATCTAATACACAAGTGTAAATTGACAAAACCTAATGAGCTTTAATTACACAGAACTGTTGACCCAGAAATCCCAATTCTAGGATCCTATCCTTCAAAAACGTTAACTCCTGTGATTAAAAATGCATTTGTAAACAGGTTTTTTAAAGCATTATTTGAAAAGAAATATAGTAAACCTAAGTACCCAAAAATAACAGATTAGTTTAAAAATATTAATGACAAAAGGTATAAAAGCTATTTTTAAAAAAGGTATAAAAAAGCACAAGGTTTCTGCCTGGCCCAGAGATTTTTTTTTTTTTTTTTTGGCCCAGAGATTTTTAAAGGGGTTTGATCAGATAAGGGAGTACAGTGGTCTGCAGCCATTAGTAGAAATACAAAGCAGCCATTAAAAAAAAAAAAAAAAAAAAAAAGAGCTGGAGTTATATCTGTTATAAAAAGATCTCCAGGATATCTTGAAGGTATAAAAAAGCACAAGTCAGATTAAGGTGTAACTATTACTCCATTAATTTACAACAAAACTATATGCATAGGTATATATAGAGATCTGTATACATATAAATGTACAGAAAAATGCTTGAAAGATACAGATTTTCTTTCAGCTTTATTGGGATATAAATGACATAACATTTGTAAGGTTAAGGTGTACCACTGATAAACTTAACATACTGCAAAATGATTACCTATCATTTTGCAATATGTACCCTATCATCTCACACAATTACCATATCTTTTTTTATGACCTAACTTAGCAATTTTCAAGCAAATAATACAGTATTGTTAACTGTATTCACCATGCTGTGTATTAGATACCAAAAACTTAATCATTTACAACCAAAAGCTTGTACCCATCTCTCTATTTCCTTCGCTCCCCAGCACCTAGCAGCAACCAATCTACTCTCTCTGTCTCTATTAGTTCGGCTTTTTTAGATTCCACATATAAGTGATATCAAATGGTATCTGTTTTTCTCTGACTTATTTCACTTAGTGTAATGCCCTCAAGGCCCATCTACTTTGTCACAAATGGCAGTGTTTCCTTCTCGTGGCTGTAGAATATTCCATTGTATGTGTGTGTATATATATATATATACACACACACACAGAGACACACCACATCTTTATCCATTCTTCCATTGATGGACACTTAGGTTGTTTCTACACCTTGGCTATTGTGAATAATGCTGCAAAGAACACAGAAGTGCAGATGTCTGTTCAAGATAATGATTACATTTCCTTTGCATATATACTCAGAAGTGGAATTGCTGAATCATAGGCTAGCTCTACTTTTAATGTTTTTGAGGAACTTCAATATTGTTTTCCCTAGGGGCAGCATCAATTTATAGTCTCACAAACAGTGCACAAGGGTTTCTTTTTCTCTATATCCTTCCCAACACTTATCTCTTGTGATTTTGAGGGTAGCCATTCTAACAGACTGAGGTGACATCTCATTGTGGTTTTGATTTACATTTTCCTGATGATTAGTTATGCTGAACATCTTTTCATGCACATATGACCATTTGTAGGTCTTCTTTTGAAAAATGTCTATATGGTTCCTCTGCCCATTTGTTGGAGCCCCCTACTATTATTGTGCTGTTTGTGTATTTCTCTCTTTAGACCTTTTAGTATTTTCTTAATAAACTTAGGTCCCCTGATACTGGGTGCACCTATGATTGTTATGCCTTCTTGATAAGTTGATCCCTTTATTATTATACAGTAGTGTTCTTTGATTCATTGCAGTTTTTAACTTAAAGTCTATCTTCTCTCTTTTCTGATTTAAGTATAGCTATCCCTGCACACTTTTGGTCTCTACTTCCATGGAACATCTTTTTTTCATTCCTTCACTTTGAGCCCACATATCCTTAAAGCTATGTGTCCTTATAGGCAGTACAGAGTTAGGAATTCCTTTTTTGTTTTTAATCTATCCAGACAATCCATGCCTTTTGATTAGAGAATTTAATCCACTTATATTTAAAGTAATTATCGGGGCGCCTGGGTGGCTCAGTGGGTTAAGCCGCTGCCTTCGGCTCAGGTCATGGTCTCAGAGTCCTGGGATCGAGCCCCGCATCGGGCTCTCTGCTCAGCGGGGGGCCTGCTTCCTCCTCTCTCTCTGCCTGCCTCTCTGCCTGCTTGTGATCTCTGTCAAATAAATAAATAAAATCTTAAAAAAAAAATAAAGTAATTATCAATAGGTAAGGACTTACAAAGGCCATCTTACGTTTTACTCTGGTTGTTTCCTTGTTCCTTTCTTTCTCTCTTGCTGCCTTCCTCTGTGAACAGATAATTTTCCATAGTGGTAGGCTTTGATTCCCTTATCTTTATTTTTAGTGTATCTACTGCAGCCTTTGTTTTGTGGTTACCACATAAACTACCTTATGAATATAACAGTATATTTTACACTGACAACAACCTCAATCTCATACAAAAACTCTACCCTTCTACTACCCTTTTTTGTTTTTGATGTCACAATTTAGCCATTTTCATATTGTGTATTCATCAATAAATTATTATAGCTATAGTTATTTTTAATACTCTTGTTCTTTAACCTTTATACTTGATTTAAGTGGCTAACGCATCACCAAGTTACAAAATTAGACTATTCTGAATTTGACTATACTTCACTAGTGTATTGTATATTTTCATATTACTAGTTACTGTTACATTTCAGTTTGATGAACTTCTTATAAAGTAGGTCTAGTGATGATGAACTCCTTTGACTTTTCTTTTTTTAAATTTTTATTTATTTATCTATTTGACAGATGGCACAAGTAGGCAGAGAGGCAGTCAGAGAGAGAGGAGGAAGCAGGCTCCCTGCTGAGCAGAGAGCCTGATGTGGGGCTCCATCCCAGGATCCCGGGATCACGACCCGAGCCGAAGGCAGAGGCTTTAACCCACTGAGCCACCCAGGTGCCCCTCCTTTGACTTTTGTTTGTCTGAATAAGTCTTTGCTATACTTTATTTCTGAAGAATAACTTTACTGAATAGAGTAGTCTTGATTGGCAGGGTTTGGGTGGGTGTTTTTTTTTTGTTTTTTTTGTTTTTTTAATTCTTTGAGGTTTTTGGATGACCTACAAGCTTTATGAACTTGGATATCCAAATCTCTCCCCAGATTTGGGAAGTTCTCTGCCATTATTTTGAATTATTTTGAATTATTATTTGAATATATCATCCTAACCTCTTCTGGCCTGTAAGGTTTCTTCTGAGAAATCTGATAGTCTTATAGTGTGCTAGTAACAAGTTTCTTTTCTCCTGTTGCTTTTAAGATTCACTGTCTCTGACTTTTGAGTTTTATTATAATGTACCTTGGAAAAAATTCTTTGAGGTTTTTGGATGACCTACAAGCTTTATGAACTTGGATATCCAAATCTCTCCCCAGATTTGGGAAGTTCTCTGCATTATTTTTTTAAATACACTATCTCCCCCCTTTCCCTCTCTTCTCTTTGTGGAACCCCAATAATTCAGATTGTTTCTTCTGAAGGTATCTCGTAGTTTATGTAAATTTTCTTCATTCTTTTTGAACCTTTTTTCTTTGTTCTTCTCTGACTGGATAATTTTAAAGTTCCTGTCTTTAATCTCACTGATTCTTTCTTCCACTTGATCAAGTCTAATGTTGATTGCCTTCTATTGCTTTTATTTATTTATTTTTTTTATTTCATTAATTGTATTCCTCAGTTTCAGAATTTCCATTTGGTTCTTTTTAAGATTTCTCTTTGTTAAATTTATCATGGTGTTTGTATATGGTTTTCCTGATTTTTTGCACTATTTTTGTGTGTTTTCCTATAGACATTAAGTTTCTTTAAAACAGCTATTTTGAATTCTTTATGGGGTAAATCCCAGAAGCCCATGTCTTTGGGATCAGTTATTGGGAAACAACGGTGATTCCACGATTTTTCATATTCTTTGAACTTTTGTACTATTGTCTTCATATCTGAAGTAGCAGCCCTCCTCCTGTTTTTACTAATAACTTTCAGGAAAGAAATACCTTCCATCAGCCGGCTAGGGATTTGGGGACTTTCTCAGACCTTCTATGAATATATGTGCTCCACAATTATTGCTCTTTCTTGAATTCTTAAGCTTATATGCTTTCTCTCAATCCTGCAATATCCTGAGTCTAATAACCTTCCTTTTATTTTCCCAAAGGGAGCACTTAACGCTCAAGTTTGTAATCTCTCCCTTATGTGCAGATTCTGGCTGGCTTTCTGAACATGCTCACTAGCCATCTGCCAAAGCTCATTCTTATCACAGCCACTGGGAGCATATACAGGGCATCAGCCATGAAGTGAGGGTGTGTGTGGGTGTCTGCACGTGCACATATGTGTGATAATGCAGAGCACGGGAGATGCCCTTGAGCCAACAGAGGATCTGGGCAAGGGTCCCCAGCAGCTTGTGAGCAGGCTTCTTGATGTGTGTGAAGCAATTCATAGGATCCACCTCTCTTTAATGCCTTCAAACAGAGTGCTCCTCTCCTAGCCTCTTCCTGCCCTCCAGCCATGCAGCTCACGATTTAGTACTCTGGATGGGACAAAAGAGAAATGAGCCTCAGGCAGCATCCCACACAGCTGGGGAAGCAGGGTGATCACTCACTTCCTCTTACGATCCCCTATAGGAGAAATCACAGGCCAAGAAGTTCTCTCTTGGCCCTAGGCTGTGCTGCCTTGGGGGAAAATCAAACTGTTCCTCTTACTTTCTCCAATGTGTCCAAACCCAGGTTTTGTTTGTTTTTTGCTCCAACAGTATGTTGGAACTCTTCTACTAGAAACCTGGATATCTACAAAGGCTCTCTCATCCTTGGGTGACTGTTTTAAGATCAGGTTTCCAGGGACTCCCAGACCACAACTGAGAGAAGCTAGTGCTGGTTCACAGACCACTGCAAGGCCACACCCAGGACGAGGTCTATATTCCTATTACCTGACACATGGGTAGGCAAGCCTCCTCCCAGGTGCCCTGTCATATGATGGTAAATCCAACACCACCCATAAAGTCATTTTTGTCTGTGAATAGATGCCAAATTATTGTTGATTGGGGGTGGGTGGGACCATGAATAAGAGATGTCTTATTCGAAGTGCCTGGGGTGGCTCAGTGGGTTAAAGCCTCTGCCTTCGGCTCAGGTCGTGGTCCCTGGGTCCTGAGATCTAGCCCTGCATGGGGCTCTCTGCTCAGCAGGAGGCCTGCTTCCCCCTGTCTCTCTTTGCCTACTTGTGATCTCTGTCAAATAAATAAATAAAAATCTTTAAAAAAACAAAAAAGATGTCTTATTCAATGCTGATACTGATGTCCCTCTGCTACATTAAATTTTTAACAGCAGCTACTCCTGAGGAGGGAAGCAGGAATGACATAGGAGTGGAGGAGGGGAGGAAATGGGGAGAGGGGAAAGTAGCGAAGGGGGGGGGGGCATTTGATATTTAGTAAAGAGATACTTAGGTGGCATTCAGATTTTTAAATATAGCATGTATTCATTTCTCTCTTATGAAATTTTATAAAAGGAAAGATCCTAGAGAACTCCATGGATCGTCCCAGAATAGTGGTATATGGAAAAATCTGATAGCTGTGTTATTGAAATTATAGCCATTATACATTTCCAGCTCTGTCATGACCAACAGAACTTTAATTAATATTCCACTGCTTCTCCCACTGTTTACTTTATCCAAAAAAACCAGAGTCCTCATTCCTGAGGTTAAAAAAAAAAAAAGAAGAAAGAAAAATATAAAAATGACATCACAGAATGGAAAGAAGTTGATGTATATGCCTTTTGAAAATCTTTTTTATAACCATACTACCAACCCATAACTGTGGCACCTGTAAGCTTTCTTTTCCTCCCACAAAAAGGAACTGTGCAATCTACCCTCAGGCCAAAGGGAACTTCCCACTACATCTGCAGCTCTGCAAAATGTATTTTTTGAAAATCCAGTAAATTTTACTCGCAAGTTTTTTCCTTCTTTTATACAAATAATCAGGGGCAAGCAATAACTTCTCTATCTTAAAAAAAAATAAAACCATATAAATACACAAAGTACATAATACATGTGATTCATTTATACTGTAATCACAACTTCTAGAATGATAAAAACTGAATCTAAAAATATTTAGCTTAAAAAATAATTTTCAGAGACCTTGTTAAGACTTTTAGCATCCAGGATAGCATTTAGAAATATTCTCAACTCTGGTTCTGCTCTTGCTGCCTTGTATTTGCTCGGCTTTTTGCCACTTCACTGTTCATTAGCACTTTTATTGAAAGATGAAAGAGGAAGAGAAAGAAGATGAATTCAGTCAATCTTGTAACTTATTCTAATCTCTGATAAAAGATCTGAAGAATAAATTTTAAGCTATTAGCTAAAACAAGGTTGAACACGCTATATTTATCATTGTGTACAACTAAAGGTAGATTAATAAAGTAGATTATACTTTTATAAAAGAAAAAGAATTCTTTGTTCATAAAAGCAGATGAGAATGTAGTTAATTCTACCCAAAGACAAGATTACAACATGTAAATATAACAAATATATAATGTTAAAGACACATACACATGTGCACACACATATTGAGCAACACGGTTTGCGGAAAGAATGCTCAGTAAAAAAGCAGGAAACCTGGGCTCTAGATTTGGCTCTGCCACTAGCCAGGCAATCTTAGACATGAGCCTCAACTGCTCAGACCGTATAAAGTGATGGTATAAATATTTCTAAGGATGCTTCAACATAGTCCTTGCTCCATATTTCTCAGCTCTCACTATTCATAACTTAGTGCTACATCAGGTGTCTTTTCCCATATACACTGAAACTATATTTTGCTTTCTCCCTCTGCCCTTGCCTTTCCCTTCTAAGCCTTGTCCAGCTTTCTCAAGAAAATTTTCACTTAATTCCAATTAGAGCAAAACAAAACCATAAGCATGACTATTAAACCAAGAGAGATGGCAGGGATACACCTAAGTGAAGAAAACAAAAGGCCTAACAAACAAACAAAGGTTCAGTTTCATCAACCTCTGAAATTTGCAGATACATACAGGAGTCCATTCAGAATTCACATAAATTTCCATTTCATTCACTCATCCCCCACAATCACCAGCATTATAGAAAGCAGAAAAATTTTTTTAAATTTGTGGGTCTATCAATGTTTTTAAATAATTCTTAGCACTGTAATCTTCTAACACACAGTTAATCACTCCTAACTCATTCTATATTGAAGTATAATACTTTTCCTATACTATAATTATTTGCTGGTGTGCCTATTTGCTCTACTAGAACATCCTGGTCTCCTTGATGGCAGGATTCATTTCAGGACAGCTTCATCACAGCAGCTAAGCACTTAATAAATGCATATTGAAATATGAATATTGTTTTTCTTCTATTTTACCTTATAAAAGTATAGTATTTGAGCTACTTGGGCAATTAAGCTTTCATAGATAGCTAGCCTAGGACTGCAACACCACACTTAGAAAATGTTGGGGGGGGGGAAATCTATCATAATTCAAAAAAAGAATAATTTATAAGTCAACTTCTGAAACAATCTCTTTGAAAATTTATAGCACTATATATCAGGGTCTCAGCAATCTTGCAGTCCAATCCCATCATTTACAAATGAAAAAAATGTAAACTCCAGTGGACTCAAGAGACTTGCCCAAAGTCAGGAAAAGAGCTAGGCTTAGAAAGAACTGCCTCCTTAAACCATGGTTCCTCTGCTGTATCATGGACACCACAAAAATATGTGTGAAATGACTGTATGGCTTCTTCTTGCTTTAAGCTGTTAAGAATTTTAAAAGATTTTATGGCAGAATTTAATCAGCTAATCAACCATAACTTTATAATATATGAATCCTAATGATCATTATTGACTGAGGAATACACTATAAGAACACTCACATGTCTTCAGAGACAGATTACAAAGTACACACTTATTCAAAAACAAAAACAAGCCGAACACTACTGAAAGTACATTCCGATTATCCATTAAGGAGCCCTTTCTATTAACTCTAATTTTAGGGCCAATCTACATTTTGTTATTTATTTTATGTTCATATATTCAGAGAGGACACTGTCTCAATAAGCTGTATAATATTTAACTTGAACTTGAAAATGGGAAGTGTAGATACAGTCAATAGTAAAAGAATAGACACAGTATTTTGTACCAAGCACCCCTAATATGCTCTCATTTTGAGAGAAAAGCTAAATTCACTAAAGCAGAAAAAGGTTTCTTGGATATATTGAAGCCTCAAAAACTTGGCCAAACTATTGTTCAGCAGCACACAGTTTGTGTCTTCATGCTCAGATGTTGTTGAAACAGCAGACTTAAAAGAAATAATGTCAATGAATCCTACCAAGCACTATACATGACCTCTGGGGTAATTAGCAATCATTCAAAAGCAACAAGACTAAAATGTTCTATTCTTTATTACTGTCAGCTCTTATCTTGATCAGCATTTTAATAAAGATGCTTCGTTTCTAAGACAGTTTCATGAATCAGTCATAATTACATTCTGACATGCAGTGAATAGTAAAGCAAAACTAAATATCACTTCATCAACCTTTCTAACCTTTATGCAAGTATTAACTGTAAATAATTTTTACACAATCCTACAACAGAAAATCTGCATATTTCTTAGCTTTGTACATACTTTACCCCAAATGAATTTCCTGTGACCTATACCTGAAAAACACAATCAGCCATAATTATCCAGTTTTGTGAGATGTTCAGGTGTTGCCTTTCAGAGTTCAAATCAACTTCAAGTATAAAAGGCTACTTTATTCTACAAATGGCACAATATGCAAAATGGGTTAAGTAGCCAAAAGCATCTCAGAGCATTGTGGCTTGAAAGAAGTCTATCCAGAATCAAAACGTCAGAACAAAAATACGCTAAAGCAAAGTGACACTTATAAAAATAGATTCATAGATTACACATTAACACATGGATCTTGATGACTACTGCAGAAAGTCTTATCATTAAAATATGTTAAAAGAAGAATGTTAATTAGAAGGAAATCTGAGCAGTTAAAGGGTAGATTTTTTTTTTTTAATGTGACACCTAACAGTTTATGGAAGAGGATAGAAACTTATCAGAAATATAAACTTACTTAGAAATACTACTCTGCTATGGAGGATAATAATGCAAACTCTTTTAACAGCAATAACTCCCCTCCCCCCATTCATGATTTACTTTAGAGTTTTGAAATAGTTAACTTCTCTTTTTTGGTGAAGACCTTTAAAAATATTTTTGATAGTCAAGGTGAACATAATCCAACTATCAGAATAAACTGATGATAGTTTATTCTAAATGATACTGCATTTTAGGTGATTTATTGTTTCAGGTTCTTAGAAGATTCCAAAATAAATGCAATGTTTCTCAAGAATAATTCCTGTCTTCTCAGTACTAGATACGGAATATCTGCACACAGCTAGGTTCCCAAACCTATATTTTCACAATGTCCTTCAAATAAGTAAAGTTTACAGGAAATCTACCGAGAGATATTTTTAACCATGCAGAATTTTAAAAGTGAACTATAGTGAAAAAGGAACATATTTACCATTTTACTTTGTGTGATTGCAATTTGAAAAATAAGTTCCTTCTAAAACCAATCTAAAATCATTCTCTATATGTTTTCTTATACGTTTTATTTTAAAACGACCTTCCTAGAATGTTACCAATCCGAGGCGAAAAGGCGCTAGCATCTTTCCCATATGGAACTAAAAACACAAAAATGTATTAAAAAAAAAAAAGCCACACAAAAATGTATGTCTTTTATGTGATAATTTTTGTTTAACTCTTGTATTTAGCTTTCTGCATCATTATTCCTTCCTCTTATTGGAAGTGCAAGCAAAGAAGGGAAAAGAAGTGTTGATTTAAGAAAACAGATTTCCCAGAAAGAAAAAAACTGTGATTAAGATTTAAACAAAAGCTAAAGATGGCTTCCTCCGAGCACTGATGAGGTCCGCTACCTCATTACTAACAACTGAAAACTTGTGATGCATTTTGTTTCAAGAGAATCCAAAAGTCCTTGCTATAAAGCAGACAGGGGGGTGCAGAGTCCATTCACTCTTTCTGTGTCACGACCATTATGTAAGAAGTATAAAACACTGCCTTTATGCTGCCAAGCCACAATGACTCTTCCTACATCAAAGGATTTTCACCACCAGGGTTTTTTCTTCAAAATTTATTCAAGCTAAGGGCAGAGAGACAACAATTCATACACGCTAATTACGTCTAATTATCTACTCCCTTTTCTGCCCGGCTTCGGCCAGTGCTATTTGCTATCTGGATTTCTCACAACCTCCCTTTGCCCTGTCCATCCAGCCCAACAGTGAAGGCTTTGAAGAAAACAGTTGTGGCTTTTTTGAGTTTTCTCAATATAAAGTTCAAGCAAATTAAATAATTATTCTGTTAGTTTTGACACATTTATGCGTTAAATATGAGGACCTCTTGGTTAATTTGGCAAATTCCTCACATCTCTTCATGGCTGGAATCATAGTAACACCCTCTCTTATAGGAGCTTCTCCTCATGCTTTCTTTTCATGATCTAAATGAAATGTTTATTGGATTAAAGTTCTTCTCTGCAGACCTCCATGGTGGCCTATGACAAAGAGCTTAAAAGTTCTATTAATGGGCTTGAGTTTTCAGGGAGGGGAAAGGGAGAATTTGATTTCACATTACATCACTAGCCAAGAAAATTGCCACGTGTAATTAAACTAATTTATCTCATGAGTCAAAGAAACAACTAATTCATATTTAAGACACACTTCCTTTCAACCATTCTCACCATTAAGGAACTGATTTCTTCTAATTTAACCAAAAATAACTATTTATTATTCTAAGAGAATTCAAGACATACTTGAATTCAGTACATATTTTATATATAATACACATAAGCAATAGCTTGCTGTAGTCCTATTTGATGCAAACATATCATTTTTGTATTTTATATATTACCTAAATACACATGTATAATTTATACATTTCATGGAAAGTCTTTGTTTTCATTTTATGTAAGAATATTACAGAAAATACAAAGCATACACTCAAAATGACTTATCTATAGGCAGACCCTGACTAGCAGAAAGTGAACATTCTGATATGAAGACAGACAAGAATTACATTTTAAATCCACACTACAACAAATTTATTCTAGATATCTATTCATTTCAAGGACACAGCACAAAACCACCACCACAAATAAAGTTTAATGCCTGTTACAAGAGCCAATTTGCTTAAATATATTTTCTCAAATACATATGGAATAGGCTTATGAAAATAAATCTCCTTCATTTCTTTAGCCTAACATGGCAAAATACAGGAATGTTCCGCAAGACAGTCACTTTTGTTTCTTAAAACATTAAATACTGAAGTTCAAATGAACACTTTAGTAGTTTGTGGGGGAAGTCAGAACTCTTTTCAATTCCAGACTACTACTTTCCTATATTTTCTTTCTTCCGATCTTAAGTGATAAAAAGTTAACTCATAAATAAAGATATTATGTCGCCCTAATGAAGGGTTAATCCTTGCTACACTGACTCAGGTGACAACACAGTGGAGGTTTGTCAGTGGGGCTGACAATGACCTCAAAGGCTGTTTCTGATTATTTAGCCATCTGAAAGCTCCAGTTTTGCAAGTTATAATGAACAAACTGACAAATCAATTTCAACAGTAACATGAAAACTGTGGCAGGAAGAAATGGCAAATATATACTTAGTAAGCTCATAAATCCCAATGCAGGTAGTGGGCAGTCTGAGCATTAAAGTGTCTTACCTAAGGGTTATAAACAATTTTTCTAAAGTTTATAACTAGACATCACATAGGACATATTCTCAGAGTTTACTGTGGATACAAGATTTCTTAGGGAAAAAAAAAAAAAAAATCCCTCAGGAAACAAAACCAAAAGCTAATACATGGCTTTTTGTGTAAGTTTTAGAAAAAGGATATATAACAACTGAGAAACATTAACAACCAAGTAGAAGAAATGAAGTTATTACCTGAATATTAAACAAATACTATAAAAATAGTAATAATAACAAAGCTATTACTACTTCAGATTATAAAGTGTTTTTATGTGTTGCATATTTATACCCAACAAGTGTTAAACCAAGTCAGATTATGATGTTTTCCAAATGGACAACTCTTTATCAAGAAAACAGAAATTCATATTTATAAGACTTAATGCAGTATCTTCTTTTTCTATTTCACCACCTAACATTCGTCAAAGAGAAAATGATAGTGTAGAATGCCTTGCTGACCAGCTTACCGTGTGATTTGTGATATTTATGACCAGCTTACAGTGTGATTTTGGTAAACTATTAATCACCTAATTAATTTAATTTAATTTAATTTAATTTTTAACTCCTTTAATTTTAAATAGAAGATTTTGAATTTAATAAAGAAAATAGTTTGTTAAAGTGTTAGTGTGAATTAAAGTTAAAATAACCGATTACTGATAATAGAATCTATCACTATGTGGCAAAACACTACGTAAAATATTGCATGGGGACATTTCCCATGGGGGGAGTATTTTAGATCTGTCCATACTATGAAACTGATTAAGAAAATCATAAAGTGGGGTGCCTCGGTGGCTCAGTGGGTTAAGCTGCTGCCTTCGGCTCAGGTCATGATCTCAGAGTCCTGGAATCAAGTCCCGCATCGGGCTCTCTGCTCAGCAGGGAGCCTGCTTCCTCCTCTCTGCCTGCCTCTCTGCCTGCTTGTGATCTCTCTTTGTCAAATAAATTAATAAAATCTTAAAAAAAAAAAAAAGAAAAGAAAATCATAAAGTGGTGCCTGGCTGGTTCAGTCGGTGGAGCATGAGACTCTCAATCTTGGGATTGTTCATTTCAGTCCCATGTTAAGTGTAGAGATTACTTAAAAATGAATCTTAAAAAAAAAAAAAGAAAGAAAAGAAAAAAAAATCATAAAAAGGGATGCCTGACTGGCTCAGTGGGTAGAGCATGCAACTTTTGATCTCAGGGTTGTTATTTTGTGCCCCATGTTGGATGTAGAGATTAACTTAAAAATAAAGTCCTTAAAAAAATCATAAAAAGTTTTAAAAAATTCTCCATCTGAATTTTGGAATTCTCTAAAATTCAGATGGGGAATTTTTTTTAACTCTAAAATTATGATTAGCATTTATTTCTTAAAGGGCTCATTATGGAATGCATCATACACAATGGTTTATTTAAGTGTGATGGAGTAGAGAGACAGATTTTACTCAAATATACAACAGCTGTTCAAAATACCATGGATTGCTGGAATTTGGTCAGATGAGAAGAACAGTGCTTGCCAGGCAATCTATGTATCAAGAAAGCCAATAATAATAGTCCAGTTGAAATTAACCTAAGAAATTATTCTTCCGTTCAAAATACCAATTGGTCCTCTTTTCCCTTCAACCACATGATTTTAAATAAAGTCTACAATGGGATGAAATTATGTTCAATGTATATTATACAATGAACACACTTTTAAGATGTTATTTTCTTAAATGTGTAAAAGTGAAGATATTTCCAAGAAAGTTGATCTTAACAAAACTGGTATTTCTCAACTTACCAAATTATTTGAAACTTATACTGAACCACCTTCTTACCTTGTGGTTCCCCAAGCTTCATCCCTTCTATCAACCATATATAGCAAGTTCTTAAATGCCACTTTCTGCAAGACCTACACATGTAATGAATCTATGTGGGACACATGCTTTCTATCACATAAAACAAGTCGTATTTTACAGAAAAGAAGTGCTACATACATATATTCATTTATTTTTTTTAAGATTTTATTTATTTATTTGACAGACAAAGATCATAAGTAGGCAGAGAAGCAGGCAGAGAGAGAGGAGAAAGCAGGCTCCATGCTGAGCAGAGAGCCCGATGCGGGGCTCAATCCCAGTACCCTGGGATCATGACCTGAGCCGAAGGCAGAGGCTTTAACCCACAGAGCCACCCAGGCGTCCCTATACATATTTTCTTTTAAACACTTATCTCTCTTTCCTTTGCATGTTGTATAAATCAGGGATAAGAAAACTTTCTGTAAAAAGCCAGATAGTAAGTATTTTAGGATTTGAAGGCTATACATGCCACAGCTACTTAACTCTGCTGCTGTGGTGTGAAAATGGCCAAAGACAATACATAAATGAATAAGCATGACGTTTTTCAATAAAATTTTATTTACAACAGGTGGCTGCCCAGATTTGGCCACTGGCTATAGTTTATATAGAGATCTCGAGATCTGTGTATCTCAAGATATAGAGATATATAGAGATATATAGAACTCGAGATCTCTATATAGAGATCTCTCTCTCTCTCTCTCTCTATATATATATATACTATATATATAGCATACATATAGTATATATCTATATTCCTGGTATAGATGATCACAGTCCCACAGGGCCAAAATGAGACAGATGTATTTAACTTTATAGGATAGTGCTAGGTAGACACCAACACATGCTTTCACAATTATGTCTGTTCATCTACTTAGAAGAACTGCCTACATGTTATTAAAAATCACAACAGAGATTCTTTAATTCTTTAAGAATAAATCAGCAAAATCAGGACATTATGTCACATGATCAGTCAGGGGTTTCAAATTTGAAGCAGGTATAATAATCATTGTACCTGTAAAGTATTGACCACCTTTCTTTTTATAGACGGGGATATTAAGTACTGTATTTTTTAAAATTACAGTAGTCGCCCTGGCTTTATCTGTGAGGGGTACAATCCAAGATGCCTAAAACTGCAGATAGTACTGAACGCCATGCATACTAGATTTTCTTATATACACATACCTAAAATAAAGTTTAACTAGTTTAAATTTAGTTTAGTTTAACTAAATTAGGCACAGTAAGAGATTAATAAGAATTTACTAATAATACAAAGATCTGACTTTTAAATAGATTTCCAAGTTTCAAGCAAACAGAAGGACAGTGATCATTATTATTTTATGAAAACCTCAAAGAATTACTGATCACAAAATCTTAAACTGGTAATTCTCATGCTTCTGTCTTTTCCTTATGTTTTCTTCTCCATGAGGACTGCCCTTTCCCACTTTGCCTGGTAAATTTTATTATATGCTTATTTCTTTTAAGCATCATTTGTTCTTTGGAAATATTCCTGAGATGTACCGCTACTCCATTTAAACGGCTAGTGTGGGTTGGGGCCCCTTTTCTATATTCTTTAGCATTCTGCAGTTAACTCAATTACAGAAGTTCCCACCTGCTTATGAAAAAATTTTACTAACTTGCAGACCAGAGTAAGACAATATTTAATCAGATTCAGTGACATCACCAATGTTTTCTTACCATAATATCTCCACCTACAGGTTATTAATTTTGACTTAATCTTAAAGTAGTTTGTTCAATTAGTTTCATGAGTTGTACACTCCTGTGACACCACATATCCAAAAATATGTATTTACAGGCTTAGATTTTCATGACAGCTTAGCTAACAAGAGGGCATATATTTATTTTTAACAAAGTAAAATCTATTTTATTCTATATCTACTTGTAACAAGTAAGTCTCAATCCAGCTTGATTTTTTTCCCACTGATTTTCTTCTAATTAACCATAGGACACTTCCTTTATCCTTGATGTTCAGTTATGCACCAGAAAAATGTATTATTCCTCTATATTATTTTTCTCTCTTAGAAATATGAATTCTGTGAATGTTTGATCTCTGTCATCTGCTTTCCAGAGCTAGCATTTTCACAATAGTTTTCTCTCTGACTCTTCCAGCTTCCTTTTGTGTGATTTTTTTTCATAAGTTGGGTCTCTTTATCACTAATTTTATTTTTAGCATTTTTTATTCTTTAACTTGCTTTTTCTACGATGCTCTTCAGTTTTTTAATGGGTCTCCCCTCACTTTTCTTAGCTCTGCCACCTTACTTTCCATCCAATCTTATAGTTACTTTATCTCTGTTTTCATATTTCATTGGTACCCATAACTTCTATCATTTCTTTTAAAATACAGAAAAGTTTTATCTGAAAAAGTTTCCCATTTCTTGGGGTAGTTCTTCCAAAGTACAACCTTCATGTGCTTTTACTTATTAGTGTATATTTACTTCTCCTGTCTGCTCCTGCTGCTTCCTTCCTGTGCCCACCATTCCACCCTTTTCATGATAGCCTCTGTACATATGACCTATATTCATTCCATTTTGCTTTTTGCTAATTTCTCGACTTTGAATGTGAGTAGTCCTATCCATATCTGCTGACTTCCTAAGAAGGGTAGGCAAAAATTTACCTGCTTTAAAAAAAAAATGGGTTTTATTATAAAAAAAATAACACAAGATCATTCCAGAAAAGTCCAATGTTAGAAATCTTAGAAAAGTCTAAGAGAGAAAATGTAAATCATCTATAATCTTATCATCCAGAAAAAAGTTCTAGTTACATTTTGGGATTACTTATTACCAGGATTTATTTTCCTATGTGTGCATATTATCTCCATAATTAAGAGTTACAGATATAAGATATACTCTTGCATCATATTTTTTCACCCACATTATTTGTAAGCATTATTATACATTATTAAAAGCTTTTTGAAAATATCATTCCAAGTAAGTATACTATATCCCTTCATGTGACTGTACCATCATTTAAAATCATTCCTCTGAACATAGGAAAGATGTTCCCATCACTGCTTTTTAAAATAGTTATCCTACTTATATTTTTAAAGTATCTAGAAAAAAAAAATATGGTTCTGAGTTTCTAAATTACAAAATATCCTGTCTTCTTCTTTACAATTAAAAGCCAAGATAATGGAAACTATCAACAAATGAAAAGGCAACCTGCTGAGTGGGAGAAGATATCTGCAAATGATATATCCAATAAGGGGTTAATATTCCAAAATACATAAAGAACTTATACAACTCAACACCAAAAAAAGCCCCAAGTAAATGGATGAAAAGATGGGGAGAGAACCTGAATAGACATTTTTCCAAAGAAGACAAACAGACAGCCAAGAGACACAAGAAAAGGTGCTCAACATCACTCCTCAACAGAAAAATGTAAATCAAAACCACAAATCACCTTACATCTTGTCAGAATGGCTAGAATCGAAAAGACAAGAAGTAACAAGTAATGGGATGTCTGGTTGGTTCAGTTGGTAGAGTATGTGACTCTTAATCTCAGTGTTGTGAGTTCAAGTCTTACACACTGGGCATGGAGCCTACAAAAGGAAAGAGAGAAAGGAAGGAAGGAGGGACAGAGAGAAAGAAAGAAAGAGTGAAAGAACAAACAAGTATTGGCAAGGATGTAGGGAGAAAGTAATCCTGGTATACTGCTGAGGACTTGTAAATTGGCAGAGCCGCTGTGGAAAACAGTATGGAGGTTCCTCAAAAAATTAATAATAGAGGGGCGCCTGGATGGCTCAGTGGTCTGAGCCTCTGTCTTCAGCTCAGGTTGGGGTCTCCAGGTCCTGGGATGGAGCCCCGCATCAGGCTCTCTGGTCAGCAGAAAGCCTGCTTCCCCCTCTCTCTCTGCCCACCTCTCTGCCTGTTTGTGACCTCTCTCTCTCTGTCAAATAAATAAATTAAATCTTCAAAAGAAAATTAAAAATAGAAATAGCATATTCACATTCAGTAATGCCACTACTGGTTTTTACCCAAAGAGAACAAAAAAACACTCATTCAAAAAGTGAGTTGGGGGAAATCAGAGGACCTTAAGAAACAAACTCTGGACCTTAAGAAACAAACTGAGGGTTCTGGAGGGGTGAAGGGTGGGGGGTTGGGAGGGCCTAGTGGTGGGTATTAAGGAGGGCATGTATTGCATGGAGCATTAGGTGTGGTGCATAAACAATGAATCTTGGAACACTGAAAAAATGAAATGAAATTTTAAAAAAAGATACATGCAGTCCTGTGTTCACTGCAGCATTATTTACAATAGCCAAGATAATGGAAGCAACCCAAGTATGCCTAAACAGATGGAAAGATAAAGAAGATGTGGTATATATACACAATGGAATATTACTCATCCATTAAAGAGAATGAAATCCTTCCATTTGCAACAATATGGATGGACCTTGAGGGTATTATCTAAGTGAAATAAATCAGACAGAGAAATACAAATACTGTATGATTTGACTCATATGTGGAATCCAAAAAAACAAAAAAACAAACAGACATAAATAAATAAATAAATAAATAAATAAATAAATAACACACATGAGAAAAACCAGACTCCTAAATATAGAGAACAAACTGATGGTTGCTCTCAGGTGGGGGATGGGTGAAACAGACAAAGAGGATTAAGAGGTATAAATTTCCAGTTATGAAATAAATAAGTCAGGAAGATGAGAAGTACAGCTTAGGGAACATAGTCAAAAATACTGTAATACTGCTGTTTGGTTACAGATGGTGAATACACTTATTGTGGTGAGCATGAGTACTGTACAGAATTGTTGAATCAATATGTTGTATACCTGAGGCTATATATTAATTATACTTCAATTTAAAAAATGTATGTTAATTATACTTAAAAAAAAAAACTAAGAAAGAGACTTACACTTTTAGTCAAAGCAGAGTATTTAGAACTCAATTTTACCTTCCTGCCATTACACAATAAAACACTGGACGTAACAGGTAAAACATTTGCTATCAGATGTAATACAACGGGTAGCGGAGGATAGCAATCCCTGAGATGTAGGAAATAAGCCAAGCAAGCATTACATTTCCCATGGCTTTCTTTCAGAGGCAATTTCTAGACTGTAGCACAACAGTCTAAATGAGTTGAAGAGACAGTGACCAGAGTTTAGGGAAATTGAGGCAGTTGGGATTTGCATGAAAGAGTTCACTAAAAAAGGAAATAATAAGTAGAGAAAGAGCTCTAGATATCTGCATAGGGAATGTCTATAATCTTTGGCTGAATATTAAATTGCACGTGCATAAGATGAAACTTCACAAGACTGGGGAAAGAGCAATCCACACAAAGCTGGAAGACATAAGCATTCTGAACAGCCAGAGTAGAGAGATGTCAGTGACACTAAGGGGATTCAGTACAGAGCCTAGAAGGGTCACATGTAAAAGAAAGGCTAAAATAGTCTTAGTGTAAAGGCTACTGAAGACACATTACTGAAATTTTAAAAACAAGCCTCAGAAGGATAAAGCTGATCTGCAAGAAATGTAACTACTTGCCAAACTAAACACCCAACAGCCTTAAAGGAAGTAACACTCAGTATCATCACTCACAATGTCCAGCATCCAATCACAAATTATTAAATCCGCCAAGAAGCAGGAAAGTAGGACTAAAAACCAGGGGGAGAAAATCAGACCAAAAAAACAAAACCAGAAATATTAGAATTAGCAGAGAAGGACATTTAACAAACTGACATCCACTTCTGGGAAGATGGAGTAGATGCCCTTTCCCTATCCCTCCTGCTCTGTACAATTGAAAATCCTGGAGATTATATAAAAAACAAACATAAAAATATACTAAAAAGTAATTCCTCGAGTACAAATCCTTTACCCCTTTGGTTAGGTTTATTCCCAGGTATCTTATGGTTCTTGGTGCTATAGTAAATGGAATCGATTCTCTAATTTCCCTTTCTGTATTTTCATTGTTATTGTATAAGAAAGCCACTGATTTCTGCACATTGACTTTGTATCCTGCCACGTTGCTGAATTGCTGTATGAGTTCTAGTAGTTTGGGGGTGGAGTCTTTTGGGTTTTCCATATAAAGAATCATGTCATCTGCGAAGAGAGTTTGACTTCTTCATTGCCAATTTGGATACCTTTTATTTCTCTTTGTTGTCTGATTGGTATTGCTAGGACTTCTAATAATATGTTGAACAAGAGTGGTGAGAGTGGGCATCCTTGTCGTGTTCCTGATCTCAACGGGAAGGCTGTGAGCTTTTTCCCATTGAGGATGATATTTGCTGTGGGTCTTTCATAGATAGATTTGATGAGGTTCAGGAATGTTCCCTCTATCCCTATACTTTGAAGCGTTTTAATCAGGAATGGATGCTGGATTTTGTCAAATGCATCAATTGAGAGGACCATGTGGTTCTTCTCTCTTCTCATATTAATTTGTTATATCACATTGATTGATTTGCAAATGTTGAACCATCCTTGTAGCCCAGGGATGAATCCCACCTGATCATGGTGGATAATCTTTTTAATGTGCTGTTGGATCCTGTTGGCTAGGACCTTGTTGAGAATCTTAGCATCCATATTCATCAGTGATATTGGTCTAAAATTCTCCTTTTTAGTAGGGTCTTTGCCTGGTTTGGGGATCAGGGTAAAACTGGCTTCATAGAAAGAGTCTGGAAGTTTTCCTTCTGCTTCAATTTTTTGAAACAGCTTCAGGAGAATAGGTGTTATTTCTTCTTTGAAAGTTTGGTAGAATTCCCAGGGAATCCGTCAGGTCCTGGGCTCTTGTTTTTTGGGAGGTTTTTGATCACTGCTTCAATCTCGTTATTAGATATCGGTCTGTTCAGGTTGTCGATTTCTTCCTGGTTCAATTTTGGTAGTTTATAGTTTTCCAGGAATGCATCCATTTCATCTAGGTTGCTAAGGAATTACAGAACACTCATGAAAGAAATTGAAGAAGAAACAAAAAGATGGAAGACCATTCCATGCTCTTGGATCGGAAGAATAAACATTGTTAAAATGTCTATACTGCCTAGAGCAATCTATACTTTTAATGCCATTCCAATCAAAATTCCACTGGTATTCTTCAAAGAGCTGGAGCAAATAATCCAAAAATTTGTATGGAATCAGAAGAGACCCCGAATCGCTAAGGAAATATTGAAAAACAAAAATAAAGCTGGGGGCATCACGTTATCTGATTTCAAGCTTTATTACAAAGCTGTGATCACCAAGACAGCATGGTACTGGCATAAAAACAGACTCATAGACCAGTGGAACAGAGTAGAGAGCCCAGATACGGACCCTCAACTTTATGGTCAAATAATCTTCGACAAAACAGGAAAAATTTACAGTGGAAAAAAGTCTCTTCAATAAATGGTGCTGGGAAAACTGGACAACTATATGTAGAAGAATGAAACTCGACCATTCTCTTACACCTTATACAAAGATCAACTCAAAATGGATAAAAGACCTCAACGTGAGATAGGAATCCATCAGACTCCTAGAGGAATCCATCAGACTCTATTACTCATAGGCAGTAATCTCTTCAATATCAGCCACAGCAACTTCTTTCAAGATATGTCTCCAAAGGCAAAGGAAACAAAAGCGAAAATAAACTTTTGGGACTTCATCAAAATCAAAAGCTTCTGCACAGCAAAGGAAACAGTCAAAAAAACAAAGAGGCAACCCACGGAATGGGAGAAGATATTTGCAAATGACAGTACAGACAAAAGGTTGATATCCAGGATCTATAATGAACCCCTCAAACTCAACACACACGAAACAGGCAAACATATCAAAAAATGGGAAGAAGTTATGAACAGACACTTCTCCAATCAAGACATACAAATGGCTATCAGACACATGAAAAAATGTTCATCATCACTAGCCCTCAGGGAGATTCAAATTAAAACCACACTGAGATATCACCTTACACCAGTTAGAATGGCCAAAATTAACAAAACAGGAAACAACATGTGTTGGAGAGGATGTGGAGAAAGGGGAACCCTCTTACACTGTTGGTGGGAATGCAAGTTGGTGCAGCCTCTTTGGAGAACAGTGTGGAGATTCCTCAAGAAATTAAAAATAGAACTTCCCTATGACCCTGCCATTGCACTCCTGGGTATTTACCCCAAAGATACAGATGTTGTGAAAAGAAGGGCCATCTGTACCCCAATGTTTATAGCAGCAATGGCCACGGTCGCCAAACTATGGAAAGAACCAAGATGCCCTTCAACGGATGACTGGATAAGGAAGATGTGGTCCATATACACTATGGAGTATTATGCCTCCATCAGAAAGGACGAATACCCAACTTTTGTAGCAACATGGACGGGACTGGAAGAGATTATGCTGAGTGAAATAAGTCAAGCAGAGAGAGTCAATTATAATATGGTTTCACTTATTTGTAGAGCATAACAAATATCATGGAGGACAAGGGGTGTTAGGAGAAGGGAGTTGGGGTAAATTGGAAGGGGAGGTGAACCATGAGGGACTATGGACTCTAAAAAACAATCTGAGGGGTTTGAAGTGGCAGGGGGGTAGGAGGTTGGGGTACCAGGTGGTGGGTATTATAGAGAGCATGGATTGCATGGAGCACTGGGTGTGGTGAAAAAATAATGAATACTGTTTTTCTGAAAATAAATAAGTTAATTTAAAAAAATATATATATATATACTAAAAAGTAGAAAGAAGAAAGAATAGCTAGGGATTAGCTAGGGATCTCAAGACCTGTTCAAAAGAACAGTGAGTTCTCTGCTTTTCTTCTTAATTTAAATTTTTCAGACTTGGAGCTGAAGAAGCCAGCATCTCTGAAATGCCAACGGACATAGACAAATAAAGACCCAACAAAAGTCTGCTCTTTTTAGCTAAGGGACCAGAAAAATGGCAGCATAAGAGAAGAGACAAATTTTTGACAAAAACTTTTACTGCAATGCAGTAAACACTGCAGGGAAAATTATGTACTGTGGGTGCCACCTCCACCTATTCCAGTCAAAAGAGGAGTCTAGAAGTATATTCTCAGAAGCTTTTAGGAGGCACTCTAACCCTCCTGCCAGTAATGTCAGAGAAGACCAAGTAGGGAACTGAAACCTCCATCCCTGCCAGTCAAAAATGAGCACCCTTTCCCTCCCCTGATAACGTCAATGGAACCTCTCTACCAACAGAAAGAAGGTGCATCTTCTCAACAGATGCTGAATAGAGAACCTGGGCTTCTACCTGTATCTGGCAATAAAGAGATGGTGCCTAACCTTTGTCAGAACAGTGTCCAAAAAAGCCATTTAAGACTAAAGTTTGAAGATGATAAACGGGTTCCTGAGTGACACAGTTGGCTAAGGGACCAACTCTGGATTTTGGCTTGGATCATGATCTCAGGGTCATGAGCTCCTGCCATGCACTGGATTCCCTACTCAGTGTGAAGTCTTCTTGACTCCCTCTTCCTTTGCCCCTCCCACTTCTGCTCTCCCCACCCCCCCTCTCTCTAAAATAAATAAATAAATCTTTAAAAAAAAGTGAAATAAAGATGACAAACAAATGGCCAATAAGCACATAAAAAGATGCTACACATCACTAATCACTTGAGAAATATGAATCAAAACTACAATGAGTGATGCCTGGGTAGCTCAGTTGGTCAAGCCGCTGCCTTCAGCCCTGCCTTCAGCCACTGCCTTCAGAGTCCTGGGATCGAGTGCCGCATCGGGCTCCCTGCCCCACAGGGAGTCTGCTTCTCTCTCTGCCTCTGCCTGCCACTCTGCCTGCTTATGTGTGCTCTCTCTCTCTCTCTCTGACAAATAAATAAATAAAATCTTTAAAAAAAAAAAACTACAATGAGCTACCACTTTACACCTGTTAGGGTAGCTATAATAATAACAATAATGATAATAACGATGACAAGTGTTCGCAAGGATGTAAAGAAACTGAAAACCTTGTGCATTGCTGGTGGGAATATAAAATGGTGCAGCTTCTAAGGAAAACATTATGGCAGTTCCTCAAAAACGTCAATATAAATTTACATATGACCTAGGAATTCAACTCCTGGGAATATATACAGAAGAATTAAAAAGACTCAAACCAGTATTTGCACAGACGTGTTCAGAGCAGCATTATTTACAAGAGTCAAAAGGTAGAATTAACCCAATGTCCATCAACAGATGAATAGATAAACAAATTGTGGTATTACATAAAATGGAATTTTATTTCTTAAAAAGGGATGGAATTTGACACATGATACAGTATGGATGAACCCTGAAGACATTATGCTAAGTGGAAAAAGCCAGAAACAAAAGGACAAATATTATAATTTCATTTACATAAGGTGTCTAAAAATGGCAAATTCACAGAGATAGAAAGTAGAAAGAGATAGAAAGTGATGAGCAGGAGTGGGGAGTAGAAGAGAATGGGGAGTTATTATTTAATGAGTACAGAATTTCAATTTGGGAAGATGCGAAAGTTCTAGAGATGGATGGTGGTGATGGTTGTCCAGTGTAAATGTACTTAATGCCACTGAACTGTACATTTAAGAATGGTCAAAATAGTAAATTTTACATTACATGTACTTTACCATAATAAAAAATGATTAAAAAAATAAGATCCAAAGCCTTATGACAAATTATGAAAATGTTCAAGATTCCAATGAAATTCATTCATACCAAAAACCAGGAAGATCTCACATGGAATGTAAAAAGACAATCAATATATGCCAACTTCAAGATAACAGAGATGTTAAAATTATCCAATAAAATTACCCTATGCATGTGCAATTCAAAGCAGACATGAAAAAAAAAAATGCTTCCACAGGCATATGACTACGCTTGAAACAAAGGAGCTTATATTACTACTTAGTAAAAACTGTCATTAAGGGCGTGGCTCAGTGGGTTAAGCCTCTGCCTTCGGCTCAGGTCATGATCTCAGGGTCCTGGGATGGAGTCCCGCATAGGACTCTCTGCTCAGCAGAGAGCCTGCCTCCCCATCTCCCTCTGCCTGCCTCTTTGCCTACTTGTGATCTCTCTCTCTCTCTCTCTCTCAAATAAATAAATAAATAAATGATAGTTATTTCCTAAAAATGTCATTAAGGAAGTTCTGTTCACAAGCAATATTTAATCATTTCAACTCTGCATGTAACTTATAATATAACCTCCAAATATGTACGGTCAATGACAAAATTATCAGAAAAATGGACAAATTCACAATCATCATGAGTGACATTTTCCATGAGCTTCATAGTACTTGATGGGAAAAAAATAATAAAAACTGGAACATGATAATTAAAAATTCTAATTTAATGAGTGTAATATTTATATATACTAGCACCAACAATTATATTTGAATACTCACTATTTTTAAGAATATAGAGAGTATATGGGGTGCCTGGCTGGGTCAGTCAGAAGAGCATGTGACTCTTCATCCTGGGGTCATGAGATGTCATTTTTACATAGGGTGTAAACATTACTTAAATAAAAAAACTTTAAAAAGTATTTTTTAAAAGAAGAATACAGAGAATTTTTTTTAATTGCCCACATATTAAGGCATAAAGCAAGTTTCAACAAATTTCAAAGGATTTAGGTTGCACAGACCATATCCTCCAACCATAATGTGATTAAGCACTTGTTAAGAAAATAATAACAGAGGCATAACTAGAAAATGTTTTATGTTTGTTTGGAAATTAAGAGACATACTTCCAGGTGATTCATGGGTTAAAGTAGAAATCACAATAGAACTGAGAAAATACTTAGAATTTAACAGTGAAAATACTATCAAACTTAATGAATGTAGCTATTTAAAGGAAAATAAATAGCCTTAAATACATTTCAGAATGAAGGTCGAAATGAGATTTTTAAAAATTAAAAAAAGAACATCGAAATAAACTCAAAGAAAGTGCAAGTAAGAATGAAACAGGAGCCTCCCTACTTAAAAGGGAGTGGAAGTTATATGTAAAGGTCTGCTTTTTTGTTTGTTTGTTTTGCTTTGTTTTGTTTGAAGGGATTATTCTAGGAAGACTTCCTACAGGAAATATACTTGAACACTTTATAAATCCCTTCCAGTACTATGACTTTTCTCCTTTTGTAATAAATTGTGGTAAAACATACACAACATAGAATTTATTATTTCAACCCTCTTAAGTGTACAGTTCAATGCCATTAAGTACACGGACAATGTTATGCAATCATTACCACTGTCTATATCCACAACTTTTTCATCATCCTAAAGAGAGACTCTACCCATGAAATAATAACCACTCATTCCCCTCTCCTCTCAGCCCCTGGTAACCTCTATTTCACTTCCTGTTTCTCTGAATATGCCTTTTCCAGGCACCTCATATAAGTGGAATTATATAATATTTGTCCTTTTGTTTCTGGCTTCTCTCAAATGTTTTCAAGGTTTGTCCATAATGTAGCATATATCAGAATTTCATTCCTTTTTTAGGGCAGAACAATAACTCATTGTTTGAATAGACCACATTTTGTTTTTTAATGGCATATTAGTCTTCCTCATCATTTCTACTACCTTATGACAATATTATTATTTACTAAGAGCTTTTATAAGCTCTTGGGTTTGTTTGTTTGTTTGTTTGTTTGTAAAACTCCAAGCAATAAATCACAAGTTCTTGTAGTGAATTAGATTTGTTATCATTTGGTTTATAGAAGAGGACATAAAGAGAAAAAATGGATTTTACACTGTATTTTTCCCCAAATAAATTTCTACTTGATTTATAATCTCTTCTTTTTAAAGATTATTTATTTGTTTGTTTTACCGACAGAGATCACAAGTAGGCAGAGAGGCAGGCAGAGAAAGAGGAGGAAGCAGGCTCCCTGCTGAGCAGACAGCCCGATGCAGGGCTCCATCCCAGGACCCTGGGATCATGACCCAAGGCAAAGGCAAAGGCTTTAACCCACTGAGCCACCCAGACACCCCTATAATCTCTCTCTTTTTTTAAAGATTTTATTTATTTATTTGTCAGAGAGAGCACAAGCACAGGGAGCAGCAGGCAGAGGGAGAAGCAGGCTTCCAGCTGAGCAGGGAGCTCAATATGGGGCTCGATCCCAGGACCCTGGGATTAAACCAAGATTCTCTATTTGTTTTAAGATTGTCTTCTGCTAAATATCGCTCACAGCTAGGCCAATTTGCAAGGGTAATGCTAGCATATGTAAATAGGCAAAGTATCATTTAAATAAATATGAAACAACCTTTTCTTACAAGGGAAACTACATATGCCCACCAAAAAAGTTCCAGGGAAACCAGCCACAGCATATATTTATTGGGCTGTTTTGTTACATGTGAAAAGTCTTTTGAATAAATGAGACATTTTAAATATTTTCTCATCCAATCTGGTATTTAATTCCCTACAAATTTTAGCTTATGTTCAATTTCAAATTATCTCAGTTCTTATTCAATTTCAACTTTGGATTATTTATCTCTTTGGTGTTCCTTTCTCTACACACACAAAAAAATTAAAGGTGAAAAGGGTAAAAAGTTTAAATTCTGGTCAATTTAGTTGCTTATTAATAATGCTATTATATATTAAAGTACAAAAAATTACTTGCCAAAAAATGTTTGTGGTTAAAAAAAAAAAGTACCTACAAAGTTCCCTGAGAACCTTTAACTTGCTTCATTATGTGAGCCTTCACTTTTATATTTTATATATTTTCTGCTACACGAAGGTACTATTTTTAATACCCATTTTTCTCAGCCTCCCTATTTATATTTTGATATCTATATCTACCAAATCACTTCGGATTCCCAGCATAGAGAAAACACCACAGATTTACCTTCTCCCCATGAATGCAAAGGGGAAAAAAATACTAACAGCATAAATCTTCAAAGAGTACTTTGCCTTACATCTATAAATATCTCACGGAAATTAAAAACGTCTGGGAACTTAAAATTGGTCAAGAAAATACATGTTTTAATTCTCCTAAGTATAGCATAGGGAATAAAGTTTGGCACCAACAACATCTTCAAAAATATTGTCTGACTAAATCTTTAGAATATTTAAAAAAAAATATTCTCCTTTTTAAAAATATTTATTTATTTGAAAGACAGAGAGAGAGAACATGCACGTGTGAGCTGGGGAGAGGGGCAAAGAGAGAGGGAGAGTATCTCCAGCAACTTCCCACTGAGCGCAGAGCTGATGGACTCAATCCCAGGACTCTGAGATCACAACCTGAGCCAAAATCAAAAGTCCATACTCAACCAACTAGGCCATCCAGGTGCCCCATTATATGCAATGGGGCATATAATTATATGCTTTCTTCATAAGAATTTTTGAGGTTATTGGGTTTTTAAAAAATAATACAACTTTATCCCTTCTTCAGTTAAATTGCTATAGACTGGGAAAAATACGTAACTGAGAATTATGGGAATTATATTTTGGCACACATGCTTCTTTTTGGTACATTTTTGTTTGGTACTTCATTTTGCTTTGTGTTATAGATATTTGTGCATGTACTATATGCCCAACTAGAATATAAATGACTTATAAGTAAGAAACATAGCCTATTTCATGACTGCATTACCCATCATGCTTAATGTAGCACTTTGCACATAGTAGGTTCCCAATAAATACTGGTAGGATATAGAATTATTGAAAAATTGTGTAAAAAAATATTTAAATTAACAGTGAAAAAGGAGGTTACTTTATTCCTAATCAGATTGTAATGAAGACTATTTCAAACTCTATGCAGTGATGATACACACAAATATTTAAACTATTTATGTGCCTCAACTTGACATAATTTCATGATAACTTGATGGCAATCACATTTAAATATATTAGAATATTTTTGTAATAATGCTACTCTAGAATAGCAACTTTAATAGCTGAGAAAACATGTTAAAGACCATTAACCTGAAAGAAACAGAACACTAAACATTTTTTTCAGAAATCAATGTATAAGGTTAAACATTCCACTATAATATTTATGAGCAAACCTCAAATTAAAATTTATAAATGCAAACTATCAAATGTTTCAGTTAGACAATAATTTAGATTATATTTTATAATTCCTCCTGTGTACACATTGATGAATACTATATAAAAAAACGTTCTTTCTTCTTTAATGTCTTTGACTGTAACTATCTAGTTTCAAAATTAATTTTGCTTGAATGCAAGGCCATGGCAATGCTATAAAAGCCCTTAATTATCAGTGAATATGATATTAATCAGTGAACACAAGTAAGTGATTTTCCTTACCTTTAGGACAGCAATGAATGGTACGAAGTTAGCTCTTTGGAGTCCATTTTTATAGAGATCTGAAAGAAAAAATTGCCATTAGTTTTTTATTTAGGCTAAATCTAATGTTAGCTCATATCTCAGTCTAGAAAATAAAGCTTTCTATTTATAAAATAGATAAACATGCAAAAGAAAAATAACTGAAATTGATTTCTATTCTGGTACTACACAAAATTCATTATATTCTTAATAAGAAGAACTGACAAAATTATGAAAGAAAATCAAAAGACATTCAATCAAATTGGCTTTGAGCTGTGGTTTAAAAAAAAAAGTAATAAAAGAATTTGGAAGAGATCACAAATAATCCTAAGTCAATAACTCAACATCAGATATTTTTAAAAGTATTTAATATTTTAACATATAGAATTTTACTGGGAAAGGAATCACATTGCCCTTTATCTCAATCTATAGTAAAAATTCTCAGTACACAATTAAAAATGTGTAACAAGATTAGCCTTTTAAGAAAACACATCAAAAGACAAAACTGTGCATGTATTTGTATCAAGATTACATATTTAACATAAAGGTAAATGACACTAAGGCCACTCTACTTTAAGATAAATTACCTAAAAATTAAAATTCCATTCTCAAAAGACTATAAATTTAATAGTTATAAAATAATAAACAGCTAGTATTTTTTGCTTTATAATATGCATATGTCACAGTGCATGTATGTTCAGACATATCCACACACATGAACACACACTGTCAAGAGCAAAGCAGTGGAAAGAGGTAGCAAATTTTAAGCTTCCCATATTTTTCTTCATTTTCTCTTTTTCTTCCTAAAAAAAAAGGACTTGGAATTTTATTCAAGAGATTGAAATGTTATTGCATATAAAACATCCCTTTTAAAAGTAAAATCTGAAGTAATGAGTTTTTTTAAAAGAATATAAAAATGGGAACAGTAAAGAGTCTTCTCAATAATAAAACCCATGAATTAGGTTATGTGTCTTGATTTTTTTAAAAATATGCTTTAGAGTTTCCTTCCTATATTTCCTTGTTTAGAGAAAATTTGATGACTGAGATAGACCTCAACTGCCACATATACTTATGGAAATAAAATATGGTCATTAGGAAACATTTATTCTCTTTAGAAAAATATTCATCCTAACATCATTATAGTGTAGAATGTATTTTCAAAGCTCTTTGGTTAATTAAGGGCAAGAGGCTTTAATTCAGTTACATTTAATATATTTATTTAGGGATATTACAAAAGGTAAGATAATGTTGGCCAGGCTGTTGGAATTTTCAAATCCAAAATGAGATATTTCCTTTCCTATAATCAATAACCTCAAAAGAGTAAATAGGTAAAATGCAGGAAGTGGCTTATTAAGTTAGATGTTTTCATAATCTTCCCTAATTATTAGGTTGTTGGGGAAGGTACAAAAAACACTACTATATGATAAGAGTTCACAGCCATGATTGCTAATAAGTGGTAACATTCAAAAATAAAATATTCTTATTTTATTTATTTTTTTTTAAGTAGGCTCCACGCCCAACATGGGGCTTGAACTCATGACTCCAAGATCAATAGTCACATGCTCCACTAACTGAACCAGCCAGGTGTCCCAAAAAATAAGATCGTTTAAATACACTCAATGTTTACAGCAGCTTTACTTGTAATAGCCAAAAACTGGAAGCAATCCAAATGTCCATCATTACACGAGTGGATAAGAAAACTGTGGCTTTTCTGTATAATGAAATACTACTTAGCAATAAAAAGTAGAAACCATACACACGACAAAAGAGATGAAGCTCAAAATAATTATGCAGAGTAAGAGGCCAGACCCCCCCCCCCAAAAAAAATGGTACATACCATTTTTGATTCTAATTACATAAAACTCTAAAAAAAAAGCAAACTAAAGCTACAGTAACAAAGCAAACTGGTGGTTGTCTAGAGAAGGGGTCACCTGGGGTGACCAGGAGAGATGAAAATAAGGAAAGAAGGAAGTTTGAGTGTGATGGAAATATTTATTATATTGATTGTGGTGGTGATTTCACAGATATAAGCACATGCCAATATTTTGGAAATTGTACCCTTTAAATATGTGCCATTTATTGTATATCGATTATAGCTCAATAAGTTCTTTTAAAATTTATTGGGGAAAATACCAAAGTGAATATCAAAGAACACTGTGTTCATATTACACTAATGAAAGTTTATCTATATTAAGGTAACCTTTTGGTCTCACAGAATAATATCTTTGTTATGGACATATAAAGCTCTGAGATGTCTAACTTAACAAATGTGTACCTTTCAGTAGGTTCATGACAATGAAAGATGTAAAAGGCCCACTTGTCATATTCTTGACTGAAAGCTTCCACTCATCAGCAAAGTTAAAAATCAAATAATACCTTTCAGGCTTCAAGAGTTAATTTTTTAAGGGGTTAACTTTAAAAACACTCTGCCTTTATAAGGATATATAATCCAAACTTTATTCTCTGAGAAGTATTTTCTAAACAGAATTCTAAACAAAATTCATTTGGCTTGAAAACCTTTAGGTTCTTACAGGACACTTAAGTGAAAAAGAACTGTACTCATTAAATTGAAGAGTTTTTTTGCAATTCAAATATTATGCTAATTATCAATGCAATAGATCTCCTGAAATGTTACTTAGCTACCATTTTTTTCCATAATAGTTGTCTAATATTCTTTTTCTCAGACATAAAGATTTTATAATACATTTATATCAACATTTGTCATTGATTACTAAATACTATTTAAAAATTCAGTAGAAGTTCTTGCCTACAATTTTTTAATGATTTCTAAACAGAGTTAAAGGAGCACTTGGTCATATAAGAGAGAGTACTGAAATTACGGCACATTCATTTTTCAAGACGGGTAATAAGGACTTCTACATTCTCCACAGTGAATAACTATAATAATACTTACAGATGAAATACATGCAAAGAGGATTTTTAAAGGAATTACAAGGACCTAAATACTTTGGAGATGTACATGGATAGACAGATTTTCTTCCTTAAAAATCCAAGCATCGCAGAAAAGGTTATATACAAAAACATAATGGTAAACACATATCAAAACCACTAATAAGTATGCAAAGAATAAGGAGAAAGAAATTCAAACATATCCCTAAACAATTAAGCAAAACATGAAAGAACGACAAGGATCAGAGGACATCTTTAGAAACAATCACAAAACAAATAACAAACTGACAATAAATACATATCCATCAATAAACTACTTTGAATGTAAATGGACTAAATGCTCCAATCAAAAGACATAGGGTGACAGAATATAAAAAAAAACAAGATCTATATATATGCTGCCTACAAGAGACTCATTTCAGACAAAAAGATATTTGTAGACAGAAAGTGAGGGGATGGAGAAACATCAATCATGCAAATGGATGGCAAAAGAAGGCCAGAGTAAAAAAAATACTTATATTGCACAAAACAGACTTTAAAACAAAGACTGTAACAAGAGACACAAAAAGACACTATATACTAATAAAAGGGGTAATCCAACAAGAAGATATAATGATTGTAAATATTTATGCACCCAACAGAGAAGCACCCAAATACATAAAACAGTTAATATTAAAAATAATAACAATCACAAAATAAAGGAACTAATTGATAACAATACAGTAACAGTAGGTGACCTTAACACCCCACTTATATCAACGGACAGACCATCTAAACAAAAAATTAACAAGGAAACAATGGCTTTGACTGACACACTGGACCAGATAGATTTAATAGAATTCAGAAGATTCCATTCTAAAATAGTAGAAATATCTTCTTTTCTTTTTTTTTTTTTTAAGATTGTATTTATTTATTTGATAGACAGAGATCACAAGTAGACAGAGAGGTAGGCAAAGGGGGGGCGGGGGAAGAAGACTCCCTGCTGAGCACAGAGCCTGATGCGGGGCTCGATCCCAGGACCCTGAAATCATGACCTGAGCTAAAGGCACAGGCTTTAACCCACTGAGCCACCCAGGCGCCCCTGCCTTCTTTTCAAGTGCACATGGAACATTCTCCAAAACAGATCATATTTTAGTTCACAGAACAAACCTCAACAAATTCAAAAAGATTAAAGTCATATCATGAATCTTTTGGGACCACAAGGCTATAAAACTAGAAGTCAACAACAAGAAAATATCTGGAAAGACCACAAATACATGGAGGTTAAATAATCTGCTACTAAACAATGAATAAGTCAGGAAATAAAAGAAGAAATAAAAAGTACATGGAAACAAATGAAAATGAAAATACAATGGCCCAAAACCTTTAGGATGCAGTAAAAGTGGTCATAAGAAGAAAATTTATAGCAACACAGGCCTCCCTCAAGAAGAAAAATCTCAAACAACCTAACTTTGCATCTAAAGGAGCTATAAAAAGAACGTGCAAAATCTAAAGCCATGAGAAGGAAGGAAAAATAAAGATTAGAGTAGAAATAAATGATATAGAAACAAAAAAACAAACCAAAACAAAAAACAATAGAACAGATCAACAAAACTAGAAGCTGGTTCTTTGTAAAAAATTAACAAAATTGAGAAACCCCTAGCCAGACCTACCAAGAAAAAAAAGAATAAGGACTCAAATAAAATCACAAATGACACGGGGCGCCTGGGTGGCTCAGTGGGTTAAAGCCTCTGCCTTCAGCTCAGGTCATGATCCCAGGGTCCTGGGATCGAGCCCCGCATGGGGCTCTCTGCTCTGTGGGGAGCCTGCTAACTCCTCTCTCTCTCTCTTTCTGCCTGCCTCTCTGCCTACTTGTGATCTCTGTCTGTAAAATAAATAAATAAAATCTTTAAAAAAAAAAATCACAAATGAAAGCGGAAAAATAACAACCAATGCCACAGAAACATAAACAATTATAAGAGAATATTATGACAAACTATATGCCAACATATTGGCCAACCTAGAAGAAAAGGATAAATTCCTAGAAACATATCAACTACCAAAACTGAAACAGGAAGAAATAGACGATTTGAATAGACTGATAGCCATCAAAGAAATGGAATCAATAATCAAAAAATTCCCAACAGACAAAGTCCTGGACCAGAAGGCATCACAGGCAAATTCTACCAAACATGTAAAAATGAGTTAATACCTATAATTCTCAAACTATTCCAAAAAATATGAAAGGAAGGAAAACTTCCAAATTCATTCTAAGAGCCCAGCATTACCTTGATACCAAAACCAGATAAAAACATCACAAAAAAGAGAACTACAAGCCAATATATTTGATGAACACAGGTGCAAAAATCCTCAATAAAATACTAGCAAACTAAAATAAATAAATAAATAAAAATAAAATACTAGCAAACTGAATCCAACACCACCTTAAAAAAATCATTCACAATGATCAAGTAGGATTTATTCCTGGGTTGGAAGCGTGGTTCAATATTCACGAGTCAATCAATCTGATATATCACAACAATAAGAGAAAGGGTAAAAACTACATGATCATTTCAATAGATGTAGAAAAAGTGTTTGACAAAGCAGAACACCAACTCATGATAAAAACTCTCAACAAAATAGGTTTAGAGGGAACATCTCTCTTTTTTTTTTTTAACATTTTACTTATTTATTTGACAGAGAGAGCAATCACAAGTAGGCAGAGAGGCAGGCAGAGAGAGGGGGGGAAGCAGGCTCCCTGCTGAACAGAGAGCCGAATGTGGAGCTTGATCCCAGGTCCCTGAGATCATGACCTGAGCCAAAGGCAGAGGCTTAACCCACTGAGCCACCGAGGTGCCCCAAGAGGGAACATATCTCAACACGATAAAGGCCATATATGAAAGACCCCACAGCAAACATCATTCTCAATCAGGAAAAACTGAGAGCTTTCCCCCTAAGGTCAAGAACAAAACAAAGATGTACACTCTGTCCACTTATATTCAACAGAGTACTGGAAGTCCTAGCAATAATATAGCAAAATGAAATAAAAGGCATTGAAATGGGTAAGAAAGAAGTAAGGGGCGCCTGGGTGGCTCAGTTGGTTAAGCAACTGCCTTCTGCTCAGGTCATGATCCTAGACTTCCAGGATCGAGTCCCGCATGGGGCTCCCAGCTCCTTGTGGAGTCTGCTTCTCCCTGTGACCTTCTCCTCTCTCATGCTCTCTCTCACTCATTCTCTCTCAAATAAATAAATAAAATCTTAAAAAAAAAAAAGAGAGAGAGAGAGAGAAAGAAAGAAGTAAAACATTCAATTCATTATTTGCAGATGACATGATACTATACATAGAAACCCCAAAAGATTCCACCAAAAACCTGCTAAACTGTTAAATTCAGTAAGGTTGCAGGATCTACTGAAATTTGCTGCATTTCTATACACCAAAAATGAAGCAGCAGGAAGAGAAATTAAGAAAACAATCCTATTTACAACTGCACCAAAAACAGTAAGATACCTAGGAATAAACCTAACCAAAAAGGTAAAAGACCTATTGAAATAAATTGAAGATGACATACAGAAAATGAAAAGACATTTCGTGCTCATAGACTGGAAGAAAAAATGTTGTTAAAATGTCTATACTACCCAAAGTAATTTACATATTTAATGCAATCCCTATCAAAATACCAACAGCATTTTTCAGAGAACCAGAACAAATAATTTTAAAATTTGTATGGAATCACAAAAGACCCCAAATAGTCAAAGCAATCTTGAAAAAGAAAAGCAAAGCTGGAGGCATCACAATTCCAGACTTCAAGTTATACTACAAAGCTGTAGTAATCAAAACAGAATGGTACTGGCCCAAAAGTAGACATACAGATCAACAGAAGAGAACAGAAAACCCAAAAAGGAACCCACAACTCTATGGTCAAATACTATTTGACAAAGGAAGAAAGCATATTCAATGGAAAAAAGACAGTAGTCTCTTCAACAAATGGGGTTGGGAAAACTGGACAGCAACAGGCAAAAGAATGAAAATAGACCACTTTCTTATACCATTCACAAAAATAATTTCAAAATGGATTAAAAACCTAAATGTGAGAACTGAAACCATAAAAATCCTAGCAAAGAACAAAGGCAGTGACTTCTTTGACATTGGCCTTACCAGCTTTTTTCTACCTCTGTCTCCTGAGCCAAGGGAAACAAAAACAAACTACCGGAACCAAATCAAAATAAAAAGCTTCTGCACAGCAAAGGAAACAATAAAACTAAAAGAAAACTATGGAATGGGAGAAGATATTTGCAATGACATACCTGATAAAGAGTTAATATCCAAAATACATAAATAACTAATACAACACAACACCCCAAAACCAAATAATCAAATTTAAACATGGCCAAAATATACACACAGACATTTCTCCAAAAAGGTATCAGATGACCAGCACACACATGAAAAGGTGTTCAATATCACAGTGATGTACAAATCAAAACTTCAATGAGATATCACCTCACAGCTGTCAAAATGGCTAAAATCAACAACACAAGAAACAACAGGTGTTGGTAAAAATGTGGAGAAAAGGGAACCCTCGTGTCCTGTTGGTGGGAATGCAAACTGGTGCAACCACTGTGGAAAACAGTATGGAGGTTCTTCAAAAAATTAAAAATAGAATACCTTGAATCCAGCAATCACACTACTGGGTATCTACCCAAGGAATATAAAAACACTAATTCAAAGGGATACATGCGTTCCCTATGTTTACAGCAGCATTATTTACAACAGCCAAGATATGGAAGCAGCCCAAGTGTCCATCAATTGATGAATGGCTAAAGAAGATGTGGCATATATACAGAATGGATTATTACTCAGCCATAAAAAATATGAAATCTTGCCATTTGCAATGACATGGATAGAGCCAATGAGTATAATGATAAACGGAATAAGTCAGAGAAAGACAAATACCCTATGATTTCATATATATGTAGCATTTAAGAAACAAAACAAATAAGCAAAGGGAGAAAGAGACAAATCAAGAAACTGACCCTTAATTACACAGAACAAACTGATGGTTACCAGAGGGGAGGTAATTGGGGGGGGGATGGGTTAAATAGGTGATGGAGAGTAAAGAGTCCACTTGTCATCATGAGCACCTAAGCACCTGGTGATATTTGGAATTGTTGAATCACTACATTGTACACCTGAAACTAAAATAACACTATATGTTGACAAACTGGAATTAAAATAAAAACCTAAAAAACAAATTCAAGTGTCAAAATTAACAAGGTGTAATGCTTATTTATATAAGTACATGTCTGTCAAGAGAAAGAAAACTTTCAAGATTGATAATTAGAAGGAGTGTTCCTTTTAACACAATGAGATACTACCACACACCAGTCAGAATGGCTAAAATTAACAAGTCAACAACAAATGTTGGCAAGGATGCTGACAAAGGGGAACCCTGTTACACTGTTGGTGGGACTGCAAGCTGGTGAAACCACTCTGGAAGACAGTATGGAGGTTCCTCAAGAAGCTAAAAATATTATCATTTTATTTTCATTTCAATATACTTTCATGAACTCCTACACATAGTTATGCTGAAATGAGTGCTGAAGACAAAAGATAAATAAAAAAGGGAACTAGATTTACAGAATCCTGACTAGGAGCCAGGCAATTCACTAGGCAATGTATACAAATCACAGTAACACTACAAAGCAGATACTTCTACCTCCCTTTTATAGGAAAAGAGACTGATCCTCATAGTTTCAGATAATTTGCTGAATTTCCAGCCAGTAATAGGTATACCTAGGAGTCAAGGTCTTGAATGATGTTAAAACTTGTGGAATTCTTCAGAACCATGTTCTGTTCAGCTTATCACAGCCGACAGACACAACCAGACTATAACCATGATTCAAGGTAAAAAGGGACAGAGGTATAAATATAATACACAGAGCAAGAAGCTATTCATTTTATCATGGTTCAAAGGCAGCTTTACAGAGGTAAGAGTGGCACTAGACCACCTTGGAAAAATAAGCAGGGTGCCTTCCAGCAGAGAGGAAGGAAGAATATTCTAGGCACGAGAGTCAGTATGAGTTCATGACTCTACTTTCTTTTCTAACAGTATACAATCTATCATTCAAATAACACATTCTGAATCAAACTTTCTTAAACCCACCATGTTTGACAAACTTTTAGAGTGGCCCTCCATAAACCCCAGACCTGGTATTATGCTTAGGTGTAAACATTGGACACCAGGATCAAAGGACAGTTATCCCCGAGAATAGGAATCAAGTGCAGTGAATTCTACAGTTGCCCCAGCTTAGTGCCAGGGCAAAGCTGACAGCACTCTGCTCAGAGAGGGGGAGTCCAGGCAGCATCTGGCAGCCTTCCTGAATGGAGACGGATGAGAGTCCTGGGAGGACAAAGCAAGTAGAGTTCCCAGGGCAGAGTACCAGAGAAAAGAAAGCTGCCTAGTAAAAAAGCTCTGGGGATCTGCTAAAGGTCCCTAATGAGTCCTCAATGAAGTACTAATCAGACATGCGTGGAAGGAAACTATCGAAAGCCACGCAAAAAAGATATCGGGGAGTACTAGAGAAAACCACCATTGGGGCTCACACATGCCTGTCTCCACCAGTCAGATTGGAAAACCTCATAATTCATGGGGTACTGGGTAGAGTACTCACCTCACCAGTGAGAAAAACTAGTTTGAGACTAAATGTACTCTGTCCTGCTGTACAAAGCTTAGAGACAATAGCCCCCAAAATCATACCAATTCTAAGAATGGGAACGAAGATCAGAAGTATTTATTGGAATACAAAACTCTCTAGCACTCAACACAGTAAAAATTACATTATCTGACATCCAATAAGAAATGATGAAAGCATGCAAAGAAAAAGGAAAATAAGGCCCATAATGAGGAGAAAAAGCAATCAATAGAAACAGACCTAGGATTGACACAGATAATAAATTTAGAAGATAAGTACATTACAGTTATTGCTATAATCCATGTGTTCAAGCAGCATGAAGAAAGATTTTCCCAATCAAATAGAGTCATGGAAATTATTTTTTAAAAACCCTAAGATGAACTTTTAAAAAAATTAACATATGATGTATTATTTGCCCCAGGGGTACAAGTCTGTGATTCATCAGTCTTACGTAATTCACAGCACTCACCATAGCACATAGCCTCCCCAACGCCCACAACCCAGCCACCCTATCCCTCCCCTCTCCCCGAAGCAATCTTAGTTTGTTTCCTGAGATTAAGAGTCTCTTATGGTTTGTCTCCCTCCCCAGAACCTTTAGAGATGAAAACAGTATGTGGAATGAATAATATGCTGGCCGGGAATAACAGGAGATTACACAGTGCAGAAAAAAAAAATCAGTGAACTTGAAGATACTGCAATAGAAGCTAGCCAAAATGAAGCACTGAAAGAAAAGGTAAGAAAACATAAGACAGAATAAGTGAGCTATGGTGCAACTTTAAGCAACCTAATACCTGTGTAACTGTATTACCCAAAGGAGAGAAGAGGAGAGGATATTAAAAAAACGTGAAGAAATAATGGTCAAAATATTGCCAAGCTTGATGAAAACTATAAACCCACAGATCTTCTTTGCTCTATGAGGCCCAAGCACAACACCAAGGCATATTATAATCAAACTGCTTAAAAATGGTAACTAAAGGAAAACAAAAATCCTAAAAGCAACCAGAGAAAAAAGGTACATTAAATATAGAGAAATAAGGATAAGGATGACAGCACTTCTCACTGGAAACCAATGTAAGCCAGAACACAGTGAAGCAATACCTTTAAAGGACAATGGAAAAAAACAAAACTGTCAACAAAGAATTCTATCCTGAGCCAAAGTATCTTTTAAAATACAGACTTTTGGGCCACCCGAGTAGCTCAGTCAGTTAAGTGTGTTAACTCTTTCTCTGTGACTCTTGCTCTCAGCTCAGGTCTTGATCTTAGGGTCATGAGTTCAAGCCCGGATTCAGGCTCCACACTGGGCACAAAGCCTCCTTGGGGGCGGGGGGGTGGTATCAGGAGGGGGAGACAAACCACGAGACACAAGGACTCCCGGAAACAAACAGAGGGTATTAGAAGGGAGGGGGGTGGGGGGATGGGTGAGCCCGGTGATGGGTATTAAGGAGGGCATGGATTGCATGGAGCACTGGGTGTTATACACAAACAGTGAATCATGGAACACTACATCAAAATCTGATGATGTACTGTATGGTCACTAACATAACACAATAAAAATTAAAGTATAAAAATGCAAAGCAAAATAAATGAAAAATAAAAATAAAACAACAAAAATCAGATTTTTTGTGACATTTAAAAGCTGAAAGAATTCATCACCAGAATACCAGAACTACAAAAATCTTAAAAAGAAGTCCTCTGCCAAAAAAATATTAGATGGAGCCCCATAATACACAGAGGAATTAAGAGCAACAGAAATGGCAATTATGGGTATATATGAAACTTTATTATTGTTATCTAAATGCTTTCTTTAAAGATTTTTATTTATTTACTTGACAGACAGAGATCACAAGCAGGCAGAGAAACAGGCAGAGAGAGAAGGGGAAGGAGGCTCCCTGCGGAGCAGAGAGTCCAATGCGGGGCTCAATCCCAGGACCCTGGGATCACACCTGAGCTGAAGGCAGAGACTTTAACCCACTGAGCCACCCAGGCACCCCTAAATCCTTTTAAAAATTTTTTATTTATTTATTTATTTACTTGAAAGAGAGAGAGAAAGCATGAGGAGGTGGGCAGAGGGAGAGAGAGGAGAGCAGGGAGCCTGATATGGAGCTCCATCCCAGGACCCTGGGATCATGACCTGAGTCAAAGGCAGACACTTAAATAACTGAGCCACTCAGGTATCCCCAGTCCTTTTTTTTTAAAAAAAGATTTTTAATTTTAAGTAATCTCTACACCTAACCTGGGGCTCAAATTCACAACCCTGAGATCACGAGTTCCATGCTTTTTCAAATGAGCCAGCCAGATGACCCTTATCTAAATCCTTTAAAATGATAACTATTTAGGGGAGCCTGGGTGGTTCAGCTGGTAAGAGGCAGACTCCTCCTTGGTCAGGAGAGAGAGGAGCCCCCACCAGTCTCCATATTCAGTGCAGAGTCTGTTTATGCCTCTCCCTCCTCCTCTGCCCCTCCAAGCCCCACCTCCCTCACCACTTGCATTTTCTAATAAAAAAATCTTTTTAAAAATTAAAATAAATAAATAAATAAGGGTGCCTGGGTGGCTCAGTTGGTTAAGTGTCTGCCTTCAGCTCAGGTGGTGATCCCACGGTAGGTCCTAGGATTAAGCCCTGCATTGGGCTCGCTGCTCAGCAAGAAGCTTGCTTCTCCCCCTCTCTCTGACCCTCCCCTCTGCTCCTGTTCACGTGCTCTCTCTCTCAAATTTAAAAAAAAAAAAAAAAAGAATTTAAAAAAAATTTTTAAAAAGGTAACTATTTAAATCAAATATAACAGTATATTTTGGCATGTATAACATGGGTGTATTAAAAATGGGTGCATACTGTTAAAGGTAAGCTTCTTCCACTATACTAGAAATGGTATAATATCACTTAAAGGTAGACTGATAAAGTTTTATATGATAATCCCCAAAACAAACCATAAAACCTTTTCTAAAAACCTCATAAAAGTGAAATTTTAGAGTATATGTTATTTTGTATAAGGCTTCTTTAACTCGGCCTGTTTCTGAAATGTACCCATGTTGTTATGTTCATCCCTTTTCATTGCTGAGTAGTGTTCCATTTTATTCATATGCTACAAATTCTTTATCCATCCTCTGACGAAAACCTGAGTTGTTTCCAGTTATTAGCTATTATAAATAAAGCTGCTAGAGCCATTCTTTTTTTTATGCTCACTTAGTCTGTATGTTAACTGATAGAACCATTCTTCTATAAATTTTTTTGTCAACTTTTTGTCTTCCCATTTCTGTGGGTAAATATCTAGGAGTTTAACTGTTGGGTCATAGGGTTAGAAGTACATTTAATTTCATAAGAAAACGTCAAACATTTTTCAAAGTATCTTACACTCTGCATTGCCATCAACAGTGTAGGAGAGTTTTAGTTGCCCCACAGCTTCATCAGTAGTGAGTTTTGCAAGCCTTTTTAATTTGAGTCATTGTGGTGAGCATGTATTATGATGTTTCAGCGTGCTTAATTTGCATTTGCCTGATGACTATTTAAGCTGGTATTTTTGCATGTGTCTCCTAGCCAAAAGAAGTACCTGTTTAAAAATTGGGCCCAGTGGTTTAGGTGGTTTATTATTGGCTTTTAAGAATTCTTTGTATATTCTGGATTCTATTCCTTTGTGAAATATATGATTTACAAATATTTTTTCCTAGTCAATGGTTTGCCCATCCATTTTCTTAAGGTGCTTTTTAAAGGAGCAGCAGTTTTTAATTTTGTTGAAATCTAATTTGTCATTTTTTTATAGTATTGCTTTCTAGGATTAGTTTAAGAAATCTTTGCCTTCCCCCAAATCGTGAAAATATACTTCAATGTTTTTCTCGAAAAGCTTAATAGTTTTTTTTTTTTTTTTTTTACTTAGGTCTATGATCCATCTCAAATTAATTTTTATGATATTTGAGGTAGGGGTCAAAGTTCATTTTTTCCCATAATGATAGCCAGATATTCCAGCATTTTTCCCCCAACAGACTCTCCACTGCTTTGTCAAAAAGTCAAATTATTAGATAAGTAGTATCTGTTTCTGAGCTCTCCATTCTCCATTCCAATCATTAAACTCCACTGATTAATTTTTCTATCCTATGCCAATACCACACATCTTCCTTTTTTGCAGATTTCTAGTAAGTCTTGAAACTGTTTGCCCTTCAGCTTTGTTGTTCTTAAAAAAAAAAAAAAAATGCGGGAGGGTGGGGACACCTGGGTGGATCAGTCAGTTAAGTGTCTGCCTTTGGCTCAGGTCATGATCCCAATGTTCTGGGATCTAGTCTCAAATCAGGCTCCTTGCTCAGTGGGGAGCCTGCTTCTCCCTCTGTCAACTACTCCCCCTGCTTGTGCAGCTCTCTCACTCTCTAACAAATAAATAAATAAAATCTTAAAAAAAAAAATTTCTTAAATAGACTCCATACTCAACATGGGGCTTGAACTCACTGTCTTGAGATTAAGAGTCATGTGCTCTACCAACTGAGCCAGCCAGGAGTCCCAACTTTATTCTTCTTAGACTGTTTTGTTTACTCAAGGTATTTTTCATTGCCATATAAAACTTGTCAATTTGGGACACCTGAATGCTGCAATCCAAGAAAATAGCGTATCATTCCATTTATTTATGTCTTTAATTTCTCCCAGCAATGTTTTCTAGTTTTCAGTGTAGAGAGGTATTATAGGTTTTCTGTTAAACCTATTTCTAATTACTTTATGCTTTTGATGATATTATTAAAAATTTGGGGGTTTTATTCCATTTTCCAATGCCCTGCTGATTTTTGTACACTAACCATATGACCTGTGACTGTGCTAAATTCACATGGTAGTTCTATGAGCTTATTTGAAGATTTTAAAGATATTTCTATATAAACAGTGTCCTCTGTAAAAATAGATCATTTTAGTCCTTCTTCTCCATGTTTTTTTTTTCTTTCCCTTACTTCAGTTACTAGGGCCTCTAGTATTATGTTGACCAGAAGTGGAAAGAGTAAGCATCCTTGTCTTGCTCCTAGTATGAGAGGAAGGGGAGAACGTCCAATATTTCACCATTAAATACACTTACTGGTTTTGGTGGATGGTTCTGGTAGATGTTCTTTATCAAATTAAGTTTTTTCTATTCCTAGTTCATTGGTTGATTGTTTTTTTAGTAAAATGCTAGCCCTAGCATTTAATAATGAATGTGAGCTAGATCTTGTAAAATGTTTTTTCCATAGTTGTTGAGGTATTATTTTTCTCCTTTATTCTGTTAATATAGATGACACTGATTGATTCTCAATTTTTTTTTAAGATTTTATTTATTTATTTGACAGAGAGAGATCACAAGTAGGCAGAGAGGCAGGCAGAGAGAGGGGGAAGCAGGCTCCCCGCTGAGCAGAGAGCCCGATGTGGAGCTCAATCCTAGGACCCTGAGATCATGACCTGAGCCGAAGGCAGAGGTTTAACCCACTAAGCCACCGAGGCGCCCCTGACTCTCAAATTTTAAAATAATATTGCATTCATAGAATAAACCCCAAATAATCATTATGTATTATTATCCTTTCTTTATATGCTGCTGAATTTGCTTTGCTAATATTTTGTTAATTATTTTTATGTCTATGTTCTTGAGAAATATTATCTTGTTAGTTTTCTTTCTTTGGAATGCCTCAGTCCAGCTTTGCTGTTATGGCTACACTGAACACACAACAGGAGTTGGGAAATGTTTCCCATTCTTCTGTTTTCTGAAAGAGTTTATGTTAAGACTGCAGCTCTTTCTTACTTAAGAGTTTGATAGAATTCATCAGTAAAACTATCTGGGCCTAGATTTTTGGTGAGAAAGTTTTTATAACAAATTAGAATTCATTAAAAACTATATGGATATTCAGGGGCACCTGGGTGGCTCAGTGGGTTAAAGCCTCTGCCTTCGGCTCAGGTCATGATCTCAGGGTCCTGGGATCCAGCCCCACATTGGGCTCTCTGCTCAGCTGGGAGCCTGCTTCCTCCTCCCTCTCTTCCTGCTTCTCTGCCTACTTGTGATCTATCAAATAAATAAATAAAATCTTAAAAAAAAAAAAAACCTATATGGATATTCAGATTTTCTGTTTCATTTTGTGTCAGTCTAGCAAACTTAATTTTTTCATAACTTTGTTTCATCTAAGGTGTGACATTTGTAGTCATGGGCTGTTCACAATATTCTTCTGGTTATCCTTTAAATATTTATAATCCTTCTTTCATTCTTAATATTGGTCACTTGTTTATTTTTTTTCTTGATCAGTATAGTCAAAGGTTTTACAATTTCATTCATCTCAAAAAACTTAGTTTGGGGTTTGTTAAATTTTACTATTGCTTGTTTTCTAATTTCATTGGTTTCTACTCTTACCTTCATTTTTCCTTCCTTCCTTCCTTCTACTTACTTTTAATTTGCCCTTCTAGGTTCTTTTTTCTCCTTTTTTTAAATTGATATAATTGACATATAACATTATATACTAGTTTCAAGTGTCTAACATAATGACTTGATATTTATATATATTGCAAAATGATCACTCAAAATAATTCTAGTTATCATCCCCCACCAGCTACAATTTTTTTCCTATGGTAAGAACTTTAAGATCTACTCTCTTGGAAACTTTCAAACACACGATATAGTATTATTAACTATAGTCATCCTGTTCTACGTTACATCCCCAGGACTTATTTATAACTGGAAGTTTGTACCTTTTGACCACCTTCACCCATTTTGTCCACCCTCTCTCTGTGGGAACCATCAATTCCTTCTCTGCATCTATCAGTTCAGTTTCCAGAAGTGGAATTGCTAGAGCATATGGTAGTCTATTTTTAATTTTTTGAGGAGCCTCCAAGTTTTCCATCATGGCTGCAAAAATTTACATTCCTATTAACGGCACACAAGGGTTCCCTTTTATCCACAACCTCACCAACCCTTGCTATTTGTTGTCTTTTTGATAATAACCATTCTCAGAGGGGTGAGGTGACAACTCATTGTGGTTCTGATTTGAATTTCCCTGACAGTTAGTGATGTTGAGCTCCTTTTCCTGTTGGCCAGCTGTATGTCTTCCTTGGAAAAATGTCTATTTAGATCCTCCTGCCCACTTCTTAAACAGATTGTGGTTTTTTGCTATTGAGTTGTAAGAGTTCTCTCTATATTTTGGATAGTAAACCCTTATCAAATATATGATTTGCAAAGATTTTCTCCCATTTGGTAGGTTGCCTGTTCGCTTCTCTTTTTAAAAAATTTTTAAAGACTTTATTTATTTATTTGACAGACAGATCACACTTAGGCAGAGAGAGCAGAAGGGAAGCAGGCTCCACTGAGCCACCCAGGTGCCCCTGCCTGTTGTCTTCTTAAGGTCACTGATTTTAGAGACTTTTTTTCCTCTAAAAAAAATTTTTTTAACTACAAATTTTCCTCAAAGAACTGTTTTGTTTAGTAACATCTTAAAAATTTCATTGTTACACTTTCATGTTCTTTTACTTCAAAACATTTTCTCATTTTTATTGTGATTTCTTATTTAATCGATGGATTAGTTACATGTATTATTTAGTCTGCAAATACCTGAGAATTTTCTGGATATCTCATTGTTATTCACATTTAATTTAATTCTACTATGGTCAGAATCATTCCATATGATTTCAAATTTTATATATTTGTTGAGACTTGGTTTATGGCCCAGCATATGTTGAGTCTTAGTGAACATACAATGTGTACTTAGAAAGAAAGACTGAATTCTGCAGTTACTGGGTTTAATGTTCTATAAGTACTAATTAGGTCAAACAGATGATTATCTGTATCTTTATAAATTTTCGTTCATTCAACCACTTTAGGAGGGATGTTCAAATTTCCAACTATGATTATTCAATTGTCTAGTTCACTCATTAAGTCTGTTTTGCTTTGTGTAATTTGGAGATGTGTTATTAGGTGTATACATTTAAGATTGTCATGGCTTTCTAATAAACAGACTTTTATCATTATGAAATGTCATTCTTAATCTCTAGTAATATTTGTTTTGGCATTTATATTTTTGGAGTTTTGGATGAAACTTAGAATTTACAGATTTATAAAAGTATTTATAGAATTTATAAAACCATAAGTACAGATCTCATATAGACTTTACACATACTACATAATGTTTAACTATCTGTTCTTCACAAAACATCTGGGTTAAATATAAAATTAACATTTATATTATTTAATTTACTTTCTTCCTTTCTTAGTTCTTTCTTTTTATTTTTTCCTTCCTTTTTAATCATTGCCCATCAGTTTAAACCAGCAAATAAAACTACATTTATTCTAGAGAGGTTCTGTACCACCACTATCATGACCATAAGAGCTTTTTTTTTTTTTAATGCCAATAACGTGTTTGGTCATACACAAATAAAAAATCAGAAAGAAAAGCTAGGGTGATCTACACATCTATTATTATTGATGTTTTGTTACTGCATATAACCTTAGCTAATATTTTCAATGAAAACTGATATAGAGATGATGGCAGGAAGATGAAATCCTTCTAATCAATCCTATAAATAGTCCTATAAATTAAATCTACTTTTTATTTAAATAATAATTACCAGCCCCTCATTTTAGATACAATACAACATTTTAAAGGATACGATCCCCATTTCCTCTAATCCAAGGAAATTAGAGGCACCATGAAAGAGAAACTTCACAAAATGTTACATAAATCTTTATTACAAAAATACTACCATCCATATACTTATATATTTATTTTTGGTAAAGTTAAACACCAATAAAGTAGTTTTTCAAACCAGAGCTTCTTTTTCTAATGAAAGTCCATAGATTTAAATATCATGACTTAAGTGTTCAATGAGAGAACAGAACATCTATATTTCTGGGAACGTTTTATGCATGAAGACCATCCAAAATGAGCCAGGCAAAAATTAGTGGCCGAGACTCCAACTCTCCTGTTAACTTTTAGAACCATCTATTTCATTATCTAGTGTGAGTGGCTGAGGCTTAGTTAACAACAGCTTTCACTTGGACTCTAAATAAATGTTGTCTTTGTATTCTGCGGTTCTTACTACCAGATGGAGTATTAGTGTGAATGAATGGAATTCTTTGACAAACTTCTTTAGAGTTCATTTAAGTTCATTGTAGTTTTTGTACTGATCTCTACAAAAACTGTATGAATGAGTCAGTGGAGTCCTTAGCACCTCTCTCCATGACTTTCTTTTTATGATAATATCACACTGATTTCCTACAAAATTAGATGGGCCTTGCTGTCAAAGATCTCTTAATTGATTCCTTAATGTTGAAAATATTTCCTCTTTTTGGTATCATAAATCATTATAGCTGAAGTAACTGTAATAGTACATTCTAGTAAAGCAGAAATCACTCTTGTGCAGCTATATCCCAGATTAGGAAATTTACATGCTCATTTTGGTACTAGACAAAAGATGCCCTCTTACTTAAATGATCTTAGGTTATTTCCATTCTGCTATTAAGCTCATCAAGTGAATTTTTACTTAAGACACTGTCTTTTTTTAATTCTAAAATTTAACTTGGTACTTTTTTATGATTGCTGTTTCTCTGCTGAGAATTCCTATCTCTTCTTTCATTATGAACATATTTTTTCTTTACCTCATTTTTCTACAATTATTGTTTTAATTGTAGCTTTAAAGTCTAATGCCAATATCTGGGTCATATCGGGATTGATCTCTGTTGATTGTTTTTCTCTTGAGGATGGATCATATTTTCCTCATTCTTCATTCTGAGGTTGTATCCTGGACCTTATGGATTCTGTTTTTTATCTGAAGAGTGTCAGTATTTTTGTCTTAGCAATAAATTACCTTGGATGACTCTAACTACAAACTGAAATCTTAGTTCAGTACCCTATCTTTAGTAGGAAGTTTGTGATCTACCTTGCAAACGTATGGCTCAGAGGTCAGTCAGAAGTTTGGGCAAGATTTATACATAGAACTTGGGGCTATATCCATCTAGTTCACTCTGGGGTTAACTTCTCATTTTCCTACAGTAATGCTTGCCCCAAACTCCACCATCTGGTTCTTTAGGCCAGAAAGACTGTGAGTTTTTTATCAAAATTTCAGTAATTCAATGTAGCACTGACTTTACCTACCTTAAAGATGACAGCTATTTAAAAGAAAGAAAGAAAGAAAAGAAAAGAAAAGAAAAGAAAAGATATTCTCTCCAATTTTGGACTTTCTTCTAAGTCTATCTCCCTTCTAGGATCTGCCTGACATTTTTTTACTCTTCAAGACCTTCACATAGTTGTGTTATTTATTTTTTCCATATTGTCTCAAAGAAGGCCATTTGGCTAGGAGCTTACTCAGCCATATCAGAAGTTTTAGTTTTTATTTTATTTTACTTTAAATATTTTATTTATTTATTTGAGAGAGAGATCACAAGTAGACAGAGAGGCAGGTGGGGCGGGGGGGCGGCGGGGGGGTAGAAGCTGGTTCCCAGCTGAGCAGAGAGCCGGATACAAGGCTTGATCCCAGGACCCTGAGACCATGACCTGAGCCAAAGACAGAGGCTCAACCCACTAAGCCACCCAGGCATCCCAGAAGTTTTCGTTTTTAATAGAGAAATGTAACCCATTTATATTTTCTGTCAGCATGCCTGATCTTGTTTTACGTTCTTTACCCATACTTGTTGCTGTTTCTTCAGCTTTCTAGTTTTTGCTCTAAGAGATATTTTTTCTTTTATCTTCTCTCTAGTTATTTGAAAAGTAAAAGGTGTAACTTAAATTCTAAAATAGTTGACTGTAGGGTGGCTCAGTTGGTTAAACATCTGCCCTTGGCACAGGTCATGATCCCAGGGTCCTGGGATGGAGACCCCACATGGAGGGGGAGGAGTCCCTACTCAGCAGGGAATCTCCTTCTCTCTCTGCTGCTCATGCTCTCTCTCTCTGTCAAATAAATAAATAAAATCTAAAAAAATAATAAATAAAATAAAAGTACCTGACTGTGTATTTCCCTAGTTATAAATACAACAAATGATGATGCTGTTACTCAGGATCAGCAAACACTCTCTCAAAGAGGAACAGAATTCACAAATATCTAAGCAAGCAGTAACTACAAATATTCATTTACATTCGGTTCATTGGTATCATCAATTTTCTTATTTCAAGCATTTTTTTTTAGTAAGTTCATATTAAGAACTCTTTCCCCCAGGACACTTATTTTTTTCATCATTTTATTCTCTTTATTCTATTTCTACATACCTCTTATGTTGTTTTTCTACATCACTGATTTCATTTTCTGTAGTTTCAATTCTAAAAGTTAATGCTTCTAATGCTTTCATTAATTTAAATTAACTTAATCTTTTTTATTTCATTTAACTTTCTTTTATTTTAGCCGATTTCTTATAAAAAGGTTTTCAACTCAATCTGTCTTTTCTCTGCTTAGATCTTCTATATTACAGTCAATTTTTCTTGATTTTTAAAGACTCTACACAGAAATTCTCTAATACTTACTTCTCTTTTCTACTTATTGTTCCCATATTATGGTATTTTCTTTTTATATAACCTTGAAAAAGGAGTGATATGACTAATCTTGGAGAACCCCTAAAATGAAGATATGTGGTTTTTCCTTGGTTCCCCTCCCTAACCTCCCAGTTGTTCTTATGTCTCTGTCTCTACCGTAGTTCAATGTTAAAAAGTGATAGTTGGCACCCTTCCTTTGTTCATACTTACCACAGAAATACCAGTGTCCCCACTAAGCATAATTCTGACTTTTGAACTCACATACCCATATTTGATATCATATTAAGAAACTACCCATCTGTTTATCTTTTAGGAAGTGATTGTATCAAGAAAGAGGGTGAATTTTGCCAAATGTTTGTAGCCTTTATGGTGAACACAACTGGATTTTTTTCTCCCTAGAAATATTAATATGATATATTACATTTATTGTATGTGTGTGCATAACTTCTAGCCAACTTTCTAGTGATATCCAGCTTTTTATTTACTGTGGATGTGCCTGCCTGAGGAAGGATCACATAGTGTTGTTGCCTGTTAATCTAATACAGGATCATTCTTGGGCATTCTAATGCTGCCTGCAGCATTTTTATTGTAATAAACAGTAAATGTAAAACTGGAAAGACCAGAATGCACTCTTCTGAGTCCTAAACTTCAGTCAGTAGGGGACTTTCTTTTCTTACCACTCTGTGTTTTACTGTCAAAGAAGCACAGTTGAAATGAATTTACATATTCTAGTTCCCCATAAAAATGTATTCTATTTTTTGATTGAATAAGTTCTTAAACTTAAAATTTTACATTTTAAATAATTTCATTTATTTGCCTATTATCAATCTGTTGTTAGGGTCCTCATGTTCTTAAATATGTATTTTCTCTATTAGAATATCATTTAATTAACAAAGTTTTATTTCTGAACCTAAAAACTGAGTAGCATAGATATAAAATTTTAATTGTAGATTTTTGTTTTAGGCTTTTCTAATGACCTGACAGCATAATCTTTGAAAAGTAAAACTGTCTATTTGTATATGGGCCACATAAACTATTTCCTTAAATGATAAAAATGACAAATAAATCCTCTAACTGAGATTTTACAAAAATAAGAAATTAAATACAAAGTAGATCTAGATCTAATTTATCTGAAAATTTTCTAGCAATTCCCTATTCCTATGGATCTGATCCAAGATCCTGTTTCACTTTCAAAAGCCTTAACCAGATTATCCAACAAAATATAAAATAGTAGCATTAAAAATGTTACACTAGAACTTCATTTAAAATATACTAAACATATTTAAAGCCTGCAAGAAACTAGAAAAACCCCTACAGACTAACAAATAGGAGACTAAAAGCTAAAGCAGTAATCATCAGCTGATACTGGTTTGGGTTTTTTGTTTGTTTGCTGTTTTTGTTTTGTTTTTGGCTTTGCAAAAATAGATACAAGCTTTATTGAAATACATTTGCTTATGAAATTTATATTTGTTTGTATCCCCAGGTTCCAAAAAAAAAAAGATTTAAGGAAGCTTATGAGATTAAATAAAATGCAACAAAGTAACACAGATTAAAAGTAGGAACACTGAAAAAAATAAATTAAAAAAAAAAGAGGATGAGAGAAGAAGAAAATGAGAGGACATTAAATGAAGCTGGGAACAAAGCCCAAACTGCAGAGTATAACGACTTAAATATTTGCTCTGGGTCATCTACAAGTTTGAATCTAAGCTTCCTAGCAGTGAACATGAAAAGGGAAACATAACCAAATACTCTATTGACAATGATTGGGAGATAAATATAAACTGGTGTTGTGAAATACAAATATTGACCCACCCCCGCAGCCCAGGAATAAGTCCCACATGAGTAGTGAATGATTCTTTAAAGGTACTGTTGGATTCAATTTGCTAGTATTTTACTGAACACTTTAGCACCCATGCTCATCAGGGATATTGGCCTTTAGTTCTCATTTTTTAGTGGGGTCTATACCTGGCTTTGGTATCTGGGTAATGCTGGCCTCAGAATTAATTTAGAAGTTTCCCTTCCATTTTTCTTTTCTTTTTTTTTTTTTTTTTAAGTTTGGGTTGTTCTTTTTTTATAATTATTATGTTCAGTTAGCCAACATATAGTCATATAGTACATCATTAGTTTTTGATGTAATATTCACAGATTCATAAGCTGCCTATAACACCCAGTGCTCATCACAACACGTGCCCTGGTTTGAGGTTTTAACAACTACATGGGGGTATAGAGGGTGCAGCCTTGGGCCCAAGCAAGACAGGAATTCAAAAGTAGGACATACTTTTTTAGGCAGTCACTCATTGGTACCTTATTCCCTTCACCCCCACCCCCAAGTTTTGCATCCTTTTCTTCTCTTCTACAGGATTTTTCTCCCTTAGATTCCTAAACTCTGGTGTTGCTTTCACTTGGCTATCAGTTTTTTTCCCATTAAAATTACTGATTGCTGGGGCGCCTGGGTCGCTCAGTTAGTTAAGCAACTGCCTTTGGCTCAGGTCATGATCCTGGAGTCCCAGAAACAAGTCCTGCATCGTGTTCCCAGATCGGCAGGGAGTCTGCTTCTCCCTCTGACCTTTCTCCTCTCATGCTCGCACGCTCTCTCTCTCTCTCTCAAATAAATAAATAAATAAACAAACAAACCAATTAAGTAAAAAATATTAGTCGCTTATTAAATGTTTCTGATCACTTTCTACTAAAATTAATAATTTGTCTATTAATTGACAATTAAGCTATAGGCTGTTAAGAGATGAGGGTATGAGAGTAGCTTCCATCAACAACAATAATCCCCATTCTTGTTCATGAAGTTGATGCTTTACAACTAGAAATGGAGGCAATGAAATGAATGAAGTGGAAGAAAATTAAACAGAGAGGCTAAAAAAATTAATGAAGGGGAAAAAATGTTTTTCTCACCTGAGCTCTATCTTCTGAATCTTTAACCTCCAGATTATACTGTCTTTATTAAATGACAGACATCACCACCTAGTTGTACAAGCCTGAAATTTTAAAGCAGTTTCTACATTTTCCTTTCTCTTTTCCTTAGTATTCAACCCATAACCAGGTGCTATCCATTTTACTTCGTGACTATCTTTCAGATCTATCTTCTTCATATCAGTGGGTTAAAGCCTCTGCCTTCGGCTCAGGTCATGATCCCAGGGTCCTGGGATCAAGCCCCACATCGGACTCTCCACTCAGCGGGGAGCCTGCTTTCTCCTCTCTCTCTTTGCCTGCCTCTCTGCCTACTTGTGAGCTATCAAATAAACAAATAAAATCTTTAAAATTTAAAAAAAAAAAAGCTGTTATCTAAAGAAAAAGTTGAATGCATTTTGTTGGTTGGAAATCAACCAAGTTGTTGCTCTTTTTTCTAGGACAGAGTACAAAAAAGTCAGTGATGACCAATAACGAGAAATGATAGAGGACAATGTGTTAAGAGTCACAATATCTAGGTTCTAATCTCTCCTCTGCCATTGATTATCCATGTGATTTGTTGCTAACTTCAATTAACTTTTCTAGTGTACAGCTCTATCTGTTTGAATACATGTAATCACAACCACAATCGGGATGCAAAACAGTTCCATCAGCCCCTACAAAAAATCTCTCATTTTGCCCCTTTGCAGTCAAATGTCTTCCACTGTAGTCTCTGGCAACCCCTGACCTATTTATTCTTTGTCCTACACATTTATCTTTACCTGGCATATATATACATGCCATCTTCTTTAAATTAAAATATTAAGCCATTCATGATGATCACTTGTCTGCCATGGCCAAAAAACCAAATATGTAACAGTATCCTTCTATGGTTCACATTTGTGGTTAATGCCCAATTTTTTCAATTCCACATCTTACACTTTCAGTCTTCTCTGGAAAAGTGGCTCTACATGCTACCCTGGTGGGCCTGTAACTTTGCTCACTCTACAAAGCTACAAGATCCAGAATGTTCCTTAACATTTCCTTGTGGCAGTCCTTCCTCAGTTTATCATAGCCAACTGCAATTTTCTTTTCAGTGGTCTTTACTGGTGGTAAGGGAGGCGGCAAGCTTGCTCTAGCACCTTGCTAATTATGAACATAGCTTGTCACTGAGTGTCTGAAGATAATACTGATGACACTATTAGGTCAACAGTCAGCTAAAGGAGCGTCTTGATAAATGATGTAATATGAAAAAACTCACTGCCTTGTCTCATAAGGTTGCCACCCTGATAAATCATAAGAATGCTCTCCATAAACTTATATAAATTTTAATAAATGCCCCTGACAGAATCATTCATAATTTTCTTGTGTAACAGATTAGGTATAATTACACTTGTTTGAATAACTGGATTCAGAGGTATTAGTAATTGGGGTGCCTGAGTGGCTCAATCAGTTGAGCATTGGACTCTTGGTTTTGGCTCAAATCATGATCTCATGGGTTGTGGGACTGAGCCCTGCACTGGGCTCCATGCTCTGCGGAGAGCCTGCTTAAGATTCTCTCCCTCTGCACCAGCCCCCACTCACACTCTCTCTCTAAAATAAATAAATCTTTTTTTTAAAAGGTACTAACTAATTAATGTCTCCCACAAGTGCTTCTTTGTTGTTGTTTTTTAAAAAGATTTTATTTATTTGAGAGAGAACATGAGGGTGGAAGCAGAGGGAGAAGGAGAAGCAGACTCTCCGCCGATCAGGGAGCCTGATGCGGGGCCAATCCCAGGACTCTGGGATCAAGACCCAAGCTCAAGGCAGACGCTTAACAACTGAGCCACCCAGGTGCCCCACAAGTGCTTCTTTAGAGATTAAGTATTAGAAACTACTTATATGCAAGCAAGAGTTAAGTCTTTTTCTAAGATTCAGTTAGGAGTTCTCTATCTTTTATTTCATTGAGTTTCTTTTATGACCCCTAAAAAGCAATTAGAAAGACTTGTATTTCTGAGACAGAGAAACTGAACAATTCCATAAAAATCTGCTTTTTGCTCCTTTTCCTGCTTCTATTCTTGCTAGGACCTGTACCCCCACCCCACTTTACACATTCCTCAGAATACAAATAGTGTATGTCCTCCTTGTAAGGGACAAGAAGTTCATGACTTCTTCAAAAACAAATAACGTCTAAGGAAGGACCAGATGACAATGACTGAGCAAAGCTGTCAAATGTGTATTCCAGACCACCAGCGCTAAACATCTCAACACCAAGACACCTCGGCTCCAAGGAATAACGCCCGGGGCTCGTCTTCATTCTCACTGGCTCCTGGATGCCTGAGAGGACACATACACCACACCGGGATCCTTAATAAAAAATGCCAGACCCCAAATAAAGACAGAACTCATCCTCCTTTCTTTTCCAAGTCTCCCAGTCGCTTCGTCTGTATCTGCCCTCTCTGTACATTCAATAAACTCTGCTCTCACTTCTTGCTGCTTTGCATTTGCCAACCTGCACAAAGCCAAGGACCTCTTGGCTAGTCCTACAGGACCCCCTCCAGGTCTTCAACATCATTTTTTGATATGAACTTAAATCAAACACTCAGAGAAAAACAGCAAGTCTGTCGAACACAGGGGATCACATGGATTTACCTCACTAAGAATACCAACTGATTTTTAGGATTAAGTCCTTTAAAAATTAATGATAAGCAAAGTCATCAGATTTTATTAACACAGTAAGATGAATATAAAAAGTATAGATTTTTTCAAAGCTTGTTAGTTTCCACCTAATTGGATGAGACTAGCACAATGTTTGTTTTTACCTTCCGGTGGCCTGTTGGATGTTGCCACAACGACGACCCCATTTTTGAACAGATTTTCAAAAAGCTGTTTCAGAATCATGGCATCAGCAATGTCAGTGACCTATGGACAACAACACATTTGTTTTATTTTAATTTCACTTCTGCTCTAACAAATTTGCTAATGGCTCATCTTTTTTTTTTTTTTTTTAAAGGATGGAAGTGAATTCCAAGAGAAAAATTCTAATTATCACCATGAAGAAAAGAGTAGATAATTAAAAGCATGAAAGACTGTATGATAGTCTTTTAAACTTGACTCTTTCTTGCAAGCCTATCATTTCTAAGCAAATTATCAAATGGTTCTATGTTAACTTCTTTTATAAACTACAGGTGGAAAGCACAGATAATTGTCCTAAACATTTAGGAAGTCTGATTAATTAGAACTAACATGACCAAATCCCTCCTCCTACTCCCATCACACACTCCATCCAACCGCCCCCCCCCCTCCACCGCCCCTCAGGGCAAAAAGAGGAGAGAAGGGAAAAAAAGAAAAAGAAAAAGAAAAAAAGAATAATAAACAAGCCAATTGAGATTTCTAATACCTTTCTGGCAAAGGTCCCTGAAAAGGTGACTTTAAATGGTCATGGGACTTTAGAAATAAGGACAAATAGCCAGTGAGACATAATCAGCTGCTGTTGAAAATAGAATGATATGACATAGATACTATTGTGCAATTGTTGCACAAAACAATTCAACAGATGGCCCATCACAAAAATAAGCAATTTCATTGTTCTTTTTAAGTGCCTTCTATTACTGTCCATGAATAATCAAAAGGCACTGCAGTCACTTCCAGCACAGCCAGCCTCTGCTAACCTTCGCAAACACAAATATTCCTTCTATTAAAAAAAGAGAGAGAAAGAAAGAAAAACCTTACAAGCATGGTTCATGCAGGACTTTAAAAAATTACTTCTGACAAAAGCAGAAATGTGTAATATAGATAAAACCATTCCATCTAAGTTACAGAAATGCATATATCCTCTAAATTTTTTTAAAAATCCACAATTAACAAGTAAGCTTACTAACTTTTTAAAACGCTTTTTAAAGTCACAAAGAAACAGAGAAATTAAGGAGGGAAGGAAGTTGAGTTCAAAATCAAATGTATAGTGAAGGTAGATATTAATCATTGCACCTTCCCTTAAAAATTTAATAATATGGGTTTTAGATACTTTTCAAGTAAAAATATTTTGATCTCTAATAGCATTTTAGATCATCATAATAAAATCTGTTTTATATTCACAAAACATATCATACAATAAAAATCATTGTTATTTTTAAACTATGTTAGAGCATAGAAATTGGGGGAATTCTTTCAAATTAGATAAAAATACTTAAAGTTACCAACTAAGAGGCTGTATAACACAACAACCAACCACCTGGCTTACTCAGGTCTATGTCAGTTTTCTCTTTTCAGCTGATGTTTTATGCAAAAGTTTCATTATTCCTTTCCCACTTGAACAAAAACCAAACCAAACCAGGAAACAGGGATGTGCAGAGCTTTTTTTTTTTTTTTTTTTTTGGTCTTTTTTTGCTGTCTAGGCTATAATTTTAAAACATTAACTAAAAAACTCCTGAAGATTCCTTAAATTAAAAAGACTTCAGGAAATTAGAGAGTGGTGAATAAAATGAAAAGGAAAGTCGTACTATTTAATTATTTAGGAAAGTGATATTTAATTTGGAGCTTAGGATCACTGTCAAATTTTGCTTCCGCAAAAATACTCACAGAGAAGGCCCTTTTCAAATGCTTAGACACCAGTGGCATTTCTGATGAGAAAGCAAACAAGCTTGCAAATTTTAGAAGCTAGTGCACTTTTAAATTGGATTCCCAATACATTGACTTTGAAAGAGAATGCTATCAATTAAAAGTTGTCCAATTTTAGAAAATAAAAATGGTCATTTGACTATCTATTTCAATGGTTTTGAAAAAAAAATTAAAAACAGCTTTTGTGCCCTACAGTTTAGAAAAGTGAAGAGACATTTAGCTTTTAATGGTGCAAAGGTTTAAGCTGGAAGTTGAAGAAAAGCAAACAATAAAGACTTGTGGTTGAATCATAATTTGTTGTTTTTGTATTACAAAATGTCTTTGCTCTACCAGAGTAAATTAACTTGGAGAAGCTATGGCTAATTAATAAAGCAGGAGTCACTTGGGGTAGCCGGGTGCCAATGTATACTCTTTTGATCTTGTCCCTGCACTTGCTCAGCTTTGCTGGGGAACAGTAATTTTACAGTAGAAGTGAACAGAAGACAATTGGCCACACATTCTTGGAGAGCGGGCTTTTTTAGCACCCGGCATTTCATTACCACCAAGAACAAAAGAGAAGGCTACAGATTACCAATAAGGGTAGTCTGCTAATACAGAGAGGGGGAGACATTTCATTAGCATTAAAGAGAAAAGATTTTTTATGACCTAGAGTTGCTTTCCATTATGACTCACTTAAGTAAAAAAGAAAAAAAAAAATCTAATGGTTAATTTACATATGTAAGTGTCTGAGTCTCAGTCACCACTGATTGGTACAGTGCCATGTAATGAGTGACAAACATAAGCATGCATTATCAGTAATTAGTATTAGCACAAAAATAAGCACCTATTTTTTATTAGCAGTTTTTAATAGCTTTCCTGTTTTACAAAAACGGTCAAAACTATTTTTTAAATGATATTGATAGCTTATAGAGGAGAATTTTGCATGATATTCTGCTCATCAGAATTCTTTTTTTTTTTTTTACACTCTATTAGTAAAACATCTATCCAGTGGCCCTGAAAGAGAGAGGAAAAAATAACTTTCAAGAAGAAAAATCAGTTTCTTTCAGTATTATACCTTCAGAATCATAAACGGGTTAACAACAACAAAAAAATGTAAATATTCAAAGTCAACATAACAAAGACCCTAAAGAAAACTTTGAGGAAAAGCTGCTCTTTTATCTTAGCAACTAGAACACATAAAAACAACCTACCAAGACAAATTTCTCAAACAGAATGTAGTATATTTGACAATCTGGCAAAACTGAAATGCTATACTTAGTGAAATAACCAAGCTAATGAGGAATACATTCTGCAAATGTAATCTGAATGCTGCCAAAACATAACACAAAAATTCCCCAGATTCAAGAACACATGTATTCTTGTTTTTAAGCAGCAATAATTCTCTTTCAGCTCCCTAGTAAAATAAATATTATATTAATTAACACCACCTAAAGGCCAATAATACCTAGTTAAAAATCAAGAACTAAGAGGATTCAATTTTAGAAGTGAAGTGGTGATTGTAGACATACAATTGTTAAAAGTAAAGTGCCTAAAAAATTCTTTTCTAGTAAATCAGCAGTGTACTGTACCAGGATTAATAGGCTTAAGGATAATTTTTACGTCCTATTATTAAAACATCTACTAAAAGTCTATCCAGCTCCAGATCTGTATATTTAAATACATAATACAAGACATCATATGCCAAAGAGAACATGTAACATTGCTGTTACTACTAGTGCATTAGAGCACTAATGCTGAATTCAAACTGAGTTACCAGCTGTGTTACCTTAGACGAGTTAGTTAACTTCTCTGACTCTTTATTTCCTTATCAGTATAATGAAGGTAGTAATAATATCTATTCTGCAAAATTGTTACGATCCTTACAGTAAATCCTCAAGAAATGTTAGCTAGGACTATTATCTGTGTATGGTATATATCCTAGTATAATTACATGCTATTTATATATAGCTGTATTGAATTTTAGCTGTAGATGGGAACAGTACACAGCACAGTAGTTAAGAGCATAGGCACATAGTACTCAAACAATAACTAATGTTATAACAGAATATACATAATAGGTGGGATGTAAGCATTCCAATAAATGGCATTGTCTCAGATAATTCATAAAAGATGAATTTTAACTAGTTACTAAACAAATGTAGAAAAATTTCAACTATATTATTTCTTAAGGAATATACATTAAAACAAAGACCTACCATTTTTCATCTATTAGACAAAAAATGTGAAGATATATCAGAATGTTGACAGGAAAATTATGAGATACTATTCTATATATATGGAAGTAGGACTTATTTGAGAGACTACCTCAATATTTATCGTTTGGTACTAGGATTTATTCATTCATTCTTTTACTCATGATTACGCATTCACTCATCCTCAAACATTGTTCTAGACATCTGAGATACATCAATTACCAAAACAAAGATTTCTGCCTTCAGGAGTACATTATTATACATATAATATATATCTAATAAACAGTAAATATAATTAATATATATATACATGTCAGAAGGTGATGTATGTTATTTTTTTTAAGAATGGTTTTAAAAAGGACAATAAGGGACTTTGATTAATGGCAAACCACAATTTTATAAGACTAGGTCTTGTTAAGGAGATAACTCAGGAAAGATCTGAAGAAGTGAGAGACTCTTTGGGGGAGGGAGGCGGTGGGGGAGAATGCCCCAGGCAGAAATTTCAGTGCAAAGGCTCTGCTTTTTTGTTCTAAATTATGTGGATGTTGGGAACCAGAGTGCTGCTACAGCAATATTTTGGGGGTATCCTTTTACCTCTGAATTTTAGAAAAAGGATACAAGAAGAGATCTAGATTAGCAAAAAATCCAGTTTTGGTATGCTAGAGGAACTTTTCTAAAACCAGTAGAAGACAGTCCAGATATTGAACTTGGAGATCCAGGTTCTGCTCAGGGATCACCTCTGTCCTTAGTGGACATATTCTTCCCCTTACACTCTTAGTTTCTCTGGTTCTTCTCAACAGTGGGTATATACAGATAATTGGCCTTTTCTCACATATAGCGGTAAACTCCAGGCTTGGAGGCTGGAATTGCAGAGGAAATAAAAGAACAAAACCACTAATATTTTTCATCCTAGGACATGCAGGCCAACTCTGTTCAAAGGCAGAGCGTTCTCTCATGTTGTCAACTCTAACGTAATAGAATGCTACATTCCAGTAGCATTTGTCATCAAATAAAAGCAATCAATTTGATATTCAGTCTGGTTTTAGTATCTCTGAGCATATCTTCGTCAGAGCCCTAGTGGGAAAGAAGCATTTGGTATAACATCCACCATTAGCTCTGGTTCCCAGATCCAACCCCATCAAGGCTGTTTGCAAGCAATCGGCACAGGAGACTGAGCCAAAGTAAAGGGGTTTACTGGAGACTCCAGGATGCGAACAGCACGGATAACACCTGCTGGGAACGGGAGCCGCGCAGCTCTGGAGACCTCAGCAGCTGTCCAGGGAGCAGCCTTGTAGCCCTCCCCACTAATGTGAATCAGTTATTTCCTATGTGTCTTTGTTCCTGCTTCATTATCATGTGGGACCTGACCTCAGTGCCTTTTAGTTCAGAGACACAAGACAGAAGACATGACGGGCCCAATCCCCGGGGCCCACCACACAAGTGCAATGTTGCTGGCAAGCTTGTAGGCTTGGTATTCAGAGATCAGATGTCCAGACATGGTCCATTTGACTGTGGGTCAGATCGGGTCCTACAGTATGGGATAAGGCTCTTTATTTAAGGCAACTGGGATGGATGAGTAAACAAATGAATGAACATCAAACCAACTCTGGACGGGGCAGGCGATGACCACTCGGTCATATCGACTCTCTCTTTGTTAGCAAGCAACATTTTACAACTGAGGGGCCGATCCCCCACCTTGATCTCCTTTATAGTTAAGATGTAATTTGAAAAATCATTTTTATTGCTTGCCTTTCTGTTGCAAGACCCACTCATTTAGAACACAAGCATTCTGAGAGTTGCTTTTGTTGCCTTCTTCCCAACCATGCATTGAACACTCTGAAATCTGAACTCAATGGAGAACACCCAGTGCAACCAGAGAGGTTTCTGTTAGGGCTTCAATATTGGGGTGGCATTATGACTTTCATGGGTCTTAAGCATTTCTACCTTCATGAGTCCTCTCCTCAATGAGAAAATGCATTTGAGGGGTACCTCAAGAGGGGTGGCTCAGTCGGTTAAGTGTCTGACACTTAACTCTTCATGTTCAGGGCATGATCCTGGGGTCCTCAGATCTTAAAATTTTTAAGATCAAGTCCAGCATTTAGCCCCGTGATTAGCAGGGAGTCTGCTTCTCCCTCTCCTCTGCCCCTCCCCCACCTCCCCAGCTCATGTGAACAGGCGCACTCTCTCTCAAATAAATAAATAAAATATTTTTAAAAAAAAGAAAAAGAAAGAAAGAAAGAAAAGAAAATGCATTTGAAAATATGTGTGTTTACATTCATAAGTAATATTTTATGACTGGGTTGGTATAAAATATATAGAGATTCAGGCTGAATTCATTATGATATGTTCATTTTTTTCTGCAAATTTAAAAAAAAATTAAAATATTTTCATGGACCCCTGAAAGTATCATGGTCCCTAAGTACTGTGCCTAATACACCTAATGGGTAATTTGGCCTTGCTTGCCATTAATTCTCTGAGGATCTCTTTTGCACCATCAAATTGTCCTCGGGTCTTAACCTTCTTAAATAGTCTTGCCGATGGTCTGCTTGTCACAGCAACAGACCAATCTTTACTCCAAATGTTTTAAAATTTACAATTTTTACGCTAAAGGTCATGATTTTTATATGATACCAAGGAAATTCTGATGCCTCAATATTCCTCATCTACATGAATATAATAACCATTTTATGGAATTTTAAAAAATATTTTACTTATTTATTTGCCAGAAAGAGATACAGCGAGAGAGAGAACACAAGCAGGGGAATAGGAGAGGAAGGAGCAGGAGCCCAATGCGGGGCTCGATTCCAGGACCCTGGAATTATGACCTGAGTCAAAGGCAGACACTTAATGACTGGGATGTCCAGGCACCCCTATTTTATAGAATCAAATGAATAACGATTTTATATATATAAAAACACTTTGTAAACCATGAATCATATACAAAGTCTAGGTATTAATATACTTTTTTAAAAATTTAACTTCAATGTCCTAATCAAAAATTTAACTGTGCTAACTCAAGATTTTTTGGCGATAATGTGATTAAGAGATCATAATGAGAAAACAAGAGATGGCCTTCACTGATTTATCACTGACTTTTACTGTTGACAACATAACCGTTAACTCAGTACTAAACAAGGCCCTTCTCTTTATGCAACACATTAGTGTGCTTGGTACACTTCTTCAGAGCAGAACATAAGCCCTTCTTTGGAAGACCTTTGTAGAAGGTGGTGGGATGCCTGTGTGGCTCAGTCAGTTAAGCATCTGCCTTCGGTTCAGGGCATGAACACAGGGTCCTGGGATCAAGTCCCACATTAGGCTCCTTGCTCAGTGGGGAGCCTGCTTCTCCCTCTGCCTGCACTTCCCATGCTTGTGCTGTCTCTCTCTCTCTCACTCTCTGACAAATAAATAAATAAAATCTTAAAAAAAAAACCAAAAAGGTGGTAAATGTCAGGCTGTCTTAATATGACTGAAAGGAGAAAGAAAGAAAGATTCCTCCTCCCCAGATGGCTCAGTGTAACACCATTCCTGGTGAAAGTTCTTCTTTCTCATCTATCGTAAATTGAGACCATTGTTAGGTAACTACATCAAGTTGCTAAAAAAGACCTATCATGCCTCAATTGAGATAAAGACAACCTGGCCATCTTATCTTCCCAACAAAGCAGGTTTTTAAACACAGAAGAATAAGAAATAACTCGCTACCAGTTTAAATGCATAATTTCAGAGACTCTTAAAACTGTAAGAAGCTTTACAATTCAACTAGGACAGTCCCCTTACTTCATCACAAATGTGTTGTGAAGCTTAAATAACGTGTGTGACTCACCCAAGGCCCACCACAGAATAGGCACAAAATAAATGTTAGCTTCCTACCCCTTCAAAGTTCTCTGGACCTTTATTCTAGGCAATCAGACACAGCACTCAGCTCCAGAAATACTCAAAAGCTCTGGGTGAGAAGCCCTATTTTTAAGCTTATATTCAATAGTTGTGGATTTTTCTATTTTCATTCCAATAATCAGTTGCTCTTATGGTAAGCATTATAGAAAAATCAACTACTACATTTCAGAACCATTAAAAGAAAGCAAATAAAGAGGAAGTAATTCTTAACCTAGAGCATTTATTATTATTATCATTATTATTATTATTAAACACTGGGATACAGAAAAAGCATAAGACCTGGCATTTGCCTGCATGCCATATTTGCTCTCATAAGAAATAAAAAATCAGAAAATAACTTATTACCAATTTAAAGGCACAATTTCAGAGAATCCTAAAACTAGCAGAAACTCTAAAAGTTCAACTAAGGCTAACTCCCTCCTGTCATCATAAACAAGTTGTGAGACTTAAATGAGATGTGTTAATCACTTGTTTTTTTTTTAATATAACACTTAAAAAAAACTGCACAAACATCTTTAAAGACATTATTTTGTAATCATGACATTATCACCACCATGGTTCAGGTACAATATAAATCCATGATTCTAACATAGGAGTGGGCAAACGTTTGCTATAAAAAGCTGAGTAGTAAATATTTTAGGTTCTGTAAGCCACTAGCGGTCTCTGTTGCATTTTCTTCTTTTTTAAAAGACCCTTTAAAAATATAAAAATCAAAAAAAAAAATAAAAATAAAAATAAAAATCATGGGGCGCCTGGGTGGCTCAGTGGATTAAGCCGCTGCCTTCGGCTTGGGTCATGATCTCAGGGTCCTGGGATCGAGCCCCGCATCGGGCTCTTTGCTCAGCGGGAGCCTGCTTCTCTCTCTCTCTCTGCCTGACTCTCCGCCTACTTGTGATTTCTCTCTCTGTCAAATAAATAAATAAAATCTTAAAAAAAAAAATACATACATATATATATATATATATACATATATATATATGTATATATATATGTATATATATATATATATATATAAAAATCATTCCTTTCTCACCGGCCATACACAAGCAGATAGGCCAGATTTGCTCTGTGTGAGCCAGTTTGCTAATCCCTGGACTAGACAGTAAAATAAAGTCATAAGGGGTATCAAAGCAATTTATAAAACAATCGTAAAATCAGGAACAGAATTTAAATCTTCACATGTCATTCAGAATACCATTCCACATCTATGAAAACCTCTACCTTACCTGAAACTCATCAAAACACAGGAGACATGCTTCTTCGCTGATTTCTTCAGCTATGGGGGCTATTGGGTCATATGATTTAGCCATGAATCCCGGTTTCCTTTTTGGCAAACTCTGTTTAAGGCGGTGTATTCCTTTAATGGATGAAATTAAACACAAATCAAATACTGTATTAATTGTATATTTTAGGCAACTATAATGTATCTTTTAAATTTCTAAATGAAGCCTTAGTGTGAACATCAAAATTAAGTTTAAAGGCCACATAAAATCAAATGTGATCACTGAAAACCAGTTGTATTTTCTCAACCTCAAAATAAGTTGTTCACTTCTTCATGCATTCCCGAGGTTGCAAGGATACTTTACAGTCATTCCATCCCCACCCTTCAGTCACTTCCGAGATGACAAAGTGACAGCCTAATGACAAGATGGTAACTAGGCGGATCAACAGATCATCAGCCTTACTGTGGAGGGTTTCAGGGATGTGGGCAGAGGAGGTGATCCTGCTTACGTCTGGCATACGTCATCAGGATGTTTCCTTTATCTCTAGGCAATCCCACTTCACTCCCTTTATGTGTACTAAACCCTGGAAGTATTAGAAGAAAAATATTTTTCTTCTAATTAGAAATAAATTAAAAATTTTAAATTATTTTAAATTATTTTAAATTAAAATTTAAAATAAATTAAAAATATTTTTCTTCTAATGCCCTGAAGAGCTTACAGTATAGCGGGTAGACAAATAACGCACAACCAAAATAACCTGAGAACTCAGACAAAGCAGTAAGGCACACATACACACACATGAATGCCTACCTGCCATGGTGACCAAGACGAAAGGACCTAACCTAGAAGGATTTCTTGAAATAAGTGAGTTTTTAACATTTCTTATTGATCCTTAGTAGAAAGAGAAAATACCTGACCTTCATTTAGTAACCTCTCCTCTCTTAATGGGAAGTACTGAAGTTGTCTTTAAAACCAATGTTATGGGGCACCTGGGTGGCTCAGTGGGTTAAAGCCTCTGCCTTTGGCTCAGGTCATGGTCTCAGGTCCTGGGATCAAGCCCCGCATTGGGCTCTGTGCCCCGCAGGGAGTCTGCTACCTCCTCTCTCTCTCTGCCTGCCTCTCTGCCTACTTGTGATCTCTGTGTGTCAAATAAATAAACAAAACCTTTAAAATACATAAATAAATAAAACCAACGTTAAATACACCATGAGTTGTTTCGTGATAGCACAAAACAAATGAAACCAAATAAAACCTCACTTTAAGCACGCTACTTTTTTAAAAGATTTGAAAGATTAAGAATTTTTTGAAAGATGATGACTGTTTTGTGATGTTTGCCCACTTAAAAATCCCTTCTTTTAGACCATTTCACTTACTTTCATGAACATCTAGCATGAAACCATGAAAATGAACCCGCTTCTTTCTCTTCATCTCCACATAAGCATAAAACATGTCCATCACCATTGTTTTCCCTGTACCTTAAAAAAAAAAACAACTATTAAACAGTATGTAACTGATTGCTCTAATGATTGTTCATTAGCTTTGGGATAATGAAACCACACTCTTCTACTGGAAAGCTTAGGACTATTTTACTTTTTTAGAAAGGAGTGTTTATTTTTTATGTTAAAGGAGCTAAAACTAAAATGTTGATATTGCTATTTTCTGTCAAAATCCTATTATTAGAAAATACAACATTTACTTAACATTACAGGGACAATTTCCCCCACAAAACTGTGTAAATCTACCAGCAAGAGCTATAGATTATTCTTTCTTTAGTTGCTCTTCCAAAAGACACCAATCTGAATAAAATAACTTAATCAATTAAGTAAATATTTATTGGGCCATAATAAGCAAGAGGAGCAGTCTTTGGGAAATTCAAAGATGAAAAATAAAAAAATAAAGATTAGTATCTAACATAAATGCTGAAAATAAATAACAGATGTATGTTAGAACTGCAAAATTGTCAATTTTAACACTTTTTTGGGTAGGTTTATCTTTATTTCTCTTTGTGTATCCTACAGTATTTCCTTTATAAATGTTGATACTATGTTCTATTTAAGTCTTTTATTTTAGTTACAGTATAGTCAACATACAGTGTAATATTAGTTTTTCCACATACAATATAGCGACTCAACACTTCATACATGGCCTGGTGCTCATCATGAGAAGCGCCCTCCCTAACCCCCATCACCTATTTCACCCATTCCTCACCAACCTCCCCTCTGACCACCATCAGTTTATTCTCAATAGTTAAAAGTTTGTTTCTTGGGGTGCCTGGGTAGCTCAGGGGGTTAAGCTTCTGCCTTCTGCTCAGGTCATGATCCTGGGGTCCTGGGATCAAGACACCCATTGGGCTCTCTGCTTGGCAAGGAGCCTGCTTCCCCCTCTCTCTCTGCCTGCCTCTCTGCTTACTTGGGATCTCTCTCTCTCTCTCTCTGTCAAATAAATAAATAAATAAATCTTCCCAAAAAACAGTCTGTTTCTTGCTTTGTCACTTCTTTTTCTATGCTTCCTTTGTTTTAGGTTTTTAAGAACGTGTCCTTAAGATAGAACACGTTCTTAAAAAGCTGAGAACATTAATCTTTCAAATTAAAGAAACTGAAACCATTAAGCCTTGTAATTTCATTGCCTAATTTTCAACACTGAAACTTTTAGCCATTGTGAATGCTTTAGTAATCAAAGAGTCACATTTAACAAAGTATGCACAGAAAGTCTTCTTCCCTCGCAGAAAGCCCAGAACTTTGGGGACATGGGTAGTATGCAAGCTCGGGTCAGACCCAGCATTCCTCAGCAGGCCAGGACAGGCTGGTACTGCCCCCGATCTTCACGGCTTCCCCCAGCACCAGCCCACCCCAGTGCACAGCTGCACCTCACAGGAGCTGCAAGTAGTCACAGGTAGCTCAAGATGTGAGACCTAAGTCTTAAATCTATTTGGCTTTCCTCCATTCCACAGGACTTTGAGCCCATGCTTATCTGAATCACCAGAAAGTTTTTTGTATATGAAAATACAATTCACCAAACACATATGGTCATTAATGAAGAAACCAATTTGATTTAAAGGGAAATTTTTTTGCAAAAATATTTAATATAGGGCACCTGGGTGGCTCAGTGGGGAGGGCCTCTGCCTTCGGCTCAGGTCGTGGTCTCAGGGACCTGGAATCGAGGCCCGAGTCAGGCTCTCTGCTCAGCAGAGGGCCTGCTTCCCCCTCTCTCTCTGCCTGCCTCTCTGCCTGCTTGTGACTGTCAAATAAATAAATAAAATCTTTTTAAAAATTTTAATATAATATTTCTTTATACACTGAGTGGCAGCAGATTTAAATCATTACATTAATGCAAAAATTTAATAAAATTTTAAACTCTTCTGCATGAAAGACAGTATACTTGTAGATCCAGAAAAAAAGTCATGATCTAACCAAAAATGTGAATAATATATATTTAAATGTAATCTTTGTGCTCCTCCTTAAGAAAACAGGCCTAAAATATAACAAGACCATTATATAAAAAACTTCTGGAGATAAAAGCAAAAAAAAATCATAAAGGCAAAAATGGCTACATGAAATTTAACCTTCTGAATATCAAAATCACTATAAATAAAATTAATATCCTTATTTATTAATCAATATATTGTTACTGAATACCACACGTGAGGACCTATCCTGGGTGCTCAGGATCTGGAAGTAAACATAACAGACAAAAATCCCTGTATTATCATATAAAAAAAATGGGCAGAAGATATGGACAGATACTTCTCCAATGAAGACATACAAATGGCTATCAGACACATGAAAAAATGTTCATCATCACTAGCCATCAGGGAGATTCAAATTAAAACCACATTGAGATATCACCTTACACCAGTTAGAATGGCCAAAATTAATAAGACAGGAAACAACATGTGTTGGAGGGGATGTGGAGAAAGGGGAACCCTCTTACACTGTTGGTGGGAATGCAAGTTGGTGCAGCCTCTTTGGAGAACAGTGTGGAGATTCCTCAAGAAATTAAAAATAGAACTTCCCTATGACCCTGCCATTGCACTCCTGGGTATTTATCCCAAAGATACAGATGTAGTGAAAAGAAGGGCCATCTGTACCCCAATGTTTATAGCAGCAATGGCCATGGTCGCCAAACTGTGGAAAGAACCAAGATGCCCTTCAACGGATGAATGGATAAAGAAGATGTGGTCCATATACACTATGGAATATTATGCGTCCATCAGAAAGGATGAATACCCAACTTTTGTAGCAACATGGACGGGACTGGAAGAGATTATGCTGAGTGAAATCAGTCAGGCAGAGAGAGTCAATTATCATATGGTTTCACTTATTTGTGGAGTACAACAAATAGCATGGAGGACATGGGGTGTTAGAGAGGAGAAGGGAGTTGGGGGAAGTTGGAAGGGGAGGTGAACCATGAGAGACTATGGACTCTAAAAAACAATCTGAGGGGTTTGAATTGATGGGTAGGTGGGAGGTTGGGGTACCAGGTGGTGGGTATTATAGAGGGCATGGATTGCATGGAGCACTGGGTGTGGTGAAAAAATAATGAATACTGTTATGCCAAAAATAAATAAAAAATAAATTAAAAAAAAAAATCCCTGTCTTCATGAAACTTGAAAGACTAGCCTTACATATCTTTAAATATGAAGAGCTCTTAAAAACTATAGTGGTGTTTTGGGGTTTTTTTGGTCTGTCCTAAATCTCTTACTTTTGAAAATTTCTATACTTAGCATGATTCTAAGAGAATATCAATCATAGAATGAGCCAATCAAAATACCCCTATACCATATACACTGTAGTTGGCCCTGTAAGGGGCACATGACTCAGTCAGGTAGGTGTCCTTCTAGAGGCAGTTAATGTGAATTCTGAAAATGAGAATCTTCTCTTCTCTTTTTAAAGGAGCAACCTAGAAAACTCCAGAAATCTAAACAGTAAAAAACTGGACCAAGAATGAAGCCAATGACAAAACTATGAACGAGAATGAAAAGCAGAACCAAAAGGTGAAGGAAAAAGGAAATGGAGGGAAGGGGAGAGAGATTCTAAAAATATTACTTATATATTAAATATAGATCTGCCCACAGCTGAATTGGACCACTATTCAACTCCATAATTAAACCAGCCATTAAATTTCTCCCCCGGTTCAGCTAATTCAACTAGCTTTTTTTCCCCGCCACTACAATTGAAAGAATACCAAACAGGACAGATTTAACAGGGGAAAGATAAAAAGATGATCAAGTACAAAAACACATGAGTAGTCAAATCACACAAAAATATAAATAGCTTTAAACACATTTTTAAAAGTTTAATTCTACCAGAAATAAAAGGAATACAAGTAAAAAATACTCATGATATACCATTTTTATGTTGGTGAAGATGTAGGAAAACACTCTAATATACTTCTGGTGATCGTATAAAACCAACTCTTTTGGAAATCAGTTTGGCAATGTCAATCAAAAGGTAGACAAGTATTTAAAAATACTCAGAACCAAAATCAATACTGTAAGGATATTTTTGCTCCCTAAATTATTTTAAAGCTCAGTGCAATCCCAATCAAAATCAATTTAGAAATAACTCAACAACATGATCCTAAAGTCAATCTCCTGATTAAAAATATAAATAAATAAAAGTCTAGCAATAAGCAACTCATTAAGTGAATTGAGTAACATTCATATAATAAAATAGTATATACCCAGTAAAATAAATGAAGTGGATCAGTATGTTTTGATACTACATGATATCTAAGAACCACAATTAACTGTTAAAAAATAAAGTACTTAACATCTGAATAAAATAAAAGCACCCACACTTTAAAAAATTCTCCTGAGTGGCTATTTTCTTTTTTTTTTTTTTTTAAGATTTTATTTATTTATTTATTTGACAGATCACAAGTAGGCAGAGAGGCAGGCAGAGAGAAAGAGGAGGAAGCAGGCTTCGTGCTGAGCAGACAGCCCGATGTGGGGCTCGATCCCAGGATCCTAAGATCATGACCTGAGCCGAAGGCAGAGGCTTTAACCCACTGAGCCACCCAGGCGCCCCTCTTTAAAAAGTGTCAAAAAAGGGACACCTGGGTGGCTCCGTCAGTTAAGCATCTGCCTTCGGCTCAGGTCATGATCCCAACCTCCTGGGATCGAGCCCTGCATTGGGTTCCTTGCTCAGCAGAGAGCCTGCACCTCCCTCTGCCTGCTACTCCCCTGCTTGTGCTTGCTCTCTCTCTCTCTCTCTCCTCTCCCCACAAATACATAAAATCTTAAAAAAAAAAAAAAAACTTAAAATAAAAAAATTAAAAGAGCCAAAAATACTCTAAATCAAGAATAAGTAGCAAGTGGGGCGCCTGGGTGGCTCGGTGGTTGGGCCGCTGCCCTTCGGCTCAGGTCATGATCTCAGGATCCTGGGATCGAGCCCCACATCGGGCTCTCTGCTCAGCAGGGAGCCTGCTTCCTCCTCTCTCTCTGCCTGCCTCTCTGCCTGCTTGTGATCTCTCTCTGTCAATAAATAAATAAAAACTTTAAAAAAAAAGAATAAGCAAGTAATCGAGGAGGGGAAGGCAAGGAGGAAAAGAAGAGAAACTAACTACACAATAAAAATGTGTTATGAAATTAGAGAAATTATACTTGAATGATACTGGATTTTTTTTTAAGTCAACTAAAGCAATTAAGCAGACCAAAGGATTTATCATAACTGTATATGAAAAAAATAATTGCTAACGACAAATGCCCAGCCATTTGAAAAAAAAAAAAAAAACTAGATTCCTACCCTCACATTTCACACCAAAATTAAATTCAGATGAATCAAAGGTGCTAAAAAATATGAAAAACCCAGAAGGTAAAATGTGTGAACATGTGTATCACCTTGGAGTAAGAAAAGCTTAGCAATGTGTATCAAGAAAATGAAAACTTTTGAGAGACTGTGTGAGGGTAACTGTTCCCAGACTTGCCATCCAATATAAACAACTAGAAAACTGGATGAAATTAATATTTTCAAACACTGGAAAATAAAAATACAAGACTCTGATCCCTGATAGGAGAAAAAAACAAGATGAGCCCTGTATCCCTACAGCTTTGGTCTTAGAGGCACCCTCCAGATGGCTGCACAGAACTCCTGCTGCACAGGACTCCAAGGAAAACACCTAGACTTGGGTTATGAAAGGTCAGAATTATGGGAGTCTAACGCCAGTGAAATTTGCAAAGCAAAGTGCCAGGGAGGAGGAAGCTATCTATGAAGAAGAGCTCCAGAAATCAACATGTGGGTACTCTTAAGTCTTTGGCTGAATACTAGTTGCTCACGTTGGGGTGATACTCTATGATGTGAGGTAAAGAACGGACACCAGGAAACTAAAATGAGTAATTTCCAGAGATACTAAACTCATGCAACAACTTGGATCTAAGAAATTACACTGAGTGGGGAAAAAAAAAATCTCAACAGGTTATGTACTTTTCCATTTATGTAACATTTTTGAAATGACGGAATTTTAGAAATGGAGAACAGACCGATGGTTGCCAGGACTTAAAGAGGGTGAATAGGTACAGCTACAAAATTATGAGCAACACGAGGGAATGCTGATGAGAGAACTGGTACTGACCAGTTCTCTCAGAACTGGTCAGTACCAGTTCTCTCACCAGCGGTAAATACTATGGCAGTAAATACATGAACCTACACCCGTGATAAATTGTACAGAACTAAATACAGACACATAAATGAGTACAAGTAAAACAAGAAATTTGAATAAGATAAGTGAACTGTTTGTGATATTTATACTATAGTTTTGCAAAATGTTACTTTTGAGGGGAAATGAGTAAAGTGTACACAGATATCTCCAAATTATTTCTTACAAGTATGAATCTATAATTATCTCAATAAAAATTTCAATTAAAAAAATACTTCAGGGGGTACCTGGGTGGCTCAGTGGGTTAAAGCCTCTGCCTTCGGCTCAGATCATGATCCCAGGGTCCTGGGATTGAGGCCCGCATCAGGCTCTCTGCTCAGGGTGGGAGCCTGCTTCCTCCTCTCCTCTCTCTCTCTCTCTCTCTGCCTGCCTTTCTGCCTACTTGTGATCTCTATTTAAAAATAATAATAATAATCCTTCAGGGGTGCCTGGGTGGTTTAGTATGTTAAGCATACTACTCTATATCTCAGCTCAGGTCTTGACCCCAGGGTTGTGAGTTCAAGTCCCATACTGGGCTCCATTCCGAGTATGGAGTCTACTTAAAAAAAAAAACAAAGAAAAAAACAACTTTAAATGAATCAAGCTGGCATGTAAATAACTCCTTATCAAAATAAAATTCAATATATATATTAACCATATAATCATCACATTTGAAAAAATGTTTGACAAAAGCCAGCTCACATTTGTGATCAAATCTCTCAGCATACTAGGAAAAGAAGCATACTTCTCAAACTCATAAAGGACAAATACAAGAAGAAACCTACAATGAAAAGATGTTCAACATCAATAATCATTTGAGAAATGCACATCAAAAACTTCAGTGAGCTACCGCTTCAACATCCATTAGATGGCTATTACTGTTTTAAGAAGAAAATAACAAATATTGGTAAGGATGTGGAAAATTGAGGACCCTTGTGCATTGCTGGTGGGAATATAAATAGTGCAGCTGCTGTGGGAAACAGTACAGTAGTTGCTCAAAAAATTAAACACAGAGTGGTCACATGATCTACCAACTCCTCTTCTGGGTATATGCACAAAAGAACTAAAAGCACAGATTCAAACAGATATAGCAGTATTATTCACAATAGTCAAAAGATAAAAATAACCCAAACATCTATCAACAGATGGATAGATTAAAAATTGGTTGCATATGCTGGAATACTATTCAGCCTTAAAAAGTAATGGAATTCTGACAAATTCTACAACATAAATGAACCCCAAAGAAACTACAATAGGTGAAATAAACTAGACACAAAAATTTAAATAATATATGATTCCACCATATATGAGATACCTGGAGTAGTCAGATTTACAAGGACAGAAAATCAAAAGGTGGTTGCCAGGGCCTGGGAGGGAGGGGCATATGGAATGGGGAATTATTGCTTATAGGTACAGAGTTTCAGTCTGGGAAGATGAAAATGTTCTGGAGATGGAAGGTGTGATGGTTGCAAAACAATGCCAAGGTACTTAGTGCCACTGAACTTTACAAGTAAAAGTGGCTAAAATGGTAAATTTGACGTTATTTATTTTGCCACATTAAGAAAAATTTATATATATTTTTTAAATCCTACAATTAACATCATACTTACTAATGAAAGACTGAACATTTCTACCCTAAAACTTCACACAAGGCAAGGATATTCATTCTAACTACTTGTATTCAGCATTAAACTGGAGTCCTAGTTAGTGCAATAAAGCAAGAAAAAGAATCAGAGGACATGCACGTTGTAAAGGAAAAATTGTCTTTATTTGCAACAGCATGACTGTATACATAAAAATTCCTAAAAATCTGTCAAATAACCACTAGAGTATATAACTGAATATAGCAAGGTCACAAAAAAAATCAATTGATTTTACTACTAGCAGCAATGAGTTGGAAATTAAAATTTTAAAACATAATACCATTTGCAGTGGCATTAGAAAACACAGGAATAAATTTATCAAAAGATATGGCAGAACTCTGCATTACAACCTATGAAACAGTACTGAGAGAAATTAAAGATCTTTAAAAATGAAGAAACATACCATACCCATAGATTGGGAGACTTAATCTTTTTTTTTTTTTTTAAATCAGTATTTATCAAAAACATCAATATTTTAAGTTATCAATTCTTTCCAAATTGATCTATAGATTGAATGTAATCCCAATCAAAATCCCAGGAGGATTTTTTTTAAAGGAAATTAACCCGACAGTTGTAAAATATATGTGGAAAAGCAAAAGTCATATTCTATTCTATTCTAGCCAAAACAATCTTGAAAAAGACAGAGCTGAAAGACACATTACACCACAGGAATGCATCAGCAAAGCCCAAGTTGTAGGAAATCCTACAGGACAAATTAGTCTATATATGTATGTCTGTGTGTGTATATATATATGTGTGTGTGTGTGTGTGTGTGTGTAACAGTGTGAATTTTGCTGATGCATCTTTGTGGTATGACATCACACACACACAAAGAGACTAAAGACTTAATATCATATTGAAAACAAACATTATGACATAATTAGAAATCTGAGTAACTACTTAATGAAATTTAAAATAATGTTAATTTTTAGAGTGTGAAAATGGTATGTAATTAAATTTCTACTTCTTTTGTATTCACTCTTTCTCTTATTTCTACCAATACCTACTTTTTTTTTCTACTTCTAACAGAGACTAGTAGATATACCTTTCCTCTGCACCAAACAGTGTTTAGGGAGAATATGAGGGAAATGTTAAGTGTATGACACTACCAAAAAAGGAAAGAAAAAGGTAACAAAGATCCTTCTAAAATGTAAAATTCTTTCAATGTGGCTATACTAAGCACCATTAGATTTAGTATGGTAGGCACGAGCCTGTGTGTGGTGGATTTCAGAGACGCTAAAAGATTTCTCTGCCCCAAATCACCAAGTGGTCAGCTTGATCACTACGTCCCATTTCATATATACCAAGTTTCAGTGAAATGCTAAGTCTTAGAAAACTCTTTAAAAAAAAAAAAAAGATTATTTGAGAGAGAGAGAGCAAGCACAGTGGGGGTGGGGGAGGGCAGAGGGAGAGGGAGATAGAGAAGCAGGTTCCCCACTGGGCAGGAAGCACAACACAAAGCTCGATCCTGGGACCCTGAGATCATGACCAGAGCTGAAAGCAGATGCTTAACCTGCTGAGCGACACCGGTGCCACTAGATGACTCTTTTTATATGCAAATGTATCAGTGATGGAACCTACTCAACTAATGGAACCCACTAAAATTTTAGCAAGTAATTTAGAATAGTTTAGATAGAAACAGCTTAGAAGTAGTTCAGACATTTAGCTAGAGGACAGATCCTGGGATAATATGAGCCCAAGCAGTTTAGTTTAACTGGTAGAGGAGAAATCTGTGCCCTGTGGAAGGTCCAGCATGAGAAATCCTAAGGCCCAAAAAGATGAAAAGCAGGAACAAAACCTAGCATGCCAACACTTAGTAATGCATATTAGAGACACTAGACCAGTGTTTTTCAAACTGTCTCTACAACTAGAATTGTTTTTTCAGACTAGAACAGAATAGAAAATATCCAAATGTATCACATATAAAGGTAAGTTTTCTTTCATAAAATTATTTTTCAGGGGTGTGTGTGCATATGTGCACCCGTAGACACACATACATATTTAGGTCAGAATGTAAAAATATTTTTACTGTGGGTCATGTTCAAAAACATTTCAGAGCCATCGCAAGAATCTATAAGCTTTGGGTAAGCAAAGGCTGTGTCTGCTTTTATTCACCATTATATCCGCAGAAACAACACAATGCCTGGCACACAGCAGATACTCAATAACCTTTGTCAAGTGAGCTCAAGAATGAGGGCAGATGTCGGGGCGCCTGGGTGGCTCAGTGGGTTGAGGCCTCTACCTACAGCTCATGTCATGAATCCAGAGTCCTGGGATAGAGGCCTGATGTCAGGCTCTCTGCTCAGCGGGAGGCCTGCTTCCCTTCCCCTCTCTGCCTGCCTCTCTGCCTACGTCTGTCAAATAAATAAATAAAATCTAAAAAAAAAAAAAAAAAAAAAAAGAATGAGGGCAGATTTTGTAAAACTGTGAGGAAGAAACCAACACTGAATTTTATCTACTTCACAATTTTGCTTTGGTCTCTATAGTATCCTAAATAAAACCGTCTGTTTTTCTCAAGAGAAGTTTTTTTGTTCTTTTTTTAACCAGGGGAGCAATTGGGTCCGCCCTCACCCAAGCCCAGAATTTAACCAGGAGGCAGCAGAAAAGGGACTCATAAACAAAAATGGACTTTGATTCTCTCCAAATGTACAGGAGGCATCAGTAACCCTGCCATCACCACAGCAGTCCGCTAGTCAAGAGCTGGAACCTAGGTGTAAGAAAGCCAACCACACTGGGGGGCCTGGGTGGCTCAGTCAGTAAACATCTGCCTTTGGTTCATGATCCCAGGGTGGCTGGATCGAGTCCTGCATTGGGCTCCTTGCTCCGTGGGTAGCCTGCTTCTCCCTCTGTGGGCTGCTTTCCCTGTTCGTGTTCTCTCCCTCTCCTTTTCTCTCTCTCTCTCTAAATAAATAAAATCTTAAGAAAGAAAAGAGAAGAAAGCCAACTATAGGATAAGAATGAAGCCACAAAACACTCATACTGCAGTGTTTGGCTTCTGCATGAGACACGCTAAGCACTTTATTAATGAAAACATTTCAAGGTTGAATCACTGATGATAATGCCTCCAGTTTACATATCAACTCTATTGGGGTTCCCTAGATTGAGGGTCCATCTGAGTCAGATCTCATGACATCATGACAGAGCCCAGGACAAGTACGGAATAAGGAGCAGAAGGGGGTACTACGGAACAGACATCTTTCCCATTGAGTAGTCTTCAATATTGAACACCTGTTTCCCAAGTCTAAAATGGAAAATCGTAACACAAACAAGCTTATGAGAACATTCTGAGGGTATTGTCCCAGAGAGATAACACCTCCTCCCCCACAAAATAAGAATCTGACCTCTTCTACTACCTGTTTTGTAAGTATTCTAAACTAAACTGAGTGCAGTCATCAAAATGTTCACTTCCCTTCCTACTGTACAATTCCTTTCTCTTCCCCTGTCTGCACTGTAAAGACATTCTTAACCAAAGGTTGCCACACGCCCAGTTCTGTGAACAACCACAGATGTTACCATATCCTTTCTAATTCTTTCAAGCACTCAGCTGAATTACATCTATCACACCTGCCCTCAACTTATTAGCACATGGCTGTATTTTCCAAACTAAAATCTAATAACTTTTATAAGTTTGAGGTATTATTGGGAGTTTTTTTTTTTTTTAAGTCCTTTTGCAGAAGTAGAAAGTTGTGTTTTACTAACAATCTCCATTTATGGTTAAGTGGCTGAGGTAACAGGAGAAACAAAGATGTTGATTTTAGCAATGACTACACATGAAAGTGAAGGTATAGGAAGTAAATGTTCTCCAAAGCGGCAAAGAATGGGAGACGACAACAGAATGAGAGCTGCTAGCAGTACCCAAAGGTGTGGACACATAAAACTGCTTAAGCACCTGGTATAAATTGCTTTCTAAATAAGAAGAAAGCCTGCGCTGTTCTCAAAGATACCAATTAGCCAATGAACTAAGTAAAAGAACAGCTTGAGCTTCTTTGACAGTTTTCAAATCTGTAAGCTCCAAGAACATAAAGAATCTTAAGGGGCAAGCTCTCTCATTCACTTGTTTATGAGCTCACCAATCCTTTTTATTAGACTTGCTAAATCTGTAAGTATAAAACAGGCATCCAAAAACAACTAAGAAGAGGGAGCACCCAGGAAAAAACAGTTGGATCTTTAAGGCACTGTAACGACTTACTAGGCTCCTATTGTTTTTCTTGTCCTGAAATTCTTACTAAGAACCTTTGCCACAACTTCCTCATGTTGCAAATTGGTTTTATGGCTGTAAGGGGAGCCTGAGGTTTATCACCTGAGGAGCAAAACTGATTTTGCTATATGTAAATGTCTATTTTGACTAAGAAAATAAAAGAATTGATTGATAAGCAATAAGACCAAATAAAGTAAGAGTTACCGTCATGAGGTCAGAGAAGGTGGGTAAATATGGAGAGGTTTAGAATTAAGAGGGAAGGAAACTGAAGGCAAAACATCCACGCCAAAAAAACAGACAATTTCACCAAGAATGAAATTGGAAAAGAAGCAAGACATTGACCCATTAGGAAAATCTAAAAAGTAAGCAATAGCTCATAAGGTTTCTAAGAAAAGGTGAGTCTTTGTGCCCAATATATGGATGTGGGAGACCAAGGAAACGTAACCACTCATTCATTAAGAATATCCACTAATAACTAAAGATAATAACTAAATTGAGGACAAGGGTTAAATTGTGAGTAAAAATATGAGTGGACATTAAAAGTAAAAAAGACACAGACCTGTACCCCTGGGGCTAATGATACATTACATGCTAATTAAAAAAAAGTACAAAAGAACAGCTTATTTTAAGGATTAGCTGAGTCAAACAGAATTGAGCAATGAGATTCTGATTTATTTAAGAACCTATTTATAGATGATCACTTCCCTGAGATCAACTCAGCTTACACACTAAACAATGTCTGCACTCTATCACACTAAGTAATCTTGCTTTAAACTACTGTCACACCCTGTGAGAAGCAAAAATGAAAACTAAGATAACTACCCCCTTCTTCCCCACCCCCCCTTTTACTTTGCCTCATCCTATTCCCTAGCTGGTAGTGGACTGCAGGGTGGAAACAGAAATATCCCTGAATGAAAGCTAGGAACCTCCTATTTGGACCACTCAAAACTTACTTTAACACACTTACCAACATCTCCATAAACATACAGGCCCCTTGGAGGTTTGCTCCTTGAAAAAAGCTGCAAATTAAGAACAAATTATAAATCTCTAACATGGAAAAAATTAAATATCATCATATACACAGTGTTCCTAACTGTCAGATACAGAACTAAAATGGGCTATTGTACACAATAAGTACAAAATATTTGATGTAAAAGGCTACAAAGCCCAACTTACATTTTAACATAGGAGGTAAGAATCATAGCAGCCCAGAGCAAGGGCTCTGAAGTCACATAACTTGAGTTTACATCCCCTACATCATTTAGTAACTATGTAATCTTCCCCCTCTTTCCTCAATGGGCTCCCCAAACAGTAAGAGCCTCCTCGCTCATTCCCAGCAAGCAAGAGAACTGAAGAATTTTTCTAGAGACACTGAATCGTCTCCTGGAAAACAAAACAAAACAAAAACAAAAAAACCTGAAGGTACTTATGTGTGGATTTCTCCCAAAGAAATAACTGGTCTCTATTAGATCATCTTATGGTAGAGCACACCAGTCAACCAACCTCTTAAGATGGAACCTTCAGGGGCGCCTGGGTGGGTCAGTGGGTTAAGCCTCTGCCTTAAGCTCGGGTCATGATCTCAGGGTCCTGGGATTGAGCTCCACATTGGGCTCTCTGCTCGGCAGGGAGCCTGCTTCCCCCTCTCTCTCTCTGCCTGCCTCCCTGCGTACTTGTGATCTCTCTGTCAAATAAATAAATAAAATCTTTAAAAAAAAAAAAAAGATGGAACCTTCAGTTTGCTTGTTAGTATCTGCAAAGATTCTAAAAGGAGTTGACACATAAGAATCAATATAAACTTCAAAAGAAAAATGTCCAAGGGGCGCCTGGGTGGCTCAGTGGGTTAAAGCCGCTGCCTTCGGCTCAGGTCACGATCCTAGGGTCCTGGGATCGTGCCCCACATCGGGCTCTCTGCTCAGCAGGGAGCCTGCTTCTTCCTCTCTCTCTGCCTGCCTCTCTGCCTACTTGTGATCTCTGCCTGTCAAATAAATAAAATCTTTAAAAAAAAAAAAAGAAAGAAAAAGAAAAATGTCCAAGATGAAAATTGGAGACCAGAGCAAGGGTACAGAGGGGATAAAATCTCAAAGGAAACAGGGGCACCTGAGTACTTCAGTTGGTTAACCATCCATCTCTTGGTTTCAGCTCAGGTTATGATCTCAAGGTCATGAGATCAAGCCCCAAGACGGGCTGCACCCTCAATGGAGATTCTGCTTGAGTGTCTCTCTCTCCGTCTCCCTCTGCCTCTCCCCACTCTTACCCTCACATATGCGTGAGGGTAAATAATATAAATAAATATATATATTTTTTTAAAACTCAGAGGAAATAGAGACTACACAGACAACAAAAGGAAAACTTCAAAATAAAACCATAATCTGATGTGCCTGGATGGCTTAGTTGGTTAGGGGACCGACTCTTGATTTCAGCTCAGGTCATGATTTCAGGGTCACGGAATCAAGTCCCACATTGGGCTCCATACTCAGTGCAAAGTCTGCTTGTCCTTCTCCCTCTGCTCCTCTCCCCACCCTCGTTCATGTGCAAGCATTCTCTCTCTCTCTCTCAAATAAATAAATAAAATCTTTTAAAAATAAAACTGTAATCAATATAATTAACATGCTGAGGAAAATAAAAGAAGCTATTAAAATTATAAAGCAAGAACAAAATGCAATTTTGAAAAAGGAACATCAAGAACAAAAAAACATTTTGAAATTTAAAATATGGTAGCAGAGGGGTGCCTGACTGACTCAGTCAGCACAGCATGTGACGTTTGATCTCAGGGTTTTGAGTTCAAGCCCCATGTTGACTGCAGAGATTACTTAAAAATTAAAAAATCTTAAAAAAAATAAAATTCCAGAAAAAGGATTAAAAGATAAGCTTGAGGAAATGTCTTAAAAAAAAAACACAACAAATAAATAGCAACAGTAACAGATGGAAATATATAAGAATATTACTGGATTACTTCATCAGGAGGCCCAATATCTGACAAAAAAAGAGAATTCCAGAAAAAGAAAATAGAAGAAGAAGGCCAGGAGGAAGTTATCTAAGAAATAATGCCAAGATTTTTCTCAAATCTGAAGGACTTGATTTCTAGATTGGGAGAAAGGAGTAAGGACCCAGTACAGGGAGGGAAATAAAACCTATACCAAGTCACAATCCTGAAATTTCAGATACCAGGGATATAAAGAATATCCTACAAACATCTGAGGTGGCCTTTGGGGAAGATGACAAAGGGGTAGGGGAACAGGTCACAAACAATAGATAAAGACTTGAATAAGATTTGAGGGACAAAGATTTCTAATCTAATCCATCTAATCTATCCATCAAGTACAAAAATGCAAAATTGGCATTCCATACATAGAAGGTATTAAAAATACCTCCCCAACAGAAATAGGAACACCTTGGCTCCAGGTAAGACAGAGGATCCTGGAAAGAAATCCCCGGTAAGATGGAGGGTTGATCTAGAAGCACAGAGGCACAAGCAAATCAAGAAAGCAATCAAGTCTAGACCAAAAACAGGAGGATGGAGGACTCCAAGGAAGAAAAAAAATGGAATTTCTCTTTGCCTGATATTATTATTAACCCAAATAACCATCCTAAATTTTGGTTCACTTAGAAGAGTAACCTTCAAATTCTGCAACAGCTCCTAGACACCTGTGCAAAAGCCAAGGTAAGCCAGGGCAGAGAGAATTCGGAGAGGGTAACAGCAGAAAGAAGCCAAAGTTATGCCACTTGGCACAAACCAGAGCAGTCAGGATTTTGCCAGGGAACATTCTCAAAGGCTATGATATAATCTAGTTCATAATGCTTTTGTTTTTTAATCTGTGGGCTCACTCCAACATATCTCAGAAACCTCTCCAGCTTTCCTGCTCCTCTTAGCTTTCTCTGCGAACCCAGGCCCTGACTCCAACACGCCCTTTCCCGAAGAACCTTCCCCATGGTATAGGCAAAAGGATCTTCTTTGCTTTGATTCTGCCAGCTGGATGCCTTCCCTGTGTTCCTCTGCACATTAACTCTCCATCTATTCTTAAATCTCAACGGAAAACAGATTCTACTCCTGCCAAAACCTCTTAATTTGTTTTGTTTTAAAAATCTTATATGAGCCATTCTTGTACACTGGTTATTCTATTTTCAACTTGCCAGAAAAAAAGCATTATGCTCTTAAATAATTTTAGAACAGTTCAAATTAGAAAACTTGCATAGAACCTCATAATCTCTAAGTACATTCTATGTATTAGAAATCTTTTGAGAGCAACATTCTGTATTCTGTGAAGTGTCAGAGCAATTCATAATTCTTCACAGCACATTTTGTTAGAAGAGTCCTGGGTCTGCTCTAGTACTATTCACATGATATCATCAATATATGCTAAATAAATGAAGTTCAAGGCAAAAATTTAACAAAGATTGAGAAATAAAGATGACACGGAGATAATTCAATCAATGCTGTCCCAAAAAATATTATTTGGTTCTATCTCCTGTTTTACCCACTCTAGCTCAATTATCTTGGAAAGGAACATTTTAGCAAATATATTATACTACATATTACATATATATTTTCTAATTATATAACTATAATTATATAACTGTAACATGTTAGATACCATTAACCAAAAGAATATATACTCCAAGTATTTTTACTTCGAGAGGTAAGCTAATTTTCTCCTAGTTTATTTTCAGTCTACCAAAAATAATTTAAATTATGTCAAGGGATTTAAAAATCTGTATTTTAAGGGAGAAAATCAGAATTGAATGGCAAGTAAGATTATAACATGATCCTAAAGAAGTTTTAAAATTCTGTATTCATAGTAGCGAATTCAGGGAAGGGAAAGTTCACAGTTTTCTTCGAAATAACTAACTTACACAGGAACCCACATCATTTACATGCTCCTAATTTACATTTTCTCACAATTTACTCTATTTTTCAGTTCCATTAAACTTCCTTTCTTAATGTTTTAATTTCTCATATTTGTTCTCAGGCCTCAGAAAACTCCACCCGGTATCATTCCTCAGTGTTGACATTCTCCATTTGCTTCTCCCCCACTGTCTTCTCCCTCCTGCTCTGCACCCCAAGAGGACTACCTAGCTGGCCGATTGCTAAATGGCCTCAGCCCTGGGACACATTACTTGCGGGAGATGGAAGGGAGGGAGCAGGGAAAAATGGGGCCATTCCTTCCTGTTGCCTCCCTGCCTCAGTGCTCTGTCTCTGGCAGAGCTGCATCCCTCCAGGACCATCAATCAAGCCTCACGCCACAGCTCCAGCCCACTCCAGGCTCCCTCTTTACCCCTCTATCCCTTGTCTGCTGTCTTGGGCCTGCCCTGCCCATGACGTAGTCATCCTGATTCAGTCTTTATTTGAAACATCTGCTGTGAACAGTTTCCTGCCAGGACTCTGATGCACACCCTACCCTTAAAATGCACACACTTAAGCAAGACAAAGGCCTGAAACTCTGAACATGAACAAGTGTCTTTAATGAACAGTTGTAAGATTTGTTATGTTAGGGGCGCCTGGGTGGCTCAGTGGGTTAAAGCCTCTGCCTTCAGCTCAGGTCATGATCTCAGGGTCCTGGGATCGAGCCCCGCATCGGGCTCTCTGCTCGGCAGGGAGCCAGCTTCTTTCCTCTCTCTCTGCCTGCCTCTCTGCCTACTTGTGATCTCTGTCTGTCAAATAAATAAATAAAATATTTAAAAAAAAAAGATTTGTTATGTTAATTGTATCTTTGGGAATTAGTAAATTAGGATGACAGCACTGTCTCTAATGGATTCTTGGTAAGGATCCAATGACACTATATTATAGACTTTGCAGATGGTAAGTTTAAAGATGATGTTGGAAGGTAGTGGTAACCTACCACCTATCTCCACTGGTACAAAACAGAGCAGAAGAGCACTGGAACTAAACTCAAAAGATTTGGGCAAAAATGCTGGTTCTACTACTTATTAGCTTTGTGGCCCTGGGTAAGCCATATCAACTCAACAACCTGCCATTTCCTTATCTATCAGGTGCAGGGCAGAGCACAGGGGAGTTCCCACTCACTGCCCAGCTCTCTGTAACTAATCACAAGGTCCACTCACTCATGCTGAAGACTGCAAATTTCATGTTTTACTGATATCTGTTCCCATCAAAACCTAGGCACCATAAAAAGAAAGAAAGAAACACCACGCCCTATAAGACACCCCTCTCAAAGATCCCAACACTAATATGCACTCAAACTATTTTCTATTTAATAAACTATACCAAACACATAAAGAATATACATTTGTAGCACCGTTTCAGATATAGTCAATATGGTGTACTCCAACTATAGTATAATAAAATTAGAAATAAATGATGGAAGGATGGCTAAAAATAAGAAAAATCTCATACTAAGAAATCAACCTTCCTATCATGTTCACCCAGACTTCAGAATATTGCTGAAACAAGTCTGAAAAGCCCTTCAGAGTGTATGCTCTCAACAGTCCCTTCCTATTGCCAATAATTCTGTTTTACTGGTTAGTTCACTCTCTGTTTCTACAACAGTTCTCTGGAACCCTCTCAGCCCTCTTCAAGCCATCCTACACTTCCCCCCAACACTTTCAGCAGGTGTCTCCTACTTCTTAGAAAAACAGAAGGCATCAGGGTGGAACTCCTTCAACTTCCTATTATTATATGAAATTGCAATCTGACCCATATCTGCACTCATTTTCTCCTCTCTCCCACCTGTGACAAAGATGATTCCTCTTCCTATGTAACTTTCCATCAATTTCTGGATCTCAGTCCTCACCTCTACCACCTTCCCAGGAACCATGTCCATCAAATTAAATGTTTCACTTCTCTTGTAATCCTTTTCATCAACAGCTTTATAACTGTGTTTTGGTGAATTTATTTTTAAAATCTTTAAGTGTGATGTCTTACAAGCAAGAGACAAACCCAAAAACTATAATGGAAAGGACAGAAACAATAAAGGCAGAGAAATTAAGCATTTCTGTTTGGAAAAAAAAAAAATGCTAAGAACAGTGAAAAGGCAAGGAAAAAATCCTGCAATATTACAGAGAAGAATTTGTTTCCTTAGTAAACAGGAGTTTTTATACAACAATAAGAAAACAAATACAAGTGGCTTAAACATTTGAAAGAATACTTATTCTCCTTCACAATAAAAGGTGTGTTTTAAAATAACAACGAAATACTGCCATGACAAAAATCTAAAAGTCTGAGAGAATACGGTATTGTCAAAAATGTAAGGAGGGGTGCCTGGGTGGCTCAGTGGGTTAAGCCTCTCTGCCTTCGGCTCAGGTCATGATCTCAGGGTCCTGGGATGGAGCCCCACATCAGGCTCTCTGCTCAGCAGTGAGCCTGCTTCCCCCTCTCTCTGCCTGCCTCTCTGCCTACTTGTGATCTCTCTGTCAAATAAATAAATTAAAAATCTTTAAAAAAAAAATGTAAGGAGATAGGCAGGCTCATAAATTAGTAAGAATATGAACTGTTGCAATCTTTTTTTTTTTTTTCATAGCAGTGAATTTTAATGTCCTCCCCTTTGGGGAGGTCACACTGTACACTTTTGAAGATACCCCAAAAGTTGTCCAGTAATTCCACTTCTGGGTATTTATCCAAAGGAAATCAAAACACTAGCTCAGAAAGATATCTGCATGATATCATCACCCCATGATATTGTGACACCGTTTACAACAACCAAGACAGGAAAACAACCAAAGTGTCTACCAACTGAAAATCAATAAAGAAAATATATATGCTGGGATAACTGGGATATTATTCAGGTATAAAAAAGAAGGAGATCTTGCCGTTTGTAACAACATGGATGAACCTTTAGGGCATTATACTAAGTGAAATAAATCTGGCAGAAAAAAAAACATATACTGGGGTGCCTGCTGGCTCAGTTGGAAGAGCCTGTGACTATTGATCTTGGGGTTGTGAGATCAAGCCCCACGCTGGGTACAGAGAGTATTTAAAATAAAATTTAAAAAAAAAAAGACATATAACAAATAATATCACTTACCTCTGGAATCTAAAACAAAAACTAAAACTCCTAGAACTCTCTAGTCAGAGAGCCTCCTTAAGTTTAGGAGACTTACTGTAGTAACCTAAATCAAAGAAGGAAGGATAAGAAAAGCAGGTATCAAAAGAATGTCATTAAAATTGTTTAAAACAATGTGGCTAAACTAACAACTGTCCAATAAAGAAATGTGGTGTGGGGCACCTGAGTGGCACAGTGGGTTAGGCATCCAACTCGTGGCTCAGGTCATGGACTCAGGGTCATGAGATAAGGCTCTGCACTCAGTGCAGAGTCTTCTTGGGATTCTCCCTCTCTCTCCCCACCATGCTTGGTCTCTCTCTCAAATGAATAAATGAATAAATCTTAAGAAAGAAAAAATATTAACTGTGCTGATATCGTCAATGTTTGGGGTCCTGGCTATTATGCATTTGGTGATACACTCCAAACCATTGAGTTTAGTAAAATTTATGTTTTGAAGTTTATAGGCAGTATATAAAAGCCACTTTCCACCAAAGAATCTTTTGAACATAGGGTTTATATTTTAAAAATTAAATATCCAGGGCACCTGGGTGGCTCAGTGGGTTAACGCCTCTGCCTTCGGCTCAGGTCATGATCTCAGGGTCCTGGGATCTAGACCCGCATCGGGCTCTCTGCTCAGCAGGGACCCTGCTTCCTCCTCTCTCTCTGCCTGCTTCTCTGCCTACTTGTGATCTCTGTCTGTCAAATAAATAAATAAAATCTTTTAAAAATAAAACATAAAAAATATCCAATCATTCTATCAAAGTTTTATGAGACATAATCAAATGCAAAGTGTGAGTCCAAACACACATACACGGTCAAAGGGATATTTAGGGAACTAATGAAATTTAAATGTGGGCTTCATATTTAGGGTTACAAGATAAAATACAAGAGGCCCAGTTAAATGTGAATTTCAGATTAACATCAAATAATTTTTAGTATATGTATGTCCCAAATATTGCAAGAGACATACACACACTAAATAAGTATTATTTATCTGAAATTCAAACTTATTTTGATATCCTGTATTTTTCTTTGCTGAATCAGGCAACTCTATTTTAGATAATATTATTATAACAATGTTAAATTTATTGGGTGTGATAATGGTAGTAACACAGTTATGAAAGAGGATGTCCTAGTTAGGAAATACATAATGAAGTCTTTAAGGGTTAAGTGTTATTATGTTGCAACTTTCAGGTAATTAAAGAAAATATATATATATATGTTTAGAAAGAAAATGGGGCAAAATGTTAATCATTCATGAATTTAAGTGTATTGTTGCAATATTTCAAAATAAAATGGGGAAAGGAATTCGATGAGTCCAATATGGCAGAGGAATAGGAGACCATATGTTCCTCTGATCCCAGGAATCCAGCTAGTAGCTATCAAATCATTCGGAATGCTTGTGAACTCAACCAGAGATTAAAAAGCAAGCACTTTCTGTAAGGTAGGAGATGTGGAGAAGTGAATCTGAGGCGATATATGGATAGATAACCCGGGTGGGGCTGGGAGCCTCCATCAGCCAGCAATGGAAAGTGATATAGCTGCTGAGCACAAAATAAGAACTTTAAAAGTCTACTCCTGTGAGGGACAGCCCTGCCTGAAAGACGCTCAGGTGGCAAAGCAAGGCAGACTCCTAGGTGGGACAGCATGGTCTCATAATCCCTGGGGACACAGAAAGACTGAGGATGCCTGAGTGTAGCACAGCCCCCAAGCACGGGGTGGGAAAACCAGCTGCAATCAGGGAGCCCAGGAGTAAGCTCTGTTTATACCATAAATTGCCAACCAGCATGTTAGCACCACCACTTTCCAAGCAAGGGCCCAGCAAGCAACAGAATTACCAAAAGACCTCCCCTACATTCCCCAAGGACAAACGGTACAGGTGCATACCACAGGAGTTTGCAGGGTTTGGAGACTTTAAACAGGATCACAAGCCTGAGATAGAAACCCTTGATCACGGATAGAAACCCTCACGGAGCGCAGAGACCAGGAAGATGGGAGTGAGGGACTGCTTTTCCCTAAGGACGCACTGAGGAGTAGGGCCCCAGACTTTCAGCTCTATGGCTGGATATTGGGAAGCTGCCATTTTCATTCTCATCCCCTGAAGAGTCTCAGAAAGCCTTCAGGGAACAAAAACCACATAGAGCAATCCCAAGTACCTTACTTAGCCTGGCCCCTCTGGCAAGGGCAGTGCAATTCCACCAAGACAAAAACACCTGAGAATCAGTGCAACAGGCCCCTCCCTGAGATCAGCAAGAACATCTGGACAAGACCAAGTTTACTGATCCCAGAGGACTGCAAAACTCCAACGTTAGGGCAAAAAAGTATATAGAATTCATGAATTTTTCCCCATGATTCTTTAGTCCTTCAATTTTAATTTTGTTCTCTTTCCTTTTCAACCAATTTATTTTATCAACTTTTTAAAAAAAAAATTTAAATTTTCTTTTTTACACTTACATCTTATCCTTTCATTGTATTTAATTTTATTTTTGTATATAGAAGTTTTTCTTTCTTTACAATTTTGGGATGCAGTTTCTTCTGACAGACAAAATACACCCAGAATCTAGTGTATTACTCTGTTCTCTGCACCTGTTTGATCATATTCTTTTTTTTCTTCCTTTTTTTTGTTAGAGTCTTTTTAAATTTCCATCTTGATACTTACATTCTATCCTTTCGAAGTAATTAATTTTGGTTTTGTGTGTATAGGTATAGTTTTTTTTCTTTCTTTACAATTTTGGGATGTAGGTTCTTCTAACACACCAAAATATTCTCAGGATATTGTGTATTGCTCTGTTCTGTTCCCCTGTTTATACTCCTTTTTTTTTTTTTGTCTTTTAATTTTCATTTATTCAGTTACATTCTATTCTTTCAATGTATTTAATTTTATTTTTCTACATACATAATTTTTTCTTTCTTTATGATTTTGGGATCTAGTTTTCTAACAAACAGACCAAACTACACACTGGATCAACTGTACTGCTCTGTTCTATTCACCTGTGTGATTATATTCTCTCTCTCTCTTTTTTTTTTTTTTCCAGTTTCAGGTCTCTTCTGATTTCGTGTATATTTCTTTGGGGTCATTGTTGCCATTTTAGTATTTTGTTCTCTTGTTCATCCATTCTTCTCTGGACAGAATGAAAAGTTAGAAAAACTCACCTCAAAAAAAGAGAACAAGAGACAATACTGACTGCCAGTGACCTAATCAGTATGGATATAAGTAAGATGTCAGAACTAGAGATCAGAATAATGATTACGAAGATACTATATGGGCCTGAAAAGAAGACACTAGAGAATCCCTTTCTGGACAAATAAAAGAACTAAAATCTAACCATGACAAAATCAAAAAGGCTGTTAATGAGACACAATAAAAAATGGAGGCTCCTATTGCTAGGATAAATGAGGCATAAGGGAGAATTAGTGATAAAGAAGAGCAAATAATGGGGGTGCCTGGGTGGCTCAGTGGGTTAAAACCTCTGCCTTCGGCTCAGGTCATGATCCCAAGGTCCTGGGATTAAGCCCGTCAGGCTCTCTGCTCAGCGGGGAGCCTGCTTCCCTTCCCCTCTCTCTGCCTGCCTCTCTGCCTACTTGTGAGCTCTGTCTGTCAAATAAATAAAATCTTTTAAAAAAAAAAAGGGCAAATGACAGAGAATAAAGAAGCTGAGAAAAAGAGAGATAAACAACTACTGGGTCATAGAGGAGAATTCAAGAGATAAATGATATCATAAAATGAAACAATATTAGGATAATTGGGATTGCACAAGAAGAGGAAGGGGGGGAAGAAGGTATATTAGAGCAAATTATAGCAGAGAACTTCCCTAATCAGGGGAAGAAAATGGGCTTTCAGGTCCAGGAAGCACAGAGAACCCCCTTCAAAATCAATAAAAATAGGCTAAAATCTCAACATAGAATAGTGAAACTTGCAAATTTCAGGGACAAAGAGAAAATCCTAAACACAACTCAGGAATAAGAGGTCCATAACCTCAAGGGCAGAAACACCAAACTGTCAGCAGACCTATCCACAGAGACCTGGCAGGCCAGGAAGGATTGGCATGATAATATTCAGAGTGCTAAATGAGAAAAATATGTAGCCAAGAATACTCTATCCAGCAAAGATGTCATTCAAAATAAAAGGAGAAATTAAAAGCTTCCAGGACAAACAAACTAAAAGAATGTAATCCCTGAACTAGTTCTGAAGAAATATTAAAGTAGATCCTTTAAGTGAAGAGAGAGCCCAAAAGTAGCAGACCAGAAAGGAACAGAGACAATACATAGAAATAGTGACTTTACAGGTAATACAACAGCACTAAATTCCTATCTTTCAATAGTTACTCTGAATGTAAATGAGCTAAATGCCCCCAATCAAAAGACACAAGTATCAGATTGGATAAAAAAGCAAGACCCATCAATCTGCTGTCTGCAAAAGACTTATTTTAACCCACTGAGCCACCCAGGTGCCCGGCAAAAGGCTCATTTTAGATGCAAAGACACTTCCAGACTGAAAGTGAGGGGGTGGAAAAGTCATTTATCATGCTAATGGACAGGAAAAGAAAGCTAGGGTAGCAATCTTTGTATCAGACAAATTAGATTTCAAACCAAAGACTGCAATAAAAGATGAGGAAGGATACTGTATCATAATTAAAGGGTCTATCCAAAAAGATCTAACAATTAGTATTTATGCCCCTAACATGAGAGCAGCCAATTATATAAACCAATTAATAACAAAATTAAAGAAATACATCAATAATAATACAATAGTTGTAGGGGTATTAACATCCCACTCACAGCAAGGAACAGATTATCTACATAGACGATCAACAAGGAAATGAGGGCTTTAAATGACTCAGTGGATCAGATGAACTTAACAGATATATTCAGAGCATTTCATCCTAAAGCATCAGAATATATATGCTTTTTGAGTGCATATGTAACATTCTCCAGAATAGATCACATACTGGGTCACAAATCAGAGCTCAACCAGTATGAAAAGACTGAGATCATACCATGCATATTTTCAGACCACAATGCTATGGAACTTGAAGTCAACCACAAGAAAAAATTTTGAAGTACACAAATACATGGAGGTTAAACAACACCCTACTAAAGAATGAATGGGTCAACCAGGAAATTAAGGAAGAATTTTAAAAATTCATGGAAACAAATGAAAATAAAAACACAACTGTTCAAAACCTTTGGGATGCGGCAAAGGCAGTCCTAAGAGTGAAATACATAACAAGGCAAGCCTTTCTCGAGAAATAAGAAAGGTCTCAAATACACACCCTAATCTTACACCTAAAGGAGCTGGAGAAAGAACACCAAATAAAACCTAAACCAAGCAGAGAGAATACAGATTAGGGCAGAAATAATAGAAATGGAAACCAAAAGAACAGAGCACATCAACAAAACTAGGAGCCAGTTCTTTTAAAGAATTAGTAAGATTGATAAACCCCTGGTCAGAATTATCAAAAAGAAAAGGACTCAAATAAATGAAGGACCCAAATAAATAAAATCATGAATGAAAGAGGGGAGATCACAACCAAAACTGAAGAAATACAAACAACTATAAGAACATATTATGAGCAACTATATGCCAACAAATTAGGCAATCTGGAAGAAATGGATGCATGCCTAGAGACATATTAACTATAAAAACTGAAACAAGAAGAAATAGAAAACCTGAACAGACCAAAAATCAGCAAGAAAATTGAAGCGGTAATCAAGAATCTCCCGAATCCAGAGCTGAATGGCTTCCCAGGGGAATTCTACAAACATTTAAATAATTAATACCTATTCTTCTGAAGCTGTTTCAAACAATAGAAATGGAAGGAGAACTTTCAAACTCATTCTATGAGGCCAGCACTACCTTGATCCCAAAGCCAGACAAAAATCCCTACCAAAAAAGAGAATTACAGGCCAATAACCCTGATGAACATGGATGCCAAAATTCTGACCAAGGTTCTAGCCAACAGGATTTACCATAACCAAATGGGATTTATTCCCGGGCTGCAAGTGTGGTTCAACATCTGTAAATCAATCAATGTGATACAATACATTAATAAAAGAAAGGATAAGAAACATATGATCCTCTCAATACATGCAGAAAACGCATTTAACAAAGTACAGCATCCTTTTTTTATTAAAACTCTTCACAGTGTAGGGATAGAGGAAACATACCTCAATATCATAAGAACCATAATATGAAAAACCTACAGCAAATATCATTCTTAATGGGGAAAAACTGAGAGCTTTTCCCCCAAGGTCAGGAACATGGCAAGGATGACCATTCTCACCACTGTTATTCAAGACAGTATTAGAAGCCTTAGCCTTAGACACAAAAAGAAATAAAAAGGAATCCTAATCAGCAAAGAAGTCAAATTCTCACTCTTCATGATGACATGATACGCCATGTTGAAAACCCAAAAGACTCCACCCCGAAATTGCTAGAAATCATAGGATTCAGCAGAATATTAAAACAATGCACAGAAATCAGTTGCATTTCTATACACGAACAATGAGACAGATGAAAAAGAAATTAAGGAATCAATCCAATTGAGCATTGCATCAAAAACTGTAAGATAGCTAGCAATAAACCTAAGCAAAGAGGCAAAGGATCTGTACTCAGAAAACTACAGAACACTCATGAAAGAAACTGAAGAAGACACAAAGATTGGAAAAACATTCCATGCTCATGGATTAGAAGAACAAATACTGTTAAAATGTCTATGCTACCTAGAGCAAACTACACATTCAATGCAATCCCCATCAAAACCCAATGCAATCACCATCAACTTTTTTCACAGGGCTGGAACAAATAATCCTAAAATTTGTATGGAACCAGAAAAAAACCCAAATAGCCAAAGGAATGTTGAAAGAAAAAAAAAGAAAAAAACAAAGCTGGTGGCATCACAGTTCCAGACTTCAAGCTCTATTACAAAGCTGTAATCAAGACAGTACAGTACTGGCACAAAAACAGACACACAGAAGAATAGAGAACCCAGAAATGGACCCTCAATTCTATGGTCAACTAATCTTTTGACAAAGCCGGAAAGAATGTCCAATGGAAAAAAGACAGTCTCTTCAACAAATAGTGTTGGGAGAATTAGACAGCCACATGCAGAAGAATGAAACTGGACCATTTCCTTACACAATACACAAAAATAGACTCAAAATGGATGAAAGACCTAAATGTGAGACAGGAATCCATCACAGTCCTAGAGGAGAATTCAAGCAGCAAACTCTGTGACCTCAGCCACAGCAACTTCTTACTAGACACATCTCCAAAGGCAAGGGAAACAAAGGCAAAAATGACCTATTGGACTTTATCAAGATAAAAAGCTTTTGCACAGCAAAGGGAAACAGTCGACAAAACCAAAAGACAATGACAGAATGGCAGAAGATTATTTGCAAATGTCTTATAAGATAAAGGGCTAGTTCCAAGATTTATAAAGAACTTACCAAACTCAACACCCAAAAAACAAATAATCCAGTCAAGAAATGGGAAGAAGACATGAACAGACATTTCTCCAGGAAAGAAATACAAATGACCAACAGACACATGAAAAAAATGTTCAATGTCACTTGGCATCAGGAAGATATAAATCAAAATGAGATCCCACCTCACACTAGTCAGAATGGCTTAAATTAACCACTCAGGAAATGACAGACATTGGCAAGGATGCAGAGAAAAGGAAACCCTCCTACACTGTTGGTGGGAATGCAAGCTGGTGCACACACTCTGGAAAACACTATGGAGGGTCCTCAAAAAGTTGAAAACAGAGCTACCCTATGACCCAGCAATTGCTCTACTAGAATTTACCCCAAAGATAAAAATGTAGTGATCTAAAGGGACACATATACCCCAATGTTTATAGCAGCAATGTCCACAATAGCTAAAATATTGAAAGAGCCCAGATGTCCATCAACAGAGGAAAGAGACAAATACTATGCAGTATATATATATTTATACACAGACACATACACAGTAATGAGTAATGGAATATTACTCGGCCATCAAAAGAAATGAAATCTTGCCATTTGCAGTGATGTGGACAGAACTAGATGGAACTAAAGGGTGTTATTTAGCAAAATAAGTCAGAGAAAGACAATTAGATGATTTCACTCATATGTAGGATTTAAGAAACAAAACAGAAGATCATAGAGGAAGAGAAAAAAAAAATGAAACAAGACAAAATCAGAGAGGGAGATAAACCATAAGAGAACTCTTAATCATGGGAAACAAACTGAGGGTTGCTGGAAGGGAGGGGGGATTACTGAGCAATGAACATTAAGGAGGGCATGTGATGTAATAAGCACTGGGTATTATTTAAGACTGAAGAATCACTGACCTCTACCTCTGAAATTAATAATACATTTTATGTTAATTAATGAATTTAGATAACAAAATATATATTTAAAATTTTTTAAAGTTGGGGGAAAATGTGGTGATTAACTACTAAATTGCTTTTACTTTTTTGGTGAATTGCTTTCACTTTTGAATCAAGTCTAAAATTATTCTAAAAGTATCTGCATATTTACATTTCAGATGAGTGCTTTTGAAACTGTTGCCAAAAGTATTCCTTTAACCGCTACAAAGTAAACATTTGTCATCCTCATTCGGAATATTTTGATTTAATCATTTTAACTTGTGTTTTATTCCTTATATTAACATTTCAGCATTAAAAAGTAATCCAAGGTGACTCCCATCAAACTCATAAATTGAAACAGCATGTCCTCCACCTTTCTGGGTTACTATCCACCTGCTACTCCAGCATAATTTCCATTAGGACAATTAGATAATAAGGGTGGTGCTTTAAAATAAAAAGAGTTGTTTTCAATTTGTTTAAAATGCAGGAATACCACTTTTCCTGTTTCCCCCCACTCCCCTCATCATTCCATTATTATCTCCAAAAATGATAGCATCAGAGACAATGATTCCAGCTGGAATGCTGAGCATAATTACATCTTTTAAAAACTAGCATTATATCATTCTCAACATAGACCACTTTCTGATAAAAGTAGATCACTTCAGGGTTCTAAGAAGATCTTTAAAAACTAAAAGACTGAACTATATGTTAGTTCTCTTTAAATAAAAATCTTCTTTTAAATAAATGCCTTCAGCTGAATTGCAAAAGAACCTTCATAACCTAAAGTACACCAATTTGTTCAGTTTACTAGTATAATTAAGCCTATTAAAGTATCTAAATAACTAGCAAGTGTGTATAGTGGGTGAGCTTAAACGAACTAGTGTTCAAAATGGCTCAATTTCTGATTGTAACAGAGTCTGAAGATGCAAATGACTTTTTAATGCCTCACGCATTCAAGCAACAAGCATTTATAAGTGTCTGTATGTGCCACTAAGAGACAAATGACAGGAGGCAGTTTCTTTAGCCAATCTTCCATGTTAACTCACTCCTACTAATATTCTGATTCCAGACTGGCTTGGACAAAGTTATACTAGGTGGGATCTATTCCAGTCCACTACTAGCTCAGGTGGATGTCCAAGACAAAAGCATAATTCTCAAACCAGTCTGGAATTCATCAAAAAAAAAAAAAGAAAAAAAGTGAAAACATCCCTCATTCTGAACCTGGTTGAGGTTCCGAATTTGAGGAATTAAAGTGACCTTCCAGGCTTCTCCTGGATTATCAAAGAACTGATGCTACAGAGGGAATGAGAATCCGGACACATCCACAGAGAGACAAATTAATATAGACACCCATAGAGACACCAACACTCTCACACAGACACACAGATGGGCAGACAGCAGAGAGACTGACAGTCTCCAGAGTCAGCAGACATTGTTTTGTGAATCTTCAGGGATGGTTTTGTTATTCAGTTCTCGTGTATTCTGCAAACATGGATTGAGCACCTACTTTGTACCTGGCAGTAAACTGGGCTCTGTGACCTAAGATATCCAGAAAACAAAGTATTTCCTAAAGGAGTATGTGGTTACCAGGTGGGCAATAGAAGAAGAATGAGATAAAAGGATAGAGTGAGGGGTAGCCTTGGTAGACCCAGAGGCAAGAGAAGGTCGTGGTCTTGCCAAGGGTCTTCAAGTAGTTTGTCACAGCTGGTGCTTTCATTAACAGCAGAGAACTAAGACTGAGGAAGCTGGCAAGAGGCAGGGACCAGGTTCTCAAGGACCTTGTAGAACACACTGAGTTTGTACTTCCTCTTGAAGGTACTTAAACAGAAGAAGGGAACAGTCAGATTATGTGTTAGGATTATGGGTCTTGATACATTGGTGAATACATTGAATGGGAGAAAACTACAGGCAAGGACACTGCCACTCATATCTGCTCCATGGACAAGGCATTTTGGTTGCCATGTAAAAATGTGGTCCAGGAAGAAATACTTGTGGGGCCATTTGGGTCATTCACCGAGGCAAAGGCAACTGAAGGCAGCCCTGTGGTGGTCTCTGTTACCATGAAAGAGGTATAGACTGCCTTGGAGCTGTGCTTCAGTCTTCTCTTAGAGAAACTGACCTGGCATGGCAGTGTGGCTTGAAACATGGGTTTAGATCCCAGTATCTCCACATTTCCATGAGAGATGAGGGCATGGGTTGCAGCTGCTCAGTTTTTCTTCTACCACCTCTTGTTTCAGAATAAAGGCTTTCACTCAGTTAAAAAAAAAAAATGTATAAAGCAAACTCCATTTACTATTCAACTTAAGAAATTAAATGAAGGTAAATATCTAATTCTTGAAAGGCTTAATATTGTTAAAAGGGAGTAACTTCTTAGAGTTATCCTTCAAAGATGATGCCTTCATAGAGAATCTTCTGGAACAGCAAATGTGAAAGCAACCAGTGAAGAGCTTTAGAGGGACAACTCTGAACTTCAGGCTGAAATAGATTTTGTGGGAAAACAACTGAAATTAAAAGGAAAATCTAAACAATTCAGAATCAGATTAACTGGTGACTTTATAGGAACAATGAAATTACTAGAACACAAATCAAAATATCACATCACGTGGCTTTTCCAGTTAGAGTGTGCCCTTCACCCAAGAGTTGGCCTTCATCTGCAAAGAGATCTCTCCCACTACTTAGATTCTCACCCTTGCTACCATGCTTTCCTCCCCACGGCTTCCTCCAAACCAAAGGCCTTGTTGCCAGTGCATCTAAGTGAACATTCTTAAAATGGAGACCTCAGTTTTCTTACTCCACGAATACTTTTTTTTTCTCTTAAAGATTTTATTTAGTTGCTTGACAGAGAGAGATCACAAGTAGACAGAGAGGCAGGCAGAGAGAGAGGAGGAAGCAGGCTCCCTGCTGAACAGAGAGCCCGATGCAGGACTCAATCCCAGGACCCTGAGATCATGACCCGAACCGAAGGCTTAACCCACTGAGCTACCCAGGCGCCCTCCATAAATACTTTCCACCAAAGAATATTCCTAGCCTACCATCTAACCATCCTGATTTTCCTTTTCTATGTGCTGAACTTTCCCCCACAATCCCCACATCCTGAAAATGATAGGATGGCCTTTAGGTTTCATTCAGTCTTCACAAAAATCTACTGAACATCCTGAATCTGAGAAATCTGGGACTTCTTTTTGTCTCTCTTCAAATTTAATTTTGAATTCTCAACCTTAGTTTCAAAAATTGCTATTATTTAATAGCACAAAGGGAAGCTTTACAGAATGGTTCTCAGAAGTCTTTTATAAAGTATTAATCTTATTAAGCATTATTTACATTTTATTCTCTGTAGATAGTAAATATTGCATTTAATAGTAAAACTTAATAATGATTACAAGAATACTACTAAATTTATTTAATACTGAAACAGTCACATGACCAATTCGGGAAGTGGAAACATTTGATATGGTAAAGCCAGTACCATATGCCTACAGCAGTATCTTCATTTATTTTAGTAACACAAATGTGAAAGCAATTTGAATATATTTTTAACTAGCATATTTTTTAACATGTTGAACAAAGTATTTTAAATATAGTAACATTGGTCCTTCTCAGGAGTACACAGTTAATACACATAAACTTAAATATATGAATTTGTACCATATATTTTCATGGGTTTTATGCTGTTGATTTTTTTAAGTTTTTTTTTTTTTTAAGGTTTTATTTATTTATTTGCCAGAGAGAGCACACAAGCAGGGGGAGTGGCAGGCAGAGGAAGAAGTGGGCTTTCTATTGCTAAAATTCCCATATGCTGTTGATTTTAATGTACATATCCACGTTTGGAATGTGGTCCTTCAAGAGTAAATCAATAGTACTTTGGGGCACCTGAGTGATTCAGTCAGTTAAGTGTCTGCCTTCGGCTCAGGTCATGATCCCAGGGTCCTGGGATCAAGTCCCGGATTAGGCTCCCTGCCCAGCAGGAAGTCTGCTTCTCCCTCTCCCTCTGCCTGCTGCCTCTGCTTGTGCTCTCTTTCAAATAAATAAATATTTTTTAAAAATAGTACTTTGAGGGCACCTGGGTGGCTCAGTGGGTTAAGCCACTGCCTTCGGCTCGGGTCATGATCTCAGGGTCCTGGGATTGAGTCCCACATCGGGCTCTCTGCTCAGCGGGGAGCCTGCTTCCCTCTCTCTCTCTCTGCCTGCCTCTCTACTTGTGATTTCTCTCTGTCAAATAAATAAATAAATAATCTTTAAAAATAAAATAGTACTTTGATTCATAAAATTTCCTTATAATTGAGTCAGAATTATAAGCCACAAGTGAAGCAATACTATAGAATAAATTTTAAATCCTTTTATTTATTAGTCGGCTCTCAAAGACCGTTCCTGTATATATTTCATACCCACCTGAATTTTTTATTTAATTCACTGAGTTGTAACTGTCTATGATCATTTCTTCTACTGAGCAAGATATGACTGAAATCAGAAGCCATTACTCTTATTCACATCTGTATCCTTGGCTTCTAGCATGAAGCCCAGCACATCGTGAGGAACAACTCTCTTTTTGTTGAATTTAACTTATATAACAATTCAGCATCCTCCAAAAAGCAAAGGGATACATTTTCTAGCTAAGCATGAAAGAGTTTTCTATAAAACTAAAAATCATTTGCTTTTCCCAGCTATGTAATAGAACTACTTTCCCCAGTGTCCACTGTGAAGATTTATTCTCTTTTAAAAGACAAGAAAACATTTAGCTTACTATTTGTCCAGTACCTGAAAGGAGTACATTACTCAAAAAAGACAAAATATTACTGAATGTAAGTTCAGATTAAATCCAACATTAAATGAACACATATCTACACATATAGAATTCAGAAACATCTGGCATTCATGAAAAAGATTTAAGGTCAAAAAAATTCAGCTTATGAAATTTCAGGAAAAAATTTCCATGGCTGAAAAGTCTAAGGTACTTTCTATGCCTTGCTCAGCTCTGTGCTAATAATTCCCCTTCCTCAATCTGTTTGTAAGAAACAAATGCTGAACAAGTCTAGAATTACATTATCAAGTTGTAATTTCCTCAAAATGACTTAAAACAATCTGTTGAAATAACTAACAATTACACTAAAAAATATTTTTATTATAGAATATAATAAACAGGCTAAATTGGATAGAATATTAAATAACTAGTTACCTACCATCCAACTTTATCAAATCTTTATATTTCGACATACTTCAAAATTTTAGTAAAACACTAGGTACAGCTGAAGCCTCCCTTTGTGTCCTCTTTCCTTAGCATTAACAATCCTGATTTGGGGAGCACCTTGGTGGCTCAGTGGGTTAAGCATCTGCCTTCGGCTCAGGTCATGATCCCAGGGTCCTGGGATCGAGCCCCACATCGGGCTCTCTGCTCAGCGGGGAGCCTGCTTCCTCCTCTCTCTCTCTGCCTGCCTCTCTGCCTACTTGTAATCTCTGTCTATAAAATAAATAAATAAAAAATTTAAAAAAAAAGAATAAGCAAGTAAATCCTGATTTTGAAATCATCCCATGCTATGCAACATTCCATTTCAGCAATACATTCTGATTTATCTACCCATTTTTGTGGCATCTGCTTGTCATGCCCCCAAAACAGAATCTTCATCCATTCTTCTACTCAGTTTTTTTCCTATTTTTGATAGTTCTTTATACATTCTAGAAAACAATACATAGTCATTTTTGATGCAAATATTTTCTCCCAGTCTGTGTTCTGACTTTTCACTTTTCTAAGACGCTTTTTCTTGGCTAGAAGTTTTAAATTTTAGTAGTACCAAATGTACCCATCTTTACCTTCAGAATTTAGGCTTTCATCACCATTTTTCTTCTTCTTTTTTTTTTTTCTTTTGAGATAGAGGAAAGACAGCAAGTAAGCGTGCAAGTGGGAGCTGGGGGAGGAGCCAAGGGAGAGGAACAAGCAGACACTGCACTAAGCATGTGGCCCGACGCAGGGCTCCATCCCATGACCCTGAGCTCATGACCTGAGACGAAACCAAGAGTCAGATGCCTAACTGCCTAAGCCCACCCAGACGTCCCTAGGCTTTCATATCTTATAGAAGAAATTCTTCCTTTTCTCACTCAGGTTCATAAAGATATTCCTCTATATTTTCTCCAAGAAATTTATGTATAGGACATTAATTCTATGTAATTTAGTTTATGAGAAAAAAGTACTTAATTTTATTTTACTTTTCACATGATCAATCGTCTCATCCTTATTTACTGACTACACCATCTTTCCCCAACTCTGATTTTCAGTGCCACTTTGATGGTGTATCAAGTCTTCATGCAAGTTCCAAACTTTCTGCTTTGTCTTGTCTGTCTATATAATGGAACACTGAGTGGTTCTGTTGACAAGAGGCAGGAATATATAAAAAGAAAAATAAAGTATATATATATATATGTATGATGGATAGATATAAAAGATATATAAAAAGTGGGGCGCCTGGGTGGCTCCATGGGTTAAAGCCTCTGCCTTTGGCTCAGATCGTGGTCTTGGGGTCCTGGGATCGAGCCCCGCATTGGGCTCTCTGCTCAGTGGGGAGCCTACGTCCCCCTCTCTCTGCCTGCCTCCCTGCCTACTTATGATCTCTCTCTGTCAAATAAACAAATAAAATCTTTTTAAAAAAAAAAAGATATATAAAAATTAATGGGAAATTAGATTGGAAAGCTAGACTAAGACTAAATACAGTTCAAACAGAACGCTGAATATAATTAATAGTTGCCAGCCAGCCTTCAAAATCTGGTTAGACAGCAGTCATCTAGAGCAGGAATCAGCAAATCATGGCCTGTAGACCAAACTCAGCCGGACACCTGTTTTTATAAATAAATACTTGCTGGAGTACATTTATTTATGTACTTCTGTGACTGCTTTGACTACAGTGGTAACACTGAGTAGCAAGACAAAGATCATATGGCCCCCTAAGCCTAGAAAGTTTCCTACATGGTCCTGGAGAGAAAATATTTACTAACCCCTATCGAGAGCTCTGACTATAATCTCAGCACGATGCCTCTTCACAGCCTATGTTATTTTGCTTTCATAACCAAAGTAGTCAGCTTTGGCTGATAAAGACAGAAAAAATTCCAATCCTAAACATTATGAAATAGGGCTACAGCCTTTCTTTTAAATTCACTTCAAAGGAGGGCACCTGGGTGGCTCAGTTGGTTAAGCAATTGGCTTCAGCTCTGGTCATGATCCCCGAGTCCTGGCATTGAATCCTGCATCTGGCTCCCAGCTCCGCAAGGACTCTGCTTCTCCCTCTGACCTTCTCCCCTCCCGTGCGATGATCTCGTGAGAGATCACTCTCTCTCTCTCTCTCTCTCACTCAAATAAATAAATAAAATCTTTAAAAAAATAAATTCATTTCAAAGGACTTATTAAAGACATTCTCATCTATGTTGATGGCATAATTTAACCTTAGGAATTATGACAAAACTTAAAATGTAATTGAATACATTGGTTAATTATTCTAGAGAGAGAAACAGGCCTATTACACTCTGTTTCTCAAATTTCAGACTTTCAATGAGTCTGGAATGTATTAGTCCTCAAAAAACAAGGTAGTTTCACTCCTGATCTCACTTCTTATAGACAATGCCATCCTCAGGTTAAGATATAATGCTTTTGCTTCAGTTGTCAGAAAAATCTGATAAAAGAAACATTTTTTTTTTTAAATATTCCTGGTCTTGGGGCACCTGGTGGCTCAGTGGGTTAAAGCCTCTGCCTTCGGCTCAGATCAAGATCCCAGGGTCCTAGGATCGAGCACCCAACGGGCTCTCTGCTCAGCGGCGAGCCTGCTTCCTCCTCTCTCTCTGCCTGCCTCTCTGCTTACTTGTGATCTCTGTCTGTCAAATAAATAAATAAAATCTTAAAAAAAAAAAAAAATTCCTGGTCTTGGGGTGCGCCTGGGTGGCTCAACTGGTGGAACATGTAATTCTTGATCTCAGGGTCATGAGTTCAAGCCCCCACACTGGATGTAGACACTTAAATAAATTTTTTAAATTCCTGGTCCTTAATAAAACTGTAGCTATAGATATTGCCCATTTTATATTCAACGTTGCTTACAATCTTCTAATGGATAAAGGGATCAGGGAAGCTTTACCTCAATCATGCTGCTCAGCCTACTCTACCTATAAGAAATGCCAGTTCTAAGAAGAGGAATGGAGAGAATCAGTGCTCAGGCCCTTAGACGGAAGAAAGAAGGAAAGAACTGAGGATAAACAACAAATAGCTTAGTCCTGGATTAATAATTAAAGGCATTTAGACTAGGCCTCCCACATCTCCTAAAAAGCCACAACTAACATTCCAGGTATCCTGTTCATAGCCCCCAGGTCTAGAAGCCAGAACAAAGAAAGCAAGAAGACCTTAGATTAGCTGACTTTAAAGGCAACACTGGTCTTTTCCATGTGACGTACATACTGTTCTTGGGAGGGTAAGCAGAGGTATCCAAATAAAAAATTATAGGATGTAAAAGGAAGTTAGGAATAATCTCCCATTACGGAAAAACTGAAAATTGTTTTGTAGAGAGCAGGAGGAAAAGGAAAGGAATATTATGCCTTCCACTCCTATTCCCAAGCCTCTTGGGCTATGATGTCACCTCCCAAGAGATGGAAAAACCTGGCTGCCTGTATAGCCTGATTAATGGAAACAGAGACTTGCAGAGTAGCTCCACACTCTAATTCTCTCCCTCCCTGACTCTAGGAATGCTTGATTTGGCTGTGTAAAAGTAATTCTAATTATAGTGATTTACATGAACTACTTACCATTTATGCCTAATTATCTCACAGCACAATAACAATTATGCATACATTACATGTGTCAGATTAACCTGGTTGTAAGTTTTATTTGATAACAAAGGTAAAGTGTTCATAAATGCTCATTCCTTACGGTTTTTGCCTCTAAAGCATGGTCATCTGCTCATAACTCTTTCAAATTTTTATTAGAGGGAATACTGTTATACAGAGAGGTAAAAGCAGCCTCATAGACTGGTACCAGTTTTATTCTCATCAATAATTCAGACATGTTGTAAAGGTGCATTTTATTTTAATATTATACCTTAGCCTTACAGCAAGCTCCTTAGGAGTACAATGGGGAAAAAAAAAAAAAGAACATTCACTATAATGAATGTTTAAATACCTGCATTAAAAACAAATGCACAATAAAAATATATGTTTATAAAAAATAAAAAAATTAAAAACAAAAAAACAAATGCACAGGGGCGCCTGGGTGGCTCAGTGAATTAAAGCCTCTGCCTTCGGCCCAGGTCATGATCCCAGGGTCCTGGGATCGAGCCCCACATTGGGCTTTCTGCTCCGCTGGGAGCCTGCTTCCTCCTCTCTCTCTCTGCCTGCCTCTCTGCCTACTTGTGATCTCTGTCTGTCAAATAAACAAATAAAATCTTAAAACAAACAAACAAACAAACAAATGCACAAGGGGCCCCTGGATGGCTCAGTATGTTAAGCACCTGCCTCTTAGTTTCTGCTCTGGGTTGAGACTGAGCCCTACACTGGGCTCCTTACTTAGTAGAGAGTCTGCTTAAGATTCTCTCTCCTTCATGCTCTGCCCTTCCCACTTGTGTGTGTGCTTGCTCTCTATCTCTCTATCTCTCTAATAAGTATTTTTTTTAAAAAATGCCCAAAGGGAGCGCCTGGTTGGCTCAGTGGGTTAAAGCCTCTGCATTCGGCTCAGGTCATGATCCCAGGGTCCTGGGATCGAGCCCCGCATCAGGATCTCTGCTCAGCAGGAGCCTGCTTCCTCCTCTCTCTCTCTGCCTACTTGTGACCTCTGTCTATCAAATAAATAAAATCTTTTAAAAATAAAATAAAAAGTGCCCAAGGGCCCCTAAATGGCTCAGCCAGTAGGATGGGCAAATCTTGATCTCAGGGTCATGAGTTCAAGCTCCATGGTGAGCATAAACCATATATTAAAAGAAACACACACACACGCCCATATTGCTAAGTGAAATATGTCAGACAAATGCTGTATTTTCTCACATATATGCAGAATTCTGAAAAAGCCAAATTTGTAGAATGGTGATTACTGTGGCTGGGGATAATGACAAGATATTGGTCAAAGAATACAAACTGCCAACTATAGGATAAATAAGTTCTGGGGATCTAATGCACAGCATGAGGACTAAAATTAACCATATTGTGGGGCACCTGGGTGGCTCAGTCAGTTAAGTGGCTGCCTTCAGCAAAGGTCATGATCTCTGGATTCTGGGATCAAATCCCACATCAGTGTTCCTGCTAAGTGGGGAGTCTGTTTCTCTCTGTCCCTCTGCCCCTTCCCCCAGTGCTCGTTCTAATAAATAAATAAAATCTTTTTTAAAATAAATAAATAAATAAAATTAACAATATTATAAACAGTATAGAGGTTCCCCAAAAAGTTAAAAATAGAGGTACCTTATGACCCTTCAATTGCAATATTAGGTATTTATCCAAAGGTTACAAACACAGTAATTCAAAGAGGCACATGAACTCCAATGTTTATTGCCCCAATGTCCACATGTCCACAATAGCCAAACGATGGAAAGAGCCTAGATGTTCATCAACAGATGAATAAAGATGTGAAATATATACACAATGGAATATTAGTCAGTCATCAAAAAGAATGAAATCTTGCCACTTGTAATGACATGGATGGAATTAGATGGTATTATGCTAAGTGAAACAAGTCAGTCAGAGAGAGACAATATCATATGATTTCATTCATATGTGGAATTTAAGAAGTAAAACTGATGAACATAGGGGAAGGAAAGGAAAAATAAGATGGAAATGGAGCAGGAGACAAACCATAAGAGACTCTTAATCATAGGAAACAAAGTGAGGGTTGCTGGAGGGGAGAAGGGTGGGAGTATGGGGTAACTGGGGGTGGGCATTAAGGAGGGCACTTGATGGAATAAGCACTGGGTGTGACATGCAACTGATGAATCATTAAATTCTACCTCTGAAACTAATATGTTATTATGTTATACTATTTTTATACTATTTGTTAATTAAATTCAATTTAAAAAATTTTTTATAAATACTGTATCATATATTCAAGAGAAGTTAAAATAGTATATCATAAAGGTTTTCACCACAAAAAAAATGGTAATTATGTGAGAGGATAGAGATATTAACTAACCTTATTGTGGTAATCATTTTGCAATACATGAGTATCAAATTATCATATTGTATCCCTAGATCTATAATTCTCAATACTCTTAGAGGGAAAAAATAAAATCATAAATCTTACTTTCCAAAATCAACACATCTAAAAATAAAGTTCTCCTTTCACTAAAAAAAAGACCTAGTAGCCCAAGTTTTACTTCTCTGATACTTGGCATATCAGTGTTTACTTTTAGAAGAAATAGGTTTCACAATTACATGGTCAATTAATCTTTGACAAAGCTGGAAAGAATATCCAGTCTCTTTAAAACAGTTTCTTCAACAAATGGTTTTGCGAACATTGTTTTGTGAACAATGGTTTTGTGAACCTAAATGTGAGACAGGAAACCATTAAAATCCTAAAGGGGAACACAGGTAGTAAACTCTTTGACATCAACCATAGCAACTTCCTAACAGATAGGCCTCCAAAGGTAAGAGAAACGGAAGCAAAGATAAAGTATTAGGACTTCATCAAAATAAAAAGCTCTGCACAGTGAAAAAAATAATCAACAAAACCAAAAGACAACCTACAGGATGGGAGAAGATATTTGCAAAGGACATAGCCAATAAAGGGTTGGTATCCAAAATACATGAAGAACTTATCAAACAACACCCAAAATACAAATAATACAGTTTTTTTTAAAAATGGTCAGAAGACACGAACGGACATTTTTTCCAAAGAAGACAACAAGATGGCCAACAGACACATGAAAAGATCCTCAACATCATTCATCATCAGGGAAACACAGAACAACACTACAATGAGATATGACCTCACATTTGTCAGAACGGCTAAAATTAACAACACAGGAAACAAAAGGTGTTGGTAAGGATGTGGAGAAAGGGGAACCCTCTTGCACTGTGGGTGGGAATGCAAGCTGGTGCAACCATTCTGGAAAACAGTACGGAGGTACCTCCGTTAAAGTTAAAAAGGGAACTACCATATGATCCAGCAAAGCTGTATTAGGTATTTATCCAACAATACTAAGCCAAAGGGATACAAGCACTCTGATGTCTACAGCAACATTATCAACAACAGCCAAATTATGGAAAGAGTCAAATGTCCATCAACTGACAAACAGGTAAATAACAGTGATATGTACAAACACACAAACACACACACACACACACAGTGAAATATCACTCAGCCATTTAAAAAAAAAGAAAAAAAGAAATCTTGCCATTTGCAACAATGTGGGTGGAACTAGAGAGTATAGCGCTAAGCAAAATAAGTCAGAGAAAATACCATATGATTTCACTCATATGCGGAATTTAAGAAAGAAAACAAAAGAACGTGGGGGATGGCAAACCAAGAAATTGACTCAACTATAGAGAATAATCTGATGGTTACTAGAGGGGAGGGAGGTGGGTGATGAGTTAAACGGGAGATGAGGATTAAGGAAGGCATGTGTTGGGTCACCTGAGTGGCTCAGGCAGTTAAGCATCTGCCTTCAGCTCAGGCCATGTCCCAGCTAGGGTCCTGGGATCAAGTACCACACAGGATCCCTGCTCAGCAAGGAGCTTGCTTCTCCCTCTGCCTGCCATTCCCCTACTTGTGCTCTGTCTCTGACAAATAAATAAAATTTTAAAAAAATAAATAAATAAAAGGAGGGGGTGTTGTGATGAGGACCAGATACTACATGTTAAGTGTTGAATCACTAAATTCTATACCTGAAACTAATATTACACTGTTAAACTAATAGAACACTGTATGTTAACTAACTAGAATCTAAATAAAAACTTGGAGAAAAAAAAAAGAAATAGGTGTGTGGCATCTTTACAATCTTCAAAAACTAAAGCTTTTTGGCAGACAGTCCCTGCTTTGCTATGCTGCCTGCCACTCCCTTGCAATGTACTCAGTAAACTGATTTTCTTTGTTCTGCTCAGGTGACGTCTTTCACCGCCCACACTGCCGGTTTCCACCTGATCAGCTGCCCCACATTTGGGGGCTCCCATCTGACTGGGAGAGACACCACATCCGGTGGCCCATACGGGAGACTTTGTGCCCTCACCCCCTGGCCAAGGTTACTCCTGAATGAGGATCCAAAGCCCCAGGGGGAAACAGCTACACTGCCCTTGCCCAAAAAGATGAGGGGATGCCCCTCTTGCTCTAGGGAGGGATTCTTCCTTCCCTCTCCTTTCTCTTTCCAGCCTTCCAGCAATCTAACCAGAGTACTCTTCAGACCACTGAAGATCTCTGGCCCCAGGGTGGCTCCCTGGTGTGATCTGAAGGTCTGAGGGCCAACAGGTCAGACTGCCCAAGCCTGTGAGGGCAAAGGACCCCTTTCCTCTCCTCTATTCAATAAACTTCTATCTCCTTAAAAAGCAAACCAAAACTAAAGCTTTTAAATATGTTTTGCTCAGATTACATTAGATGTGTGGGTCTTTTTCAATGTTAAAGATTTGGCAAGCTTAAGAATCTACAGGACATACACTACCACAAAGAAATGCTGATCTATCTACAAAAGACTTAATCACATAGGCATTAAGATCAAACAAATATAAGCTTTCATTAGACACATTTAAAACTACCTGAGATGTCAAATCTCTTACTTATATAAGATTACAACTACACATTAAAACCAGGGGCTCTAGGTAGTAAATATTACGTTTACTTATTTACTTACAAGTCAAAGGAGGAAGTATGGGAGATTACCCCTGAGAAGAGCCAAACAATTATTTTAAAGAAAAAAAAAATGTTGTTGAATTGGCAGCCAGATACATTAATAACTAAAGGATACTTTTCACTGGCTGTAAGTTCACCAATCACAGGAAGATGAGCCCTAGGGATGATACAGTGGGGAGGAGGGAAAAAAGACAGTATTTCTAAAAGGGAGTGGATCAGAAAGAGAACAAAATAGAAAACTCGTGAAAGCAATTTCACTCTCAGATAACCAAAAACCCAGTTAAGTAAAACATCCTGCTTCCTGGCTGTGACGCAGAAGCAAGCCAATATTTTATTTGGAAGACCATCTGTATTACAAACTATAATTAGGGACACAGTCCATAAGCAGTCTACGTTTTCCAAACTTCTGTTCTTTACTCGCTTATAAACTTTTGGAAATAGTGTTTGATGAAGAAGAGGTGGCCATCAAAAGGGGTAATTCCTTTTTAGTTCCTATAACCATGACGCTGGGCCGGCCTGTCTTAGCGGCTTTCACACTCACAGTCTACTTCTGAGAGACCCACCATCATCACAGGAGCCCTGAATGGTACCTTGGGCAGAAATCTATCTTTACACTGGCTAATGGCCTCCAATAAACCTGGTATGAAGCTCTGCCCAAACAGGGATAAAGCGACTGGGTTTCCCATCAGGGAATTTAAACCACAGATACAGAAAAAGAATAGATTGGTAGGACAAACGGAAGTAGAAACAGACACAGAGGAAGGAACAACAGAGTAAGCAAATTACACGAACAGAAGAGCACTGGAGCAAGAATCAGCAGGTGCCTGTGACTCCTGACAGTCTAGTCACCAACGCTCTCAGAGCAACTGAGGCAGAGCCTCAGGCTCTGGCCCCAGGAGACCTGGCTATATAAGGGAGAAGCCCTTCACTGTTATTTGCATATGTAGTCTATTTTAAATCTCCATTTCTTTCTGTAACCTAGATGAATCCCTAATCCATTGAACCAAAAGATGTTAACGCAATGACAGCATTTTTCTTTCTATAAAAATAAAACTATGTAAGTATACTCTAACATGCTTCTTAAAAAGTAAAATAACTTGGATTAGACTTTTTAAATCAAGTACTACTAACCTGTTATATATTACCTTTCCTCTAAAGACCTCGTAAGAATAGGATATTTGTATGTGGGGGGAGGATGGTTGGCCAGTCAATTAAAGGAACACTAGATTCTTTTTTTCTTTTTTGTTTTCTATTATGTTATGTTAGTCACCATACAGTACATTGTTAGTTTCTGATGTAGTGTTCCATGATTCATTGTTTCTGTGTAACACCCAGTGCTCCATGTGGAAAACTGGTTACTTTGGTTGAACCATATTCTAACTCTTCTTACTATTAATACCCCTCATAATTTGAAGAAGACACTGCTGATGACAGTGGCTTCTACAATGGGATAAGGAAAGGGAGTTTTCAAAATGGATAAAAAACCTCAACATGAGGCAGGAATCCATCAGAATCCTAGAGGAGAACATAGGCAGTAACCTCTTCGACATCGGCCACAGCAACTTCTTTCAAGACATGTCTCCAAAGGCAAAGGAAACAAAAGCAAAAATGAACTTTTGGGACTTCATCAAGATCAAAAGCTTCTGCACAGCAAAGGAAACAGTCAACAAAACAAAGAGGCAACCCACGGAATGGTAGAAGATATTCGCAAATAACACTACAGAAAAGGGCTGATATCCAAGATCTATAAGGAACACCCCAAACTCAACACACACAAAACAGATAATCACGTCAAAAAACGGGAAGAAGAGGGACGCCTGGGTGGCTCAGTTGGTTAAGCAGCTGCCTTCCGCTCAGGTCAAGATCCCAGGGTCCTGGGATCGAGTCCCACATCGGGCTCCTTGCTTGGCAGGGAGCCTGCTTCTCCCTCTGCCTCTGCCTGCCTCTCTGTCTGCCTGTGCTCGCTCGCTCTCTCTCCCTGTCTCTGACAAATAAATAAAATCTTTAAAAAAAAAAAAAAAAACGGGAAGAAGACATGAATAGACACTTTTCCAAAGAAGACATACAAATGGCTAACAGATACATGAAAAAATGTTCATCATCACTAGCCATCAGAAAGATTCAAATTAAAACCACATTGAGATACCACCTTATACCAGTTAGAATGGCCAAACTTAACAAGACAGTAAACAACATGTGTTGGAGGGGATGTGGCGAAAGGGGAACCCTCTTACACTGTTGGTGGGAATGCAAGTTGGTGCAGCCTCTTTGGAGAACAGTGTGGAGATTCCTCAAGAAATTAAAAATAGAGCTTCCCTATCACCCTGCAATTGCACTCTTGGGTATTTACCCCAAAGATACAGATGTCGTGAAAAGAAGGGCCATTTGTACCCTAATGTTCATAGCAGCAATGGCCTCAGTTGCCAAACCATGGAAAGAACCAAGATGCCCTTCAACAGATGAATGGATAAAGAAGATATGGTCCATATATACAGTGGAGTATTATGCCTCCATCAGAAAGGATGAATACCCAACTTTTGCATCAATATGGACAGGACTGGAAGAGATTATGCTGAATGAAATAAGCCAAGCAGAGAGTCAATTATCATATGGTTTCGGATATTTGTGGAGCATAAGGAATATCACAGAGGACATGGGAAGCTGGAGAGGAGAAGGGAGTTGGGGAAAACTGGAGGGGGAGATGGATGAACTATGAGAGACTGTGGACTCTGAGGAACAACTGAGGGTTTTGGAGGGGAGAAGGGTGGGAGGTTGGGCGAGCTGGTGGTGGGTATTGTGGAGGGCACGTATTGCATGGAGCACTGGGTGTGATGCATAAACAATGAATTCTGGAACACTGAGAAGAAATTTTAAAAATAAATAAAGACTTTTTTTAAAAAAGGAATGGGAGTTTTCCTGTTGTCTCAGAATTTCAGTAAAAGCTCAAAGCTAAGAACAAGAAAAACAAGTTCCCCTACAATCTAAAAAGAGGTATTAGTCATATCCACGCAGGAATTACTTTAAGAAAAAAAAGAAGCAAAAACAGCCCTAAAACCAAAGTAGACCTGAAGAATGTAATCAAGGTAGAAAGCTGTTAGCTAAGTAAGGAATGTGGTAGCATCTCCCCCACATAAACCTCAAGCCAAAAGCAGGTGGCCCCCAAGGGAAGCATACAAAGAGATTAGGGTTGAGTGTATGATGAGATGGGCAACCCCCTCTCCAGCGGGATGCTTGTTTAGATGAGGAAATCCACATGCAGTTACCAAAGCAGACTATGGAAGCTTCCATGGAAGAACTTGTTGTAGGCCTCCATAAGCTAACTGAAGCTGGAATAGGGATTGAAAATAGGAGATGCTATGCTGTGTGTTATGCTTCCTGTGGTCTAAGTAGACACCATGAAAGGTGTACTGGGTAGAGCTGCCCTGATAGGAGCCCAGCCAAGAAGGTTAAGTGCAAAGGCAAGGGCTACCAGCAGAATGCAGTGGAGCAAGGGGCTCAAGCAGAGTCATAAGAGGTCCAAAAGCAGAGCAGTGGGGAGGTTCCCATGGGAACCCAGAAGAACCCACTGGTGAGCCCCTCAACAAAGTGCTAGCATGTCAGTGTCTATCACACAAAAGGCCTTTAACTGCTCACTTAAGAATTTGCTGTTTTGCTCTAATCTTCCATCCTCTCATCCTGACCCTAGAGAAGCTAGGCAAGCAGACACACGAGGAGGAGGGAAAGGGGAAGAACAAATCACCCCACCTTCTGCACTGTTGATCCTGGGACAGGCCTGAGCTAGAGGGAGGGGGAATTTTTAAATTATACAATCTTCATTTAGACTAGATGGCATCAATCATTACCTAAATATGAAGGTATATGAATCCCCCCGCCAAAGGTAAAAGAAAGCCATGGAGCATTAAGAGGTCAGGAATGGGGATCTAACAGAGCTTGTTTAAAGGACCTGGTGAGAAGGGTGTCTGGGTGGCTCGTTGGTTAGGTGTCTGCCTTCAGCTCAGGTCATGATCTCAGGGTCCTGGCATGGAGCCCTGCATCGGGCTCCCAGCTCAGCTTCTTCTGCCTCTTTCTCTCCCACCCACTCATGCTCTAATAAAAAATAAAATCTTAAGGAAAAAAAAAAAAAAAAGGAACCAGTGAGAAATTTTAAGCAGTTTTATGATTGTACCGACTGCATTATTTAATCTATTTTATAAAATGCTTACTTTTAACTGTTCCTTCTTTAATATCACACAAAACTCACCTTTGAAAAAAGGCCTCCTGCCTCTATCCTGTATCCTTTGAGGTCCTCCTGTAGTTTCTGCAAACACTGTATGACTCTTCTTTGATGCTTATCCTCTTTTAGCTCATGAGCTTTGATCAGAAAGTCATAGTGGTCCAGTGGGCCATTGCAAACAGCCAAAGCTTTTGAATAAACCTCTGCAGCCGTAATCGGAGATGTAATCTCAGGTGTCTGAACTGTATAGGCTATAAATAAAAATATACATAAAATTTTAGACTCCCTTAAATAAAGGGATTGCATAGAACTCTATAAGTTTCTTAATGGTCACATTAAAACCTTTCATTTTCAAGTATATATATGTGAACAGTTATTGTAAATCTCATTCTGATAAAAATAGAACACATTTTGGGGCACCTGGTGGGCTCAGCCAGTGGAGGGTGAGCTTCTTGATATCCGTGTCATGAGTTCAAGCCCCACCTTAGGCATGGAAACTACTTAAAAAAATAAAAAAGATAAAACACGTTTTGTTCAATGAATATAATCATCTCATCCTAATAAAAGAGTAAATCTCAAACCCTTAAGCTATCATTGTAACTCCACTTCTAGAAAACCTAACCTGCCATAGAATGCTTTGCCTCCACTCCATTAAATGGGCCACCTGCATTCATCAGATCCTTCCCCCACAGCTGGGCCGGCACCTTTGAGTTAAGCCTCATTCTGGTTCTTAAGTATCAAGGCAGACACAGAGATTAGTCACAAAGGGTTTTCTATTGCCCCTGTATTCCCTACCGGAAACCATACAGCATTCCAATATTATCCTGATTTCAATGCTTGTAAGATTCCTTTCCTTGGCCATAACTTTTAAGTTGAACACAAAGAGTTGAAACACAGCAGAGTGTCTGTTTCAAAGCAGTGAGGTCTTCTGATCCTTTTTTAGCCTCTCCTGGGAGAGAAATGATTGGCCATGGCAAGATCAATCATAACTCTATTCCTTATCTGGGCCAGGTACAATGAGCAAGTAACTCCCATTCTATTTTTATTTTTTCTTTTATGTAAGTGTAATTGATATACAATGTTCTATTAGTTTCCAGTGGACAACACAGTGATTCAACAATTCTATACCTTACACCACTCTCACCACAGTAAGTGCAGTTACCACGTGCCACCATATAAAGTTGTTATAATATTATTGCCTATCTCTCTCTGTAGTTTTAAGAAGCAACAATAAATAGCAGCAAACTGGCACTTTTTTTAGACAGGGCTGGTGCCCTTCTTTGAATCAAAGATTTTGCAAAGATACACTGCCAGTATTATCCTTGTTTCACTGAATACCGCGTTTCCATTGTTTCAGTAATAGGAAAATTACATACCCTAGGGGGAAAATTAACAGTCAATGTTATTTCCATCTTTTTCCCAAGAAAGGAAAGAAAATCCTAAATAAACCACGAGTGTTGGGGAGAGGGCAGGGCTGTCTTCTATTGGCTATTCTTCCTTTCTGAATAGTTTTAGCTGGGTACAAGGCTGCGCAGTTAAATAACCCATTTCTGGCCTCTCCAGCAGCCAGGCCCAACCCTATGACCAGATCTAACCAGAGGGATGTGAGCAGAAACATGTGCAGCTCTGGTACATGCCCTTAAAGAAAAAGGCATGCCTTGTTCCCCTCCCCCTCCCCTTCTTCTAGTTGGAATGTAAGTGTGATGCCTGCAGCTGGAAGAGCCAGCCTGGCAAGGAGAGGCCCACAGAACGCTGAGCAAAGCAGAGCAAAGTTCTCCAACAAAGCTGAGCTGCCAAACCAGCCCTGGGCCACCTACTGGATTTTTACATAAATGAATAAACTTCTCTCTTGCTCTTCAGCCAGGTCCTCAGCCAATCATCCACTGATACTACTCACTTTGTGGAGCAAATCTCTAATCCATCCCTCCCACTCTTCCTCATGCTAACCACCCTAGCTGGCGCTCTCATGATCTCTGGTTTGGCTTCCTTGCTTCTGATCACCTCCACTGCCCCAAATTTACCACTCACGATCTGGAAAAACCTTCCATCACCTACACAGATAATGTTGCTAAAATCCAAACTGGGATTTTATTAATATTTTTCTTAAAATTCATCTCATTGTTTAAAGGAGTGGTTTTCAAATATCAAACATAATTTTAACAGCAGCATCTTTTTTTTCTTTTTCTTTCTTTCCTTTTTTTTTTTTTTTTTTTTTAATACACAAAACCTTCCACGCCATCCTGAATTTATTAAAGAAAAAAACGGGAGGGGGGCACAAAATCCCATGCTCTTCCCATCTCCCTCATTTCTATAACTGTACCACCCCCACTTCCAAAGAAGCCCCTGAAGCCCCATTTCCACTTGATAGAAGCACATTAAGTACAAAGAGTGTACAGAAAAGAGTTAGCACAGCAGGCCTGAGATTACTGTCCTTAGAAGTGTTTACTTGCAAGGTGGGCTCTTGGCTGGGAATTTGGATTCCAAGAGGGTTCCCACCAATCCCAAAAATGGAAAGAGTGACTTATTGTGCCTACACTGTTTGTACCATGTACAAGCTACGTGGTTTATGCTGAACACCTAGTTTCCTTCTATCTGGCCAGATTTTTGGTACATGCTATGCAAAGAGAAGCTATGAGACCACCACCCCACCACCACCACCCTAGGCATTCAGTCTCTAATGAGCTTCCCTAATAGAAAACATTTCACATCTGTTGTCACAGTTCATTGCTGGAGAAATTAAGTTTTTCTTATGTGACTCCACTAGAAGACTCCTAGAAGCTTGGACCTAGTTTCTTCCAGACTTTGCCCAACATGCCTTTCAGCCAGGCTGATTGTGTTTATATCCTTTTGCTGTAATAAATCATAGTCATGAATACAACTATATGCTAAGTCTTGTGAATCCTCCTAGCAAATCATCAAACATGGAGGTAGTTTTGGTGATCCCCAAAAATAGTGTCCTCATTCAAGGATTCAAGAAATTCATAATAGGGCCCCAGCCTGTATTTCCAGACAACGTCCCCTCTACTCTCCAAAAAGCAGCCATTGATACAAGAAATGATTGTCTACCACATGTAATGTGTAATGGCGTAAAAGAGAATACCAGGGTTTTTTTATTGTTATTTCAAGAGGGGGTAGCAGGGAAAAAATTGTAGTAGTGATGTATCAAGATTAACTGGCATTAGCAAGTCAAATGAATTTGGATACAGAGAAACTGGTTATGAAACTACTCTAAGTGGGAAATAATCAAAGCCCAAAATAGGTTGGGCAAGAGCAGAAATGTCATGAAGCTAGTAAGAATGGAAAAATGCAAAGGTAGCTTCAATAATGTGAGTTGCCTTCTAGTCAAAAGTATGACTTACTGTGTCCCAAACACTTTCAATTCCTTCGTTTCATAGTCACGCCTTTGTTCATATAGATTCCCTGACTTGGACATCCTCCTCTTCCAATCTCTACCAACCTAATTTCTCCCTCACAAAATCTCACCATCCTTCAAAGTCCCTCAGCTCCCTACCATCAAACCTCCAGACTCGCCTGTATTTGCCGCATCCTTTTCTCTTTCCTTAGCCTTGGAGTTCTTGCTCATTCCAGCAAGGATATTGATGCTTTCTTATCCTCTAACCGGTGACCTTCAAATTTTGAAACCCTCCTGAGTATCATGACCCAATATTCACACACATATATGCAAATGAAAAACAAATTTCATGAAATAAGCGATTTAGTAAGAGTATGAAATGGTTAACAACAACCCTCCCCCCCCATGCACACACACAAAACACAACTATGCAAGGGGTACCTAGGTGGCTTAGTCAGTTAAGCATCTGCCTTCAGCTCAGGTCATGACCCCAGGGTCCTGGGATCGAGCCCCGTGTTACTTGTGCTTGCTCTCTATCTCTCTGTCAAATAAATTGAAAAAAAAAAAAAAACCCTTAAAAAAAATGTATGATATACTCTGGTATTTTAATGTATATTTTACTATATATATTCTTATATACATGACATATATCTGTGCCAAGAACCACTAGATTTAGTTATATTAAAGGCCATATATTATATTTTTGTACTTTTTGTTTTCTGTCTGTCCCCACCAGAGTAGATGTTTGAGTATATGCTCTTTGAGGACAGGAATTTTTGTCTGCTTTGTTCAATGCTGTACTGCCCAGTGAAAAGTGCCTGGTACATAATTGGTGCTTATTAAAAATAATCTTGAATGCCCTCCCTTCCTACCTTTCCAGAGATGTCATTCTCTTCATTAACCAGCCTTGTATTATGTCATCAACCTTCCCCCTCTCTACCTGCTTTTTCATACCAATGCAACCCTTTCCTGTCTTAAAATTATAATAACAAAACCTCATTGATCCCCCAGTCATGAGACATCTGCTCTACCCTCCTTTCCTTCACAGCAAAACCACTTGAAAAAGTTACCTTTATTTTTTCTGGCAACTCCCTCAACCCCTGCTCAATTCCCAACCCACTGTGGTCAAGGTTCTACTGAGATAGCTTCTGTCAAGCCCATCCAAGACCTGCTGTTGCCAAACCCAGAAGCTACTCCTCAGTCTTCATGTTCCTTCTCACAATCATCAAATAGCTAATTTTTAAAATTAGTCATTGGAAAGATCAGGACTGTGAGCAAAGTATGTTGTTTCTCTTGGCATCTGCCTTTAGAGAGGATTACTGTTCTTTGCTTCTACTGTTATTTTTTACTAGCCTAACATCTTTATTTAGTACTATATACTTCATTTGCATTTTTTAAAGAAAATCAAGGCACACTGAAGATAAGACATCACTTGAGCTAGTCAGCAGACATAAAAAGAGAAATAGCGGTTATCCAGTTTTGCACGTAAGGAGCCTGAAAGTTGCAATTCCATCCTAACAATGAAAAAGCTGAACAGACTGAAAAACCAACATCTCTTCTCAGCTCCATAATACAAGGGAAGATTCAGGGCAAACCATTGCCCCCCAGATTAAAGAGAAGTACAGGCAAATACAGATAGCAATAGCTTACAAGAGGAGAGACTTGTAAGTGGAAACCAGGCAGGAAAACCTAAAACATAGTTGAAAAATTGCTAGAAGCTCAATATGGACAACTCAAGAGTTAAAAACTCCAGTGGTACCCAGTTATAGAGGGGCACTCACACTTTTCTGAATTTTATCTATAGGAATTCAACCAAGTTCTTAGTGAAGTATGGGAAAATCCCCCTGTGCTTCTGGCATGGACAGGGGAAAAGAAACCTTTTTTTAAAAAGATTTCACTTTTTTAATAAATATTTTATTTATTTATTTGTCAGAGAGAGAGAGAGCACACACAAGCAGGGGGAACAATAGGCAGAGGGAGAAGCAGGGTCCCTTCTGAGCAAGGAGCCTGATGTAGGTAGGTCTCGATCCCAGAACCTTGGGATCATGATTTGAGCTGAAAGCAGACACTTAATGGATTGAACCACCCAGAAACCCCTAAGATTTTATTTTTAAGTAATATTGAAACCTAGTGCGGGGCTCAAACTCACAACCCTGAGATCAAAAATCACACTCTCCACCAACTGAAACCATTTTAAAATATACCAGAGCATTCTGTTATTCCTAACAAGGCCTGCTCTTAGGGGAAGGTAGTTAAGGAACCTAACCTGCTAGGTATTGTCAGAGCCTATTGACCTGGGGAAAGGAAAATGCCCAACTCCACTCAACTCTAGCCTTCCATATGGGAGAAAGGAAATGGGGCTCAACTCCAGCCCACTCGTGCTATCACACCAAAGAGGGAAGAAAAAACATTTCTGAAGCTCATAATCCAGACACGTGGGCTCCCTAAAACATGGAGATCTAATTATAGGACCATAAAACACTTCCTCTCCCCACGTCTCACCATATTACTGAACGCCTATTTATAGTAATTCCTTTTACTTGGATATCATGCCCAAGAAAAAATTACAAGATATACTAAAAAGCAAACAACAATTTGGAGAGATGAAACAAGCATCAGAACCAGACATGGCAGGGATGTTGGAATTACCAGACCAGAAGTTTAAAACAACTACGGTTAACGTGCTAAGGGCTCTAATGTATAAAGTAGATAGCATACAAAAACATCTAAGCAATATAAGCAGAGAGATGTAAATCCTAGGGGAAAAAAAGGACCAAAAAGAAATGCTAGAGATTGAAAACACTGTTAACAGAAATGAAGAATGCTTTTGATCAGATTAGTAAACTAGACACAGGTGAGGAAAGAATCTTAGCACTTGAGGATGTATCAATAGAATTCTTCAGAACTCTGAGGCAAAGAATAGCTGGGGGAGGGGGGTAGGGACTAAAATCCAAGGACTACTAGACAACTGCAAAAGGTATAGTATATACATTATGGGAATACCAGAAGAAGAAGAAAGAGAAAGAAACAGAAAAAATACTGGAAACAATAATAACTGAGAAGTTTCCCAAATAAATGACAGACACCAAACCACAAATCCAGGAAGCCAAGTAGAATAAATGCCAAGAGTATTATACCTAGACATATAACTTTTAAACTACATAAAAATCAAAGATAAAGAAAAATTCTTAGGGCACTGGGATGGCTCAGTCAGTTAAGCATCTCACTTTTGATTTCAGCTCAGGTCGTGATCCTGACATGGGTCATGACAAGCCCCAAACAGGATTCCATGCTGGGAATGGAGCCTGCTTAAGAGTCTTGCTCTCCCTTTTCTTCTACCCCTCACCCCTCTAAAAAAAAAAAAAAGAAAGAAAGAAAGAAAGGAAGGAAGGAAGGAAGGAAGGAAGGGGGGGAAAAAATCCTTAAAGAAGCCGAAGAAAAATATACCTAACCTATGCTCCTCCTCAGAAACCTATTCAAGCCAGAAGAGAGTAGAGTGAAATATTATTGGTAGAAGAAAACTTACCAACCTAGAATTCCGAATCCTGCAAAGTTACCTTTCAAGAGTAAAGGAAAAATGAAGACTTTCTCAAATAAAAAAATTAAAGGAATTTTTTGCCAGAAGACATGCCTTGCAAGAAATGTTAAATGAAGCTCTTCAGAAAGAATGAAAATAATATGGATCAGAAAGTCAGATCCATAAAGAAAGAATGTTTAAGAAGGAATAAGTGAAAGTAAAATAAAACTTTTACTTTCCTTATTCTTAATTGATTTAACACATAACATGTAACATTCACCAAACAGACCACATTCCAGGCTATTAGACACACCTTAAAGTTAAAAGAAATCATACAATGTCTGCTCTAGACAACAACAAAATTTAACTAGAAATCAGTAGCAGAAAAACAACAGGAAAATTCTAAAATATACAGAGATTAAACAATACATTTCTAACATATGGGTCAAAGAAGAAATCTGAAGAAAAATGTAAAAGATCTAACACCCTTCCAACTCAAAATGGATCATGGACTTAAACGTAAAACACAAAGCTATCAAACTCCTAGAAGGCAACATAGGAGAAACATAAAAGTCACAGAAGAAACCTACATAAATAATCTTGTGTAGATACAACACCAAAGGAATAATCTATGAAAGAAATAATCAATAAGCTAGACTTTATTAAAATTTAAAACTTTGTTCTGTGAAAGACAATGTCATGGCATCATTAGAAGTCAAGACACAAAATGGGAGAAAATATTTGCAAAAGACCCATCTGATAAAGGACTGTTGTACAAAATATACAAAGAACTCTTAAAATTCATAACAAGATAACAAACAGTCCAATTTACAAATCGGCCAAATGGGGTGCCTGGGTGGCTCAGTGGGTTAAGGCCTCTGCCTTAGGCTCAGATCAGGATCTCAGGATCCTGGGATCGAGCCCCACGTCGGGTTCTCTGCTCAGCGGGGAGCCTGCTTCCCCCTCTTTCTCTCTCTACCTGCCTCTCTGCCTACTTGTGCTCTCTATCTGTCAAATAAATAAATAAAATTTAAATAAATAAATAAATAAAATAAAAATGGGCCAAAGACTTTGACACCTCAGCAAAGAAAATATACAGATGGCAAAGAAGCACATGAAAAAATCTCTACACCATATGTCATTGGGGAAATGCAAACTGAAACAACAATGGCAAACCACGATACACCTATTAGAATGGCCAAAATGCAGAGCACTGACAAATGCTGCCCAGAATGTGGAGCAACAGAAACTCTCATTCATTCCTGGTGGGAATTCAAAATGCTAAAACTGCTTTAGAAGATAGTTTGGCAGTTTCTTACAAGAATAAACATACTGTTGGGGCACCTGGGTGGCTCAGTGGGTTAAGCCGCTGCCTTCGGCTCAGGTCATGATCTCAGGGTCCTGGGATCGAGTCCCGCATCGGGCTCTCTGCTTGGCAGGGAGCCTGCTTCCTCCTCTCTCTCTCTGCCTGCCTCTGTGCCTCTATGCCTACTTGTGATCTCTGTCAAATAAATAAATAAAATCTTAAAAAAAAAAAAAAAGAATAAACATACTGTTACTATATAATCCAGCAATCATGCTCCCTGGTATTCACCTAGAGGAGTTAAAAATTTAAATCCACCAAAAAACTCTGCCTCCAGATGTTTACAGTAGGCAAATGGGCAAATAAATTAGTATATCGAGACAAGGGAATATTATTCAGCACTAAAAAGAAATGTGCTACCAAGCCATGAAAACACATGGAGAAAATTTAAATGCCTATAACTAAGTGAAAGAGCCAATTTGAAAAAGCTGGATATTATAAGGTCAGACATTCTCACTATGTGACATTCTGGAAAGGGCAAAACGATGGGAACAGTAAAAGGATCAGTGGTAGACAAAGGGTGGGAGGCAGGGAGGAGGGAAAAGACAGAGCACAGAAGATTTTTAGGATAGTGAAAATACTCTGTATGATTCTGTAACGATGGCTACACCTCATTCATTACGTTTAAGAGTGAACCCAAATGTAAAGCATGGACTTTAGGTAATTATTAATAATGAGTCCTCATGGGTCCATCAGTTCTAACAAATGTTAACACTCTGGCGGGGGAATCCGTGCATGTTTGGGGGAAGGGGAGTAGGGAGAATATGGTAAATCTCTGTACCTTCCTCTCAATTTTGCTATGAACCTAAAACTGATCTTGGGGGAGGGGTAAGTCTAAAAAAGAGAGAGAATCAGGCAGACAAGACAGTCAAGGCTGAGAGATTGGCCGGCTTAGGCCTGGATAGCAGCTGTATAAATTGAAACACAAAAGACTTCTCAAAAGCGGCACTAAATGAAATCTGTTACTACATCAGTGTACACAAATTATGGGATGCTGCTGCCATATTATTTTGATTTGTATTAATTTGTCTTATTGTACTCCAAATGGACAGTGGGGAAATGCCATTCTGAAGCTCCACACACTGATCTACAAACATAAATGGAAGATTTTAGAGGCCCATAAAGTCTGCCCAGGCTACTATTTCAATTTTGTACTTTATTTTACTACTTTCTCCTAAATAAGTTTTAGGAAGATTCCATGAAACTCCAAAGCCCATGTGCCGCAAGACGTAAGTCGATATCATGATGTCCTCCTGTCTGAATGATTACAACTTCCTAGATAGTATTTTGACAATTATTCCCATCTACATACACTCACCCCCAAGAAAAATAGTTTCACCAGCCTTTCACTGCATTTGTGATTACTTACATTGGTTGGTTTTGTTTTTTGTTGTTTTTTGGGGGTGGAAGTGAACACAACCTCAAGATTTTACTGTCTTCATATTAAGCAAGAGATGAAACTTAGAACTGGGTCACTTGACCCTTTCTCTTTTTATCACCTCCCAGTTTAAAATGTCTTAATGGCCAGCACTGTCTAGGTCTGCAGTTGGGCTCAATGCATTCAAGCATCAGTACCATCTCCTTTGCTTTTTAGTTTTAGCTTTTTCCCAGAAAATCTGCTTAGTCTGCTACCATAGCATCTCTGCTTCCTGTAATAAGACTGATGCAGCGAACAAAGGCAAAAGAAAAAAAAATAAGTTTCCTTGTAACTTATAGCCCATTGACAAGTCCTTGAGATAGGCAGAATGACCTTCAGAGGAACTCAACTGCCTCAATGTTAATACTTTGCTAAGGACAGAAGGCAATCTCAACATTAGCCTGACCTCCAGGATCCTAAAAGTCTGCTTTAACATACAAAAATCCCTTTGGAAA